>NC_067169.1:100103822-100464655 GCF_903995435.1 Acomys russatus
GAATAAATTAATAAAATAAAATTTAAAGTAAGAAAAGCATTTAGTAAGTGTGAAACATTAGTTAATTTGGATATGGAGTAGTTGAATTAACTTTATTATTCTATAAATGTGAATTTTACAAAGTACTTTTCAAGTACTGATGACATCCTTTTGTTTGTCATGGATTTCCACCACTGAAACACTCCTGAGCATGGATTCATAACTCTTGGGCTTCTCTGTTTGGCTTGCAGACATTGCTGTTATTTCAGTTTTTCATACAAAAATATTCAATAAAATACTTACAAACCAAAACCAAGATATCATTCAGCATAAACTAGTAAGATTTATCCCAGGCATACAGGAATGGTTCAATATAAAGAACTACATCAATGTAATACACTATACACAAAAACTAAAAAACAAACAAACAAACAAAAAACCCACATGATCATCTCCTTATATGCTGAAAAACCATTTGGCAAAATCCAACACCCATTCATGTTTAAAGTCGTGTAGAGAACAGGGATACACGGCACATAATAAAGACTATATACAGCAAGCCAATAACCAACATCAAATTAAATGGAGAAACTCAAGGAAATCTTCATGTATCTTCAATATAGTACTTGAAGTTCTAGCTAGAGCAATAGGACAGCAAAAGTAGATAAAGGCAATCTACATCAGAAAGGAGGAAATAAAATTATCTCTATTTGAAAATGATACGACAGTATACATAAATGATCCCCAAAATTTCAACAGAGAATTCCTACAGTTGATAAACACCTTCAACAAAGTCACCTAGATTCTAAGTCAACTCAAAAGAATAAATAGCCTTTCTATATGCAAATGACAATTGTGCTGAGAAAGAAATTAGGGAAACTACACTCTTCACAATAGCCATAATAATATAAAGTTTATTGGTGTGACTCTAACCAAGAAAGTGAAAGGCTTGTATGAAAAAAAAAAAAAGCTTCAAGTCTCTGAAGAAGGAAATTGAAGATGATATCAGAAGATGGAAAATCTCCCTTGTTCATGGACCGGGAGAATTAACATAATGAAAATGGCCATCTTATCAAAAGCAATTTATAGATTCAAAGCAATCCCTATGAAAACACCCACACAATTTTTTAAAGAACTTGAAAAATCCATTCTCAACTTCATGTAGAATACAACAAACAGAATAGCTAAAACAATCCTGTACAATAAGTAATCCTCCAGAGAAATCTCCATGCCTGATCTCCAGCTATACTATTGAGCAACTATAATTAAAACAGCATGGTACTGGCATAGCAATAGGCTGGTTTACCGATGGAGTTGAAGCAAAGACTCAGAAATAAGTCTGTACACCTATGGACACTTGAATATTGACAAAGAAGCCAAATCTATACAATGGAAAAAGGATAGCAACTTCAATGAATGATACTGGTCTAAGTGGATGTCTATATGTAGAAAAATGCAAGTAGATCCATATTGATGCATAAAACTCAAGTCCAAGAGGATAAAAGACCTCAGCATAAAACCAGAGACACTAAATATGTTAGAAGAAAAACTGGGGAAAAGTCTGGAACACATTGGAACAGGAGACAACTTCCTGAACAGAACCCCAACAGCCCAGGCACTAAGGTCAACAATTAATAAATGGGACCTCATGAGACTGAAACTCTTCTGTAAGGCAAAGTACACTATCAACAGAACAAAGCAACAGCCTATAGACTGGAAAAAGATCTTCACCAACCCTGCATCTGACAAAGAGTTAATATACAAAATATATAAAAAAAATCTAAAGGAAGTAAACACCACCAGATCAAATAATCCAATTTAAATAATGGGGTACAGAGCTTAACAGAGAATTCTCAACAGTGGAATATCAAATGGCTGAGAAACACTTAAAGAAATGCTCACCATCCTTAGTCATCAGAGAAGTGAAAATTAAAACGACTCTGAGATTCCATCTTACACCCATCAGAATGGTTAAGATAAAAAACTCAAGTGACATCACAAGCTGGCAAGGATGTGGAGGAAAGTGAACACTCCTCAATTGCTGGTGGGAGTGAAAACTTTTACAACCACTTTGGAAATAAATCTGGTGCTTTCTCATAAAATAGAGCTACCCAAAGAACCAGCTATTCCACTCCTTGGAATATACGTGAATGATGTTCCACCACATAAGGACATTTGCTCAACTATGTTCATAGTAGCCTTATTCATAATAGGCAGAATATGAACAGAACCTAGATGTCTCTCAGTGGAAGAATGGATAAAGAAACTGTGGTACATTTACACAATGGAATATTACTCAGCTATCAAAAACATGTAAATCTTAAAATTTGCAGGCAAATGGATAGACTAGAAATAATCATACATGGTATATACTCACTTCTAATTGGATACTAGCCCAACATGAATGTCCTCTGAGAATCTTCACTCAGTGGGGAATTGGGACAGATGCTGGACTCCCAATTGACATTACAGGTGAGAGTGGTATGGAAGAATGGGGAGATAGAAGGACCCAGAGCATCCAGGAACTGTACAAGAAGACCATCAATGCTGGTGGATCTGGACCCAGGTGTCCCTGCACAAACTGCTGTACCAACCAAGGACAACGCATGTAGTAAATTTAGACCCCCTATTTTGTTCTAGCCAATGGACAGGGCATTCTCCACAGTTGTGTAGAGAGTAGGAACTGACTTTGACATGAACTCTGGTGCCCCCTTTTTGACCACTTCCCTTTGGTGGGGAGGCCAGGTGCCACTCAGAGGAAGGGAAAACAAGCTATTTGGATGAGACCTGATAGGCTGTGATCATATGGTGGGAGAGGAGGTCCCCTTATGTCACAGGTCTAGGGAAGGTGAGTAGGGTGAAAGAGAAAGTGAGGGGGGAACAAGAAGATACAAGTGAGGGAATAGCAATGGGGATGTTATCTGAATGAATTATTTAAAAAATAAAATTGAAAAATGAAAAAATTCAGCCTAAATACAATTTTGATATCTATTTTGATTGTTTGATTATTTTTCTTAATATAATACTGAGAATTTAAAAATATTTACATTATAAACTAAATTAGTCCATAATATTCCTTTGTATGTTTCCTTGATTGATTGGCTTTGAGTTATTGGTAATCTGTTAATTATGTTTTATAATCTCTTCCTGAATTTTTGATTTTTAAACAATAAAATTTATATCACAAACCCTATATTAGTGACAGCCATGTTATTCCTGATTCTCTAAGACTCTGACATTCCTAAGTTCATCTATATTTCATTATCAATTTGGCAGACAGAGTAGAAGTTCTAAGGCAAAATCAATGATGCATTCTATAATTTAGATCACATATCCCCTAGAATTATTATCATCTAAGGCATATTGACAAAATGGGGAAATTTTATGCTTTTTTAGAAGTGATTCATGAAGATAAAGTTAGATATCACAGGTGATTATAAACAGAAAAATACAGTATCAGATGCAGGTGCCGATATTAGTTACATATCTGAAAGAAAATGCACTGCATTGCTATATTTTAGTAGCATGGATTATGTTTGATATAAGATTATTCATTAAACATATTTATTGAATATTAATCATGAATAAGTGTGATAATTTTAAAAGCAGAAGCATAACAGTAGATAAGAAATATAACTTTCTTAACCATAATTGACAAATATATAAAATTAAGAAGTGTCTGGGCACATTTGGATGTGTCTTTGATATTGTTTCCAGAGAAGATTAACAGGAAACATGTGTCACTCTATAAATTATGGATCTTGATAAAATAAACAGGAAAAAGAAATATATCAGAGAAAAATAAGGTATTCCTTTTTCTATATCCATGGCTGCCATGATATGAACATAATGTGTATTATTCGATCAAGGCTTTCTTGCCATGATCATTGTTATAACTTAGAAGCTGTAATGCAAAATTTTTTCTTTCCTGTTCTCTCTTATATTTTTGTAAAAATAATACAATATAAGTACTATACGCAAAAACTAAAAAATTTTTAAATGTCTTCTTGTCATTTGTTTGCTTCTGTTTTATTTATTTGTTATTTTAAGTTAACATATAAATAATAGGTTTGTTTACTATATTTTTATACATATATCTTTCTGGTTTATCTTCTCTATCTCCCTGACTTTCCACTATGTGTACCTTTCTGTCTTTATTACCTTCCTATTATAATTTCTTTAAAATCCATTTTTTTCTAATGTAGTAGTTGTCCTTTTAGCTTCATGCATTTTATTCATGCTTTTTTCCTATATATACAAAGTAGAATCTAGAATCCACAAATGCATTATTTTTTTGAGCCTGAGCTTCTCCAATATACTAATTTGTAGATCCATCTTTTTTCTGCAAACTTAGCTATTTTTTTTTTGTCTGAATAAAAAATGTCATTGTATATATGTACCACAATTTCAAGCAGAAAATACAGGAACAATTCTGTGGTTTTCCAAACATTTATTCCTAATGTCAAAATATAATTTATCTTTTGTTTTTATAACTCTGAACGTTTATGAGCCCAGTATCACCATCAGAGAAATATGCAAACAACCCTCACTGTTTGCTTCCTCCAAATACTTATCTTCCCACCATGTACTGCCCTTAAAAGCCTAGTATCCTTTCCTTTGGCATGTAATGTCTTTACAAACATTGTGTTGTTTGTTGAAGATGTGAATTAAGGTACACTATAAAGAAATTGTTCTCATATATTTTATATTGAGGTTTTCTTCTGTAATGTATACTAATTAAAATTTAAAAGCCTATTTTTTCTGTTAATGTACTTCATTTTATATCAAAGGTTATCTTAAATAAAAACTCAGGAGGAATAATTATTTATGTTTTCCATTATTATATGTCCTTGATATTTTCTTAATATTAATATTATAAAATATTCACATCACCTAATCAGCTATTGTTTTGGCAAAAGTTGAAGCCTATTCAAAAATTGAATTATTCATGTGTCTTGGATGATGTTTTCTGCAGAGATTTTCAAGATTTTTCTCTTCTTTATCTAATTAAAGTTGTTGCAGTATTGATAATATCATTTGTAAATGAATGCTTTGTCTTCATAATGAATTTCCCTGCTCAAATCTCTGAGTCATTAAGTTCTCTACAAACCAACTAAAGTTAATTTATTCATTCAGCAGATATTTATTATGAGCCCACTAAGATGAATATAAAATGAAAACTGCTTTGTTAAAGCCTTTTGCTAAACTACTTGAAAGCTCACCAACAATATAATAGATGATATTAATTTCCTTTATGATTCACTCTCTGTTTAAAATTTCCCTCTCATTTTCTTCTCCCTGAAACAGCACCAAAACACCAACAACCTCTTATATGTACTTAAAATCTTTTATCAATGACCTCTGTTTCCAGTGAAAATTTTATTTTACCCAGACTATATAGCTCATCCCACCCTTACACTCTTATTTTTGTTTCCACAACTAAGTTTTTCATTTCTACATTACAAGTTATAACTTCCATTATCAACCTGTCTCTGGAGTCCCTCTCTATCCATAAAACACATATTTTCAAGTCATGAAAAACCTTTATCAATGATTGTACTTCTATTAATAAGGTACTTTGTAATTATAAGAGTGAGTTCCTTTTTACTCTTCTAGAACAATATCTCAAATACTTTATATGGTTGGTATCTGAAATATATCATTTCAGATGAATTAGGATCACTGAAGAAAATATAGATAAAATACTGAAGTCAATTTATACATGATATTAAAAGTCAGTTGATGGAGATGAGAATTTGAATAAAAAATTTCAAAATTTAAACTTATAAATTTATTAATCCAATTGTGATATTATATGTTTAGAATATTTAGTTTTTATACAATGATAAATTTTGTTTTGTACTGTTTTTTCAAAACAAGGCATTGTCTGTCCTGGACTCACTTTGTAGCCCAGGCTGGCCTAACTCACAGCGATCCACCACCCTCTTCCTTTCTGGGATTATTGGCATCCACCATCATGTCCAGTTTTAACAACTGATTTTTAAGGAAATGATTAAGATTAGTTTTTATATTTTTTTACTATCATTAATACATGCTTATGAATATTCCTTCTATAAATTAAATATTAGTGAACATAAACTTTTAAATGTAGTTTCAGTAAAATTGTATTGATATGAGTATTCCTTCTAGTGTCTTCTGTGTTAATTGGTACTGTTTAATTTTTTTTGTTGTTGTTGTGGAATATCTTGTTTTCTCTCTCTATGGTGATTAAATATTTTGCTGTGTATAGTAGTCTGGGCTAACATCTGTAGTTTTTTAGTGTCTGTGAGATATATGCCCATGTCCTTCTGGCTTTTAGAACTCTGGTAAGACATCAGGTGCAATTCTTACAGGTTTGCCAGTATAAGTGACTTGACCTTTTTCCCTTGCAGCTTTTGTTTTGATTATTATTTGGTGGGAGGATTATCTTCTTTTTCAAAATCTTTTTGTTTAGATTTATTTATTATTTATACACTATTCTGTCTGCAATTGAAGCAGCAAGCCAGAAGAGGACTCCAGATCTCTTTATAGATGGTAATGAGCCATCATGTGGTTGCTGGGAATTGAACTCAGAACCTTTGGAAGGACAGCCAGTGTTCTTAACCTCTGAGCTATCTCTCCAGCCCCAAGGTTTTTGTTTTGTTATCCAATCTATTTGGTGTTCTCTAATCTTCTTGTATGTTTATAGTCATCTCTTTCTTCAGATTAGAAAACTTTTCTTCTACAATTTTTTTAAAAATATTTTCTGGGCCTTGGAACTAAGAGTCTTCATCTTGTCTTATTTTAAGACTGTTTTGTTTAAAATGTTCCATATTTTTTATATGTTTTGTGTCATGAACTTTTTAGATCTATCATCTTTTTGGCTGATATATCAATTTCATCATTTGTACCTTCTACACCTGAGATTCTCTCTTTGATCTCTTGTATTCTGTTGGTGATGGCTGTATCTGTAATTCCTGTTCTCTTTCCAAGGTTTTCCATTTCTAGAATTGCCTTTGATTATGTTTTCTTTATTGCTTCTATTTAATTTTTAGGTATTGAGCAGTTTTATTCTTTTCCTTATCCTATTTGGTCATATTTTCTGTATTTCTTTAAGAGATTTATTAAATCCCCTCACCTTTTTATTGTATTTTCCTGTATTTCTCTGAGAAAATTATTTTCATCCTTTAAGGCCTCTATCATTTTCATAACCTGAGATTTAAGTTCATTTTCTTGCCCATCAAATATGATAGTATCTCCACTGCTTTCTGTGATAGGATAGCTGGTTTCTGGTAGTGTCATATGGCTCTTGGTTTGTTGCTTTTGTGATCTTATTCTGACCTGTAGCCATCTGGTTTTCTCTGATGTACCATGCCTGAGGTGCCCTGATGGGCAAGTTGTTTGTTAGATATCTAAGCTTCATGTAGTTCAGACTGCTCATAGGCCTGGTGGAAGACAGATGATATGGATATGGAGCCTGAGTACATTTCACCTCTGCTAGTCTTGTCCAAGCTAAGTCAGGCAGATCAAGAATCAGCAGGGGAGAGAGGTCTAAGCTGCATGTAGCTTGGGCTTCTTACAGGCCTTCTTAGGAAGTCAGATAATGGAGATTTGGTCCAGCATACAGTTCACTTCCCTACTGGATGTGTCCCAGATGGGTCATACAGATCAAGAGGCAATCTTTTCTTCTTCAGCTAGTTTGTTTAACTGTCACCATGCAGGGGAATCAGCTTCCTGTGTCTTCTGCACTGCTGTCTTTCTATGTCTCTTCCTTCTTTGAGTTGTGCCTATTATGTGGAAGCATCTCTTACTCAGATCAAATCTTTATCTTTCATTACCTGAGGAAAAATAGAAAAAACCTCTTCCCTAATGCAACATATTCCCTGACATCCATTCTCATGTTAAAGCATCTTAAAAATATACACATTGGTTTAATTCAGCTGTTTTTCTACAATCAAGTACCTTTCAGCTAATCTTATTCTCCTTTTCTATTCATCAAGGTACAATTAGATATTTATGAATCTACAGAGATGCACTCACATTCCATGCCTAAGTTCATGACAACAAGTCATGTTGCTTACAAATTTACACACAGAAATTATCAACCATATTACATAAGATGGAAAAAAGACAGCATCTTCAATAAATAGTGCTGGTCTAACTGGATGCCTACTTGTAGAAAAATGCAAATAGAGCTTTATTTATCACCCTGCACAAACTGAAATACAAGTGTATTAAAGATCTCAACATAAAACCAGACACACTAAATCTGTTAGAAGAAAAAGTGAGGAAGAGCCTTGAATTCATTGGCATAGAAGACATCTTCCTGAACAGAACACCAGTAGCTCAGGCACTAAGATCAACAATTAATAAATGGGACCTCATGAGACTTAAAAGTTTCTGTAAAGCAAAGGATACACTAAAAGAATAAAATGACACTCTACAGTCTGGAAGAAGGTCTTCACCAACCTCACAACTGACTGAGCTAATATCCAAAATATATAAAGAACACAAGAAATTAAAAACCACCAAACTAGATTATCCAATTAAAATGTGGGGTACAGAACTAAACAGAGAATTCTCATCAGAGGAGTTTTTAATGCCTGAGAAACACTTAAAGAAATGCTCAATGTCCCTGGTCATCAGGGAAATGCAAATCGAAATGCCTCTGGGATCCTATCTTGCACCTTTCAGAATGGCTAAGAGAAAATGCTCTACCACACAACAGGGACATATGCTCAACCATGTTCATAGCTGCCTTATTCATAATAGCCAGAACACAGAAATAACCTAAGTGTCCCTCAGTAGAAGAATGGATAAAGAAACTGTGGTATGTTTAAACTATGGAATACTACTCAGCTATTAAAAACAAGGAATTCCTGAAATTTGTGGACAAATGGATTGAACTAGAAATTATCATAATGAGTGAGTTTACCCAGAAGCAAAAAGAGACAAATAGTATATACTCACTTATATTGATACACTAGTCCAAGGGGTACGTCTCGTGAAAAACTTCACTTACCAGGAATGTGGGTCAGAGGGGAGGACATCCTATTGGGACTTTAGGGGAGAGAATCATGGGAGAATGGGGAAATAGAAGGACCCAGAGGTCCTGGAAACCTACAAGAAGAACATTATGATGGGCAGATCTGGGCCCTGGGGTCCTGCTCAAACTATGGCACCAGCCAAGGAAAATATAGGCAGTAAACTTCGAACATCTACCCAGACCTAGCCAACGGACAGGACATTCTCCATCATAGAGTGGAGAGTGAGGTCTGACTTTTACATGAACTCTGGTGACCCATATTTGACCACGTCCCCTGAATGGGGAGACCTGGTGGCACTCAGAGGAATGATAGCAGGCTACCAAGAAGAGACCTGATACCTTATGAGCATATATAGGTGGAGGAGGTCCCCCTCAGTCACAGACATAGGGGAGGGGAGTAGAGGGGAAGCGGGAAGGAGGGAGGAATGGGAGGATACAAGGGATGGGATAACAATTTAGATGTAATATGAATAAATTAATAAAATTAAATAAAAAAGTCAAGTGACAGGACATGCTAAAAAATGATGTAGAGAAAGGGGAACACTCCTCCATGGCTGGTGGGAGTGTAAACTTGTACAACCACTTTGGAAATCAATCTGGCTCTTTCTCAGAAAATTGGGAAAAATGCTACAGAAAGACCCAGCTATTCTACTCCTGGGCATATACTGAAAGATGTTCCACCATACAAGGACATTTGCTCAACTATGTACATAGCAGCCTTATTTGTAAAAGGCAGAATCTGGAAACAACCTATATGTCCCTCAGTTGAAGAATGGATAAAGAAACTCTGGTACATTACACAATGGAAAACTATTCATTCATCTATCAAAAACAAAGAATTCTTGAAATTTGCAGACAAATGGATGGGACTAGAGATGGTCGGTCTGAGTGAGGAATCCCACACTCAGAAAGACATGTACGGCATACACTCACTTATAAGTGGATATTAGCCCAACAAAAATGTCCTCTGAGAGACTCTGCCCAACAGGGGATCTAGACAGATATTGGGACTTTCAGCCAGACTCTGGGCAAAGAGCTGAGAGTTGGATGGAAGACTTGGGGAATGGAAGAATGGGGTATGGTTGTCAGGAGCTCCACAATTAGACTGTCAAGCCTGAAGGAACTGGACCTGCACAAACTGATATACCAACCAAGGACATTGCAAGCAGAGGACCTAGACCTGGTAGTTTATAGCTGTAAATTTGTTACTGTTATGAATCATAATTAATTACCTGACATGTAGGTTATCTAATATGTGACCTCTGTGAATGTACCTTTCAACTTTGAAGGGTATTGTGACCCATAGGTTGAGATGAAGAGCTACAGGCAATCAATAGCTGTTAGAGGGAGAATGAATCAATATTTATCCAAGAGCAGCCTAAGCTATCCAGTTCCAACTGAATAGTCCCAAAGCATATACACAAAAAGTTATGTCTAATGTATGCAGTAGGTCACATATGTATACATGTGATAGACAGACAATAATATGTATGGAATAAAAGGTCATGAGTTTGAATGGGGCTGAGAATGAGTTGGAGAAAGAGATGGAGGGATGAAATTAATGGGTATGTATTACTTATACATGAAAACCTTAAAAACATATTATTTGACTCAATAATATTTATGTTTTTCATAGAAAGTATTCAACATATAAGTCATACAAAAGATACATAAACTATTCTTGAGATGGCTCACTGTGTAGAAGCGCCAGTTGCAAAGTCTGATGACCTGAGTTTAATCACTAGGACTGACATAGTAAAAGAAAAATTTCGGTTTCCACACATTGTGCTCTGAATTTCATAGGTATAGAGTGGTCACACACACACACACACACACACACACACACACACACACACACACACAGAGAGAGAGAGAGAGAGAGAGAGAGAGAGAGAGAGAGAGAGAGAGAGAGAGAGAGAGACAGACAGACAGACAGACAGACAGACAGACAGACAGAGAGACAGAGACAGAGAGAGGGGAGGGAAGAAGGGAGGTAGAGTGAGAGGGAGAGAGGGAGAGAAAAAAATACTAAGTCAAAGAAAAAGAAACAAAGACAAAGACAGAACTGAATGAATAAATAAAATAAAATATAAAAATAATAAAACAATGGGATCTAAGATCTTATTTAAGGTAGAAAAAATTACAGGCTTTTTTTTTTTTTTTTTTGAGACAAGGTTTCTCTGTGTAGTCTTGGCTGTCCTAAACTCGATTTTTATAACAGGCTGGCCTTGAACTCACAGCGATCTGCCTGCTTCTGCCTCCCTAGTGCTGGGATTAAAGGCGTCCACCACCACGTCCAGTCTTAGGCTTTAAAAGCTGATGAACACTTGATGACCAATAATTTATGTAGGTAGTGAGATAAAAGCACTTGAAATAAGACATGGAGTTCTGAAAATAAAGGAGAGAAAGGAGAGAAGGAAGAAAATGAAAATATTTGAGGACACAGGTAAGATAAAGAAAACAGAGAAGAAAATTAGAGGGATGCAGAACAGACAGCTAAAAAGATTGAGAGAGAAAGAATCAGAGGATCGCTTTTCATTCACATAAAGATAAATATTATTTAACTTGGTGGGAAATCAGTAACATCGTTGTAAGTCAACAATATAATTCAAATACCAGTTTAATAAATGATAAAAAAAATCAGTTGATTTATTAGTCTGAAAACACCATAGCAAATACATTTGGGACAGGTAATAGTATTCTCTTTTTAGTATTATGAACCACGGACAGTGTTATCTGTTGTTCATGAAAAAAAAATTGGGCAGAAGCCAGAGTGGTGAACTAATAAGGAGTCAATAACTATAATTTCACAGTATGTGCCTTCTAATTTGAGACTATTGGAGAACTCAGAGAACAGGTGTTTGAAGATGTGAATGATATAAGAACTGACAGAAAAGCGAAGTTAGAGTAAAAAGGATGTGAGAATTCAAAATTCAATATTCAGAAAATTTTCATGTTGTGTTGATCAGAAGTGAGTAATTTGTTCTTTTAATTAGTGTGTTAGGAAGTAAATTAAGAACTTTGGAAAGCATATATAAATATAAGGCTATAATGAGGCAAATGATCACATAAAAAGGAAAAAATAAATTTGGTATAAGAGCTAATTGCCATGTTTCAGTCTCTACCATATCCTAGCTATCCTACACTAGAGTGATAATTTTTGCCTCCGTTTTCTTTTGTAAAGTGATAACATAACATTTGCTAACTCTATGCCACCTTCAGAGGGCCTACTGAAAGACATAATTTATTTAAAACTGGATTGCAAACTTCACAACACTGTCTAAATTCAAATGAGCCAGTGCAAATTCTGCCTCACTCCTAAAGATTAAAATTTTGTTGATTTTTTAAATTATTGTTTTAAAAAATGACATATGCCTTGATCTCAGTGATACTCTAGAAACATGTCTTAACATAAGTTGAACTATTTTGTTGTGTTTTGATGATTAATACTTCAAGTTTTTTTCAGTAACTGTGATGAGAAAGTAACCATGGCTTTTTAAGTGTTAGAAATACCATTTCACTGTGCAAACATAATGGTAGGAATCTTTCCATCCTTTTTACTATGAGATAAGTATGTGTTTTCTCTTGTTTTTAAGTGAGGACCATTAAACCAGATATTTTTCAAAGTAAATACACTTGAACTCAAATGCCACTATTTTTTATTTGTTTGTTTGTTTATTTGTTTTTAGGTAGCATTATCTTCTCTAATAACATGAAGAAGTAATTAACTGTGTCTTTCAGTTTGGAAAGCAACCAGATTTTCTAAATGTTTTCTACTCTGGATCATTGTCAAAAAGATTGTTTTTCTTTGTGTTTGTCAAAGTTCAAAGACTGTAAGATTGCTTAGGTGGAAAATTGAAATGATTATGTCATTGTAGTTTGTTGTTGAGTAAGAAAATTCTGTTTTAACTTTCATTTTGTTTCTGGGTACTTTAGATGAAAACATAAGCAATGTAGCCTCCATGAATCTGTATATAAATTTATATATGGATAAAAGGATGCTATGACTGGAACTGCTGTTATTAACTGATGGCTAAAGACTCTTAATGTTTTAAGAGACTTCCTATATATGATAAACAGAATAGTAGTTAGAAGTTCAAAACATTAACTAGCCCGTGCTATATGGTATAAATTGGTATGAAGTTCTAAAATGGACTTCAAAATCAAAACTTAGTAAAAATGTCAATTGTTTAGGGATGTGTGTGTATTTAAATCATAACATACCTATCCACATAAGTAACTTCATCAAAATTCTCTTTTCTACAAAATCCTTTTTCCTTGAAAAGATTAGCAAACACGAGAACATGTATGTCTTTATACCTATAATCAAAGAATAATCTGTCACCAAGGACATGTCAGAAATTTTCAAATGAGTTTTGAAACTGAAGGATATGGCTGTGATGTGCTTTTCAACATGAACTTTACACCTTTATCTTTCTCTAGCTATGGAGTTTATTTAGCATTCAAATTCTCAGGCAAATAATGAGGAGTCCTAACTTACAACATCTATGTTCATCACCTTAAATGGTCTTCACTCTAGGATGCCACATTCATGGTATTGAGTGGTGAAATCTTGATTGGATCAAGTATTTTCTTTGGAATTTGTCTATGTAATATTCCTTATGGTCTCAATTGTTGTATCATATAACTACAGATAATATTTCTTTAAATATTTCTGAAAGACAATCACACTATATCAAATACAACATGAAAGTACCAAAATCTAAAAACAAAGCAATGTCAGGTAAGGTTGACAGACAAGATATGAACTCTTTGCTTCCATCTATGTGATATATTAATTTATCTATTTATTGAATATATGTACTAACAAAACTGCATTGCTATTAAAATTATTTTTATGTGAGATATTAAATTATGTTTTAATTTTTGTGTTAATAATATATGAGAATCCAAGATTTTGTATTTTTTATTACTAATCAAATGCTTATTGTCTCCAATGCCTTATACAAATTACTGTAGAATTTTAAAATTAGTTATATTCAATATATATTATTAGAGACAATGATATGTTTTACTAAGACATATTGGTACATCCATAATGTATTTTTTATCATATTTGCACATAATACATAATCCTATCCTTTTTCTGTCTTCTTGCTGACTCCCTTTTTCTTCCCAAATAGATGACTAAGCCTCTTTTATCTTTCGATTTTTGAAGTGTGTGTGTGTGTGTGTGTGTGTGTGTGTGTGTGTAAAATTTTCATATTACAGAGTAACATAGTGAGCTTTTGAGAATGTTTATGTTATATGTAGTCAGAGGTATATGTATTATTTATTACTTTCTGATAACTGTGTTTCCTCAAGAAAGACCTGTTCATTTTACCACTACATCACAGTGCCTCGCTGTGGTAAGGTTAAGTGTAACACAAATACAGTACACTTCAAATTTTTTAGTCAGCAACAATATTATTATATTTATAATTTTATATGTACAGATTAGCATTTTAAGTAGTTTTACATTAATATAAATAAATTGTCCTACATGAAACAATTTTATGTAGAAATATTGATGATTCTTTATGTTCTTCTTCTTCTGTTTCTTCTTCTCCTCCTCCTCCTCCTCTTCTTTGTCCATCTTCATTTTGTTTTATCAACACAGGGTTTCTCTGTGTAGCCTTGGCTGTCCTGGACTCACTTTGTAGACCAGACTGGCCTCAAACTCACAGAGACCTGCTTGTCTCTACCTCCCAAGTGCTGGAATAAAAGGTGTGCCCCACCACTGCCCAGCCTGGCCCCAGAAAGTGTTCCCTTTCCTTTCCTTTCCTTTCTTTTCATTTCCTTTTGTTTCCTTTCCTTTCCTTCCTTTTCCTTTTCTTTTTCTTTCTTTCTTTCTTTCTTTCTTTCTTTCTTTCTATCTATCGTTCTATCTTTCTTTCTTTCTATCTTTGTTATTTTTTGTTTTGTTTTGTTTTCTAAGAAGGGATTTCTCTGTGTAGCCCTGGTTGTCCTGAACTCACTTTGTAGACCAGCTGGTCTCTAATTCACAGAGATACACCTGACTAGCTTTCCCTGAGCATTTGGAATAAAGGCATGGGCCACTGCACCAAGCTGCTATGCTGGTTTTAAAATGAAATTAAAAAGACAAAAAAACCTTTCAGGGAATGTTCTGATGTAAATGAATCAATGCAGAATGAGGGAAGAAATAAGAGTGACAAAGGAAGTGAGAATTCTACTAAATGAAAAAATAAAAATTTACTTATTAAAGCCAAACATATGCCAAATATAATAAACTTGAAGCAAAATACTTTGATGAGTATGAAACAAAACATATATTTTATTTGCAGAAAAGTTTAGCAACCTAATATTTTGATGCATCTTTGACTTGTCAAAAAGTGTTTTGGAAGCATTTGCGAGGATCATCATAGAGTCACAAGCAGTGTTATGTTGCAATCTGGAATTTATTTATTTATTTATTTAATATGACAAATGGCACATGATGTTATGATTATTGATTAGCATGATTTGTAAAATTAGCATGATTTGAATCACCTATTTACAGATGGCTCAGGTAAGAGAAAACAAACTCTTAGAGGAACTTTAAATTTTTAATAGTTGTGCTATAAATTTTCAAAAGTTGAAAAAATTGGACAGAATTTGTTTAGGTGCTTCCAATTTGTAGTATGATCTAGGATGCTGTGGAGAGTTACAAGTTGAAACCATGTTGCTAGACTGTGATAAATATGATGGATTCTTCATAAAGATTTGGAAACAAGCAGTCCTTAGAAAGCAAATCACTCCTCAAAGCAATGGTGCAAATAGAAAACACTGAAATAAAATTGTGAAGGTATTTTTAAATACCATGTAAACAAAAATATTAGAAAACATGGAAGGAATATAAAAACTATGATTTCAGGGTTTTTATTTATTTATTTATTTATTTATTTATTTATTGGTTAGGACAATGTTAGTTGTTAATACAACATATTGTTTTTATTTATTTCTGATGATAATCTGACAGGATCAAGTTGTTAAACTCTTGGAAGGCAACAGTCATCTTCGAGACATGAAAAGAAAGCTCAAGAAGATGTAGACATAATATAGCAACTCTGGAGAGAAACAATAGAGAGGGAAAAATCTTCCCCAAAAAAGAGCTTCTCTATAGTTCATACACCTAGTGGGTTTATCTCTCTTCTGTCTCTGTCTCACCTCTGTGTCTGCCTCTCCCCTTGATTTTTTATCTTACTGTTCAAAAGATTGGATCATGGGTTAAAAGGCAGACTTCAAAATTCAAGCAAGGTTGTATTTATGTGTACTGTAGGATTTAGGAATGGAATACTGGTGATTTATATAATATATATATATATATATATATATATATATATATATATATATATATTACATATATATAGTACATATATATATTACGTATATATGTTACATATATACATAAATACATATATATTAAATACATGTCACAAGATTATTTAAGTCCCTAGGAACAAAACATTATTAGTTTCTGTAAAAATTAACCTACACCAACATTTATGAACAAATATAACTAATAAAATAAAGAGCTATATTTAAAATTGATAAAACACCTTTTCCTTATTGCTCTTCGGCAGAGGTCATAAAGTCAATGCTTTGGAATTCCTAGGTGCTTTGTGTATACATAGCTTTGAAACCAAATATCTGTCCTGAAAAATGCTCAATATAAATACCAGATAAACCACTTTATGACATATAGCCTGGATATCCAATAAATACTATTTTTTTTCAGAAGATTCTGATCAATTCAACCTTTTTATCAACAGAAGAAATCAAATATTATACAAGTAAAAGAAGTTACTAACTACTGATACTCTCTGGGATACAAAATAAACAGAGACAATTTTAAATAGAAGTGTATAGAGAACAAAGGAAAAATAAGAGTTCTATTAAAATAGTTCTTAGCCCCATAAAATGCATATGTGGAAAAACAGAGGAAACAGGTATGTGCTTTATTTCTATACATGTTTGTCTGGCTTCTAGAATGTGCTTTAAAATGCGCCAATCACGGAACAATACATTAAGAGATAAATGAATTGGAGACAAATAGGCAAACTGAAAAGTGACCAAGAGACTAAGTGCTGGAGTGATAATTCCCTGTGTCCCTGTTAAGGAATGCAGTCTTGTGGGATTGAAAAATACATTGGTTTAGCAGTTACATGAGCTTATGTGGGATCTCAACCTAGTCCTGAGTGGAAGAACTAATAACTTGGGACAAAAGCTTGCTAAAATAAATTTGTTTTATAACAGATGAGTAAAGGGAAAAAAGAAATCAATTTTTAGAAATACATTGTCAAAGAAATTGAATCACAATCCCTGATGGCTTCTGTTTACAATCTCCATGTCTGTGGAAAAAATGTTTTCTATGACAGTCTCAACATACTGAATTTTCCTGAACATGTTTTAAATATCCAAAATACAGAGCAATGCATTTGCAAATTATACTTTAAAAAATTATCTCCTGGACAGGGTCCTCCAAGATGGCAGCAACAACACACACCTTGTTTGATCAGTAGAACAGCAATGACTGAACACCAACATAAGGCTCAAACTGAGATATAAAAACACCCATGCTGGTGATCCTCAAGTGAGACAGGTTCACAGTGTGTGGCACACAGTGGTGTGTGTCTGTCCTTTGGGCACTTGGCTAATGCACAGAAAGATCCCTGGGTCCCTTTAGTCATAAACACAAGCTTCAAGGACTAGTGGTATGCCTGGTTGTGCACACAGTACCTGTACTCTGTGTCTCAGAAGAAATTGTGGGCTACAAAAAAAAAAAAAAAAAAAAAAAAAAGCAATATCTGAGTCTCCATGTAGATAGGAGAAATAATGGCATGAAACACAGGTAAACCTGACCTCAGGTCACCGTACTGATCCATGGAAAGTTCCCACATCTGATCTCAGGTCACCCACCTGATTCACCAAAAGAGTTCCCTGATCCCCACAAGTGAGATGTGTAAACCTATACCCACACACCTACTAACTGTTCTCAACTGCCAGGGAAAGACACCAGAAACTACCATTCAGTGGCAGAGACAGTGGCAGAAACTACCATTAAGGCCAGCTTAAAAACACAAACAACAAAAGCCAAAATAACATGGCATCTCCAGAACCTAGTTTTCCCAAAGCAATCAGGCCTGGAAATTCTAACATATTAGAAACAAGGGAAAATAACCTCAAATCTTTCCTAATGAAGATGATAATGGAAGAAATGAATAGAATTCATAAACAAATACAGCAAAATATAGTCAAACAGATTGAAGCCCTTAGAGAGGCAATAACAGAGGCCTATAGAGAGGAAATGAAGAAATCACTGGAAAATTTTCAGGAAAAGGCAAACAATCATGTCAATAAAACAATTCAAGAAATGAAGATGAAAATGGAAACAATAATAAAAGTAAAAACTGAGGAAAGCTTGGAAATAGAGAATTTAACTAAAACAAGAACTGCAGAGGTAAACATCATCAGCAGAATATAAGAGATGGAGGAAAGAATCTTATGTGCAGCTGATACAATAGAAGAATTTGATGCAACTGTCAAAGAAAATATTAAGTTGAAAAAATACCTGACACAAAACATCCAATAAATCTGGGACACCATGACAAAATGAAACCTAAAGATAATAGGAATTGAGGAAAGAGAAGATGCCCGACTCCAAGGTCTAGGAAATATTTTGAACACATTTGTGGAAGGAAATTTACCCAATTTAAAGAAATAGAAGCTTATATACATACAAGAGGCAGATAGAACATCAAATGCAGTAGAACAGAAAGAACTCCCCACCCCCCCACACACACATAATAATCAAAACACTAATTGTACAGCAAAGGAAAAAGCCCAAGTAACATGAAATGGTAATCCTATCAGAATCACATTGAACTTTTCAATAGAGACCGTAAAAGGCAGAGAAGGTCCTGCGAAGATTTCTTGCAAATCATGAGAGACTACAGATGCCAGTCGAGAGTAGTATACCCAGCAAAACTTTCAATAACCACAGATGGAGAAAACAAGATATTCCACAACAAAAACCAAATTCAAATTGTATCCACAAATCCAGTCCTACAGAAGATATGAGAAGAAAAACTTCAACCCAAGGAGGCTAACTATACCCAGAAAAAAATACAGGAAATAGGTAAGTTCACTTTACCAAAACAAGATTAGAAAATCACAGAAACACACTACTATAACCAATATCAAAATAAAACAACCTAACAGTCACTGGCCATTAATCTCTCTCCACATCAGTGGTCTCAAGTCTCCAATAAAGAAACACAGACTAACAGGATGGATTCCTAAAGAGGACCCAAAATTCTGCTGCATACAAGAAACACACCACAGCCATAAAGAGAGACATTACCTGAGCATAAAAGCTTAGAAGAAGAGCTTCCAAACAAATGGAAACAAGAAGCAAGCTAGAGTGGCCATTCTAAACTTTAATAGAATAGACTTTCAACAAGAATTAATGAAAAGAGATGATTAGAAAGATACTTCATACTCACCAAAGGTAAACACAACAATGATGATATGACAACTCTGAACATCTATGCCCCAAATACAAGGCTACCCACAACTGTAAAAGAAACATTAACATTAATCCCCACACATTAATAGTGGTATACATCAACATTCCCCTTTCACCAAAGGATAGGTCAATGAAACTGAAGCCAAACCAAGAAATACTGACACCAACAGATGTCATCAATCAACAGATTTTGATAGATATCTATAGAACTGTCCATTCAATCACAAAAGATTATACATTCTTATCAGTAGCTCATAGGACATTCTCCAAAATTGAATATAAATGCAAGCCTCAACAGATACAAGAAGATTAAAATAATACCTTGTATCCTATCAGAACAACAAGGACTTAAGCTGGACCTCAACAACAACAACAAAAAAGCCAACACAAATTTGGAAACTGAACAACTCTCTACTCAATGATAATGGGGTCAGTGAAAATAATAAAGTAAGAAATTCGGGACTTCATAAAATTCAAAGAAATTTAAGGTGCAGCATACACAAATATATGGGACACAACTGAAGTGGTGCTAAGAGGAACATTCAAAGCATTAACTGCTTTCATAAAGAGATTAGAAACATTCCATAAAAGCAATTGTATAGCAAATCTGTATGCCCTAGGGAAAAAAGGAGCAGAAACACCCAAGAGGAGTAGACAGCTGGAAATCATCAAATTCAGATCTAAAAATCAATGAGTTAGAAACAAAAAGAGCAATTCAAGTAATAAATGAAACAAAGAGCTGATCCTTTGAGAAAATCAGCAAAATAGACAAACCCTTAGCCAAACTAACTAAAAGGGAGAGAGACACTAGCTAAATCAACAAAATAAGAAATGAAGAAGGAGACGTAACAACAGAGACTGAAGAAATCCAAAAAATTGGGTCTTACTTTAAAAACCTTTATGCCACAAAATATGAAAATCTAAATGACATATACAATTTTCTGGATTTATTTCACTTACCAAAATTGAATCAAGTACAGGTAAACAAATTAAATAATCCTATACCTCCTGTGGAAAATGAAGCAGTCTTCAAACATCTCCCATCCAAAAAAAAAAAAAAAAAAAAAAAAAAAAAAAAAAAGCCTAGGGGCAGATGGTTTCAGCCCAGATTTCTACCAGAACTTCAAAGAAGAGCTAATACCAATGTTGTTCAAATTATTCTACAAAATAGAAATGGAAGGAACATTACCAAATTCATTCTCTGAGGCCACAGTCACCTTGATATGTAAACCACACAAAGTCCCAACAAAGAAAGAGAATTTCAGACCAGTTTCCCTTATAAATATTGATGCAAAAATATTCAATATAGTACATGCAAACTGAATCTAAGAACATATCAAAGCTAGCATTCATGATGACCAAGTAGTCTCCATGCCAGGAAAGCAGGGGTGGTTCAATATACAGAAATCCATCAGTATAATCCATCATATAAATAAACTGAAAGAAAAAAAAACACGATCACCCCTACAGATGGTGAAAAGTATTTGTCAAATGCAATGCCCATTTGTGTTTAAAGCTTTGGAGAGATCAGAGATAAGAAGGCACATGCCTAAACATAATAAAGGCTATATACAGCAAGCCAATAGCCAACATCATATTACATTTACAGAAACTCAAAGAAATTCTACTACAATTAGGGACAAGATAAGGCTGCCAACTCTCTCCATATCTCTTCAATATAGTACTTGAAGTCCTAGCTAAATCAGTAAGACCACAGAAGGAAATCAAGGGGATCCTCATAGGAAATGAGGAAGTTTAAGTATTGTTATTCTTAGATGATATTATAGTGAACATAAATTAGCCTCAAAATTCCACCAGAAAATTTCTACAGTCAAGAAACAACTTTAGCAATGTGGCCTGAAAAACATCAGTTAAAAAAATCAATAGCCTCCCTGTATATAAATGACAAACAGGCTGAGAAAAATTAAGGAAACTACACTCTTAACTATTGCCACAAACAATATAAAGTAACTTAGTGTAACTCTAATCAAGTAAGTGAAAGACTTGTATGAAAAAAAACTTCATGTCTCTGAAGAACAAAATTTAAGAAGACATGAGAAGATGGAAAGATCTCCCATGCTCATGGATTGGGAAGGTCAACATATTAAAAATGGCCATCCTACCAAAATCAATATACAGATTCAATGCAACCCCTATCAACATATTTACACAATTCTTTACAGATCTTGAAAGATCAATTCTCAACTTAATATGGAAAAACAAAAGACCCAGAAGAGCTAAAATAATCATGTACAATAAAAGATCATTAGAGGAATCTCCATACCTAATATCAAGCTGTACTATAGAGTAACAGTAATAAAAATGGCATAGTACTAGCAAAGCAGTAGGGTGGTTGATCAACAGAATCAAATCGAAGACCCAGAAAAATAACCCAGACATCTATGGAAACTTGGATTTTGACAAGGAAGTCAAATCCATACAATGAAAAAAGATAGCATTTTCAACAATGGGTGCTGGTCCAACTGGATGTCTACATGTAGAAAAATGAAACTAGAACCATATTGATCACCCTGCATAAAACTCAATGCCATCATCATAAAACTAGACACACTAAATCTGTTAGAAGAAAGATTGGGAAAGAGCCTTGAACTCACTGGTGTAGGAGACAACTTCCTGAAAAGAATTCCAGTAGCTCAGCTCTAAGAGCTACAATTAATAAATGGGGCATTATCAAACTCAAAAGCTTCTCTAAGGCAAAGGACACTATCAACAGAAAATAAAAGAACACAGCCTACAAAGTAGGAGAATATCTTCACTAACCCTACACCCAACAAAGGGATAATGTCTAAAATATATAAAGATAAGAAATTTAAACACCACTAAATTAAATAATCCAATGAAAAATTAGGTATAGAGCTAAAAAGAGAATTTTCAACTGTGGAACATTAATCATTGAGAAACACCTAAAGAAATGCTCAACGTCTTTAGTTACAAGGGAAATGCAAATCAAAACGACTCTGAGATTCCGTTTTACACCTATCAGAACTGCTAAAATCAAATACTGAAAGTCACAGGACATGGTGGTGAGAATATGGAGAAAGGGGAACACTTCTTTATGCTGGTGGTAGTCCAATCTTGTAAAACCACTTTGGAAATTAATTTTGTACTTTCTCAGAAAATTGGGAATAGTCCTACCACAAGACGCAACCATACCACTCCTGGGCCTGTAACCAAAGAATGCTCTACCATATAAAAGGACATTGACTCAACTATGTTCATAGCAGCCTTACTCATAATAGCCAGAATCTGGGAACAACTGATGTTGACTGAAGAATGGATAAAGAAACTGTGCTACATTTACACAATGGAATACTATTCAGCTATGGATAGAACTAGAAATTGTCATACTGAATGAAGTAATGAAGATGCAGAAATGCATGGTATATACTCAATTATAAGCAGACATTAGCCCAATATAGATGTCCTCTGAGAGACCCCAGAGCAGGACAAATCCTGGAACTTGATGCAGGACACTTGGTGAAGCACTGTGAGTAGTATGGAAGAGTTGGAGGATGGAAGGACAGGGAGTGAGGTGTGCTGAGTCAGGAACTCCACAAGAAGAGCATAAAGACTGGAAAATTTGGACCCAGGAGGTCTTGCACAAACTCATGCACCTACCAAGGTCATTGCAAGAAGAGAACCTAGATTCTCCTTTTCTTATATAGCTGATGGGCAGGTCATTCTCAGTGGTTATGGAGGGAGCAGGAACTGCCTCTGACATGAACTCTGGTGCCCCCAAGTTGATAAATTCCCTTTGGTGGGGCAGCCTGGTGGGCACAGAGAAGGGGATGCAATCTATCAGGATGAGAGCTGTGAGGCTGTGGTCATATAGTGGGGTAGGAAGTCCCCTTCTGTCAGAGGTCAAGTGGAAGTAAATAGGGAAGAGGGAGGAAGGGTCAGAAGAAGCAGATACAAGTGATCAGATAACAATCAGGATATCTTTTGAATAAATTATATTAAATTAAAAAATAAATTAAAAATTGATCGCCCTTTATATTGAATACAAATACAAAATTTCCAAGGTTTTTGCACACAAGCACATTATAAAGTATGTTTATATGTAAATTTACATAGATAAACTGGAAAATAGTAACTTAACTACTTCCATTAATCATTTTAGATTATTGAATACAGTTCAAATATAACTATGTTATGTAACATAATAACTCCATTTTGCTTTTGCACCAGCAAATCTGGTAAGTTTCCATTATGTTTGAATCACCTATGAAACTACAACTGATTGTAGCCAGTCAGAAAGCTATGAAATTCCACTAGAGAACCCATCTCCTTTGTTGTAAATTCACCAGAAGAAGTATGTTTCCATAAATTACAATCATCAACATAGATTAACTTTGCCTTTAATAGCTAATTGAATGTTGAATAATTTTTATAGTCTACAGTACTGTTTATTGCAACATTCGTTACCTGTTTACTTGGAGGACTTATATTATTCACCTTCTTCAAAGACACATCCAAAAAAGATAATTGTTTAGTAATGTGATGACATTTAGTGTCGTACCATAAAATTCATCATCCAATAGAATAAAATCATTACTATATGAATGTGTTGAAGTGATACTTGTTAATTTTTCCTAATATATGGACTCACATTAAGTACCTCTTATCAACAAGTGTATGGATAAAGAAAATTAGTATGTATAGACAATGGGGAGTTATTCAGACATAAACAAACAGGAGTGCCTACCACTGACATCAAAATGGAGGGAACTGGAAGACATTATATAAAATGAAATAATCTAAAACCAGAAAGACTTGTATAAGAACTCCATGAGTACTATAAATTTTGGAATCTCAGAAAGGGCTGAATCACATGATAATGTTATTAGTAGCAATGAAAAGTAGCAAAAGCAAGGTAGATAAAGGGTATTTTTGCAAATGATTCCCATATTTATGTACGGAAATGTTGCATTGAATTATCAGCTAATAAGGAAAGAAATTTTATAATGCTTTGAAAATTGTCCCACATAGGACTTCTAGTAAACCTGGACTTTCTCAACATTTAGAAACTGAACCCCACATGCAATTCTTGGCTTCTTTAACCATTTTCCCAAATTTCATTTGGTCCCCTACAAAGGTATCATTTGCCCCAAATCAGTGAGAATAAACCTTAAGAAAATGACACTCTATTTCACCTGAGGGGTGTTGGGGAGGTTTTCATTTGTTCTCTTGGGCTACAGATGTTTATTTTCATTGGGAGTTGGTTACACATTATTATTGCTCTTATTCAGAGAGAAAATCATTTGGATCAGAGATGCCTCTCTTTTCCTCTATCATTCTTTCATAGGTATGGAGATAGGTGTTGAAAAAAAAGTAGGGGAGCTATAGAAATATATAAGGATGATAGAACGAAAAGTAGATCGTTGAATTTACTCCTCAACTTAAGGCCTTAATTGTTACTCACAAGGTTATTTTTAATTGACTGGTATATAATTTTGTATATAGAGGCAAAATAAGTTTAACTTTAGATACATTCACATAGAAATCAAATTTAAGATTATTTTTCATACACTATACATATAAAACACACGTACATATTTTTCTACTCTAATATGAGGTATTGTACCCACACAATTCAACTGGAATACAAGGATTAGTTCCAATAACTTGAAAGTGCTATTGCGGCTGTTTAGGATAGTTAAGTAACACAAGTTAATTGTTAATTGATCAAATTATGGTCATTTCAATTACTAGTCTATTTTTATCACAATAATATACATCCTAGGTTTAAAACATAAATTTGATTCTATAGATAGGTAAGGTAAAATAGTTATATAAAGTCTTCAAAAACCTCAGTCTTACAGAATATGGAATTTAAAGATCTTTTTATTATTTTAAAGATTTCTTTGACAACAAGACAGGTTAACTCCTGACAACATCCAGCCTGCCTCAAAGAGAATGATGAACATCAAAGAACCTCCTTATGGATCTGGCTTCAAATGTGGCAAGCAAGCCACTGGGAAAAAATGTCCTCATTTCTGTTACAAACAGAACTCTGCCTAAAACTAGGCAAGCATAGATGCAGGTAGAGTTGATGGCCAAATTCTGCCAAGACAGGATAAGCAAGTCCTTAATAGTTCCTGCCTTGCAAATATGTCTGTCAAAGATATTGGGCTAGAAGGCCAAAGATGATGCTCCAACATTATAGAGTGCTGGGTGCCTATTCAAGCAGTAAACGGTCTCAGTAATTTTTCATTTTTGAAGCTGCTAACTTGCACTTCCAGTTCACTCAAGTATTTAAGTGTTATTCCTCCTCAAGTATCTGATGGGGTTGAAGACCAGATGGCTTAGTGTTACAATTGAGCTTAGTTGGTTAGAGGTTAAGATATTTTTAGATCAAGAAAGATGTTTTAAGTTAATACAGATAAGGTATGATAGATATTTATTTTCATTCAGAAATTTAGACCCAACAAGACAGGAAAAAATTTTACTTGAAGTTTGACAAATACAAATATCCAAACCACTATGAACATAACATTTATATAATTCCTGATTGCCTCATGGTTATTCCTACTGAATGTAGTTTATTTTATTCATGTGTAATAATAGTAAAGTATACATTAAAATAATAAAATTTAAAAAGCAAAGCAAATTCAAAGATCTTCCGAGCAAAAATTCATTGTTTATAAAAACATTACCGCCATTACTGTTATTATTGTCTATTATATTATAATAGAAAGAATTAATTCTTGTTTGTGACTCAATAGCAAAGTTAGCTAATGTCTTCATACTAAGTATATCCTATACTCTGTATAGCTAAAATTATAGTCAAAGCAAAATTGCAGGCAGGTGAAAAACATTGGATCAATGATATTCTTAATCTCTGGATCTTTTAAAAATTACAGCTATAATATTAACATATATTCAATGAGTAATATAAGAATAATCTTTGTAATAAAATAAATCATTGCTTCTCATTATTCTGAAGAAGGAAAGTCTAATAATAGTGTGTCTGTGTCTGGCCACAGTGCTTTTCATTATTCACAGATGTTAAATTCTTGCTATTAGTTTACAATTAGAAATCATAGCAAGTATCTTTTCTAGTCCACTGGTATATAACTAGAGACTAATGCAGGTGCATTTGTAAGGGAATCATAGAGATTAATTAAGAATGACCTGTTCTGAATGCTACTGGAGTCACTTCATTGGCCCTAAGGCCTACATGCAATAGAAGTAGAAAAAGAAAGAAATTAGCAAGAAATCATATTCACTTTTTTAAAATTAATTTATTCTTGTTACATCTCAATGGTTATCCCATCCCTTGTATCCTCCCGTTCCTCCCTCCCTCCCACTTCTCCCCTACTCCCCTCCCCTATGTCTGTGACTGAGGGGGACTTCCTCCCCCTATATATGCTCATAGGGTATCAAGTCTCTTCTTGGTAGCCTGCTATCCTTCCTCTGAGTGCCAC
Organism: Acomys russatus; assembly: GCF_903995435.1. Classification (NCBI taxonomy): domain Eukaryota; kingdom Metazoa; phylum Chordata; class Mammalia; order Rodentia; family Muridae; genus Acomys; species Acomys russatus. The sequence goes on from NC_067169.1 coordinate 100,130,803, forward strand.
CAGGTCTCCCCTTCCAGGGGACATGGTCAAATATGAGGCACCACAGTACGTGTGAAAGTCATACCCAACTCTCCACTCAACTGTGGAGAATGTCCTGTCCATTGGCTAGATCTGGGTAGGGGTTTGAAGTTTACAGCCTGTATTGTCCTTGGCTGGTTCCATAGTTTGAGCAGGACCCCTGGGCATAAATCTGCCTATCATAATGTTCTTGTTGGTTTCTAGGACCTTCTGGGTCCTTCTACTTCGCTATTCTCCCATGCTTCTCTCATCTAGAGTCCCAATCGGATGTCCTCCCCTCTGTCCCAGTTTCCTGGTAAGTGAAGACTTTCATGGGACACGCCCCTTGGGCTAGTATGCAGATATAAGTGAGTATATACCATTTGATTCTTTCTGCTTCTGGGTTAACTCACTCATTATGATCATTTCTAGCTCAATCCATTTATCCACAAATTTCGGCAATTCCTTGTTTTTAATAGCTGAGTAGTATTCCATAGTGTAAATGTACCGCAGTTTCTTTATCCATTCTTCTACTGAGGGACACTTAGGCTGTTTCCATGTTCTGGCTATTATGAATAAGGCTGCTATGAACATGGTTGAGCAAAATTTCTTGTTGTGTGCTGGAGCATCTTCTGGGTATATTCCAAGGAGTAGAATAGCTGAGTCTTGAGGAAGCCCTATTCCTAGTTTGCTGAGATAGCACCAGATCTCAAGCTGTACTATAAAGCAATAGTATTTAAAACAGCATGGTACTGGCACAACAACAGGCTAGTTGATCAGTGGAATCGAATCGAAGACCCAGATATGAATCCACACACATATGGTCACTTGATTTTTGACAAAGAAGCCAAATCCATTCAATGGAAAAAGGATAGCATCTTCAACAAATGGTGCTGGTCTAACTGGAGGTCTATGTGTAAAAAAATGCAACTGGACCCATATTTGTCACCTTGCACAAAACTCAAATCCAAGTGGATTAAAGACCTCAACATAAAACCAGAGACACTAAGCCACTTAGAAGAAAAAGTGGGAAAGAGCCTGGAACATATTGGCACAGGAGACAACTTCCTGAACAGAACACCAACGGCCCAGGCCTTAATGTCAACCATTAATAAATGGGACCTCATGAGGCTGAGAAGCTTCTGTAAGGCAGGAGACACTGTCAAGAGAACAAAGCGACAGTCTACAGACTGGGAAAAGATCTTCACCAACCCTACATCTGACAAAGGTCTAATATCCAAAATATATAAAGAACTCAAGAAATTAAACACCACCAAACCGAATAACCCAATTGATAAATGGGGCTTGGAACTAAACAGAGAATTCTCAACAAGGGAATATCAAATGGCTGAGAAACACTTAAAGAAATGCTCAACCTCCTTAGTCATCAAGAAGTCATATTCTCATTTGTTACTTCTTTGCGAATACACTTTATTGTTCTTACTTTACATTGAGGATTTTCCTATGTAAGGTGTACCCAAAATACTAAATTAAGTAGTGAATTTTTATGGCTATTTGTCCTGCATGTTTGTGTACTATGTAGTAGCATGCATTCTGTATGTTAGGTATACTGCACTATCACCCCTCACATAATTCTATAGGCTTTGAACCAAAACGAAACATGTTTACATCCACAGTTCTTTGACTGCTGAAGAATTCTGTTGATAATATATCCTAGGGCTAAAAGCATAACAGAGTACTTAAGAGTTCTTGCTGTTCTTCTACAGTAGATAAACGTTTGTTCCCAGAACATTTATTGGGTAACTCACAATTCCTTGCTACTCAAGTTTCAATGCTATCTAAGACTTTCTTCTGGACTTCATGGTTCCAACATACACATGGCATACAATCACACAGACACATACACATAACTGATTTAAAAACAGAGGATCATGGAACTAGCTGTGAAATTTTGTTTCCTAGTAATATCAGAAACTACCATAAAATCTCCCAAACATGACTGTGTACACATGAGGTCAATGTGGATCCTACATGATCTCATTTCCATGTAAAGAATTATATGCAATCAAGAAAAGCTGGGAGAGTAGTGGTGTTCCCTTGGAAGACACCAATTGACTTTGTAGGGTGAACTGGTCAGCCCTGAAGATAGTAATATAAATAACATTATAGGGAATCAGTGTGTGAAGTGTGCAGTGTGTGTGTATGTGTGTGTGTGTATGTGTGTGTGTGTGTGTGTGTGTGTGTGTGTGTGAAAATTGATGAAAATAAGCCATAAATTTGATGGAGACTAGAGAAAGGTATATGAGATGGTTCAGAGAGAGGAATATGGAGAGGAAATGTTGTATTATATTATACTCTAAAAAAACCACAAAAGAAACTTATAAATATTGAAATATAAATTTTAAAATGTATAAATTTTCTCATAAAGTATTATTTATAAACTATGTTGGTAGATTTTATGTGAATTGTCTATGTATACCCTTATACAATTCCTAATGTACACATTTTCCTTACTCATTTACAATTCTGATGTATTTTATTCATTTTTGTAACTTATTGTTTTGTTTTTAAGTGACTTTTAAATGTTTATTAGCTAAACATGTTTAATTTTTTTACATATACATTTATATCATTACACATATATCCAATAGACTACATATAGCAAAAAGAACTATGCCATAATCAGTAATTATATAAATGTTACAGTCTTAGTTACATTTGGCTATTTGTACTTGACAGCTTGAAGAAAACATCTTTCTTATCTTGGTGCATCTAAAATTCTGAATGTAAATCAATCTCCATCACATATTGCCTTTATTAACTAAAAACATTTGTCTAGACCTAAAAACATCTTAAACCCTAAACAACTAAGCTTCATTGTAAAACTAAGCTACCTGGTCTTCAACTCCATCATAGACTTGAGACGGAATAAACTTAATTTCCTGAGTACTCTGGTAATGCAAGTTAGTAGCGTTCCTAATGAGAAGATGACAGAGACAGTTTGCTACCTGAATAGTCAGATATAGAGTAAAATGTGAGTGTTGATATTTTTATAAAAATAGAGGAAAAGTTTAATATATTTTTACTAATTAAAATATTATGTTTGTTTTCATAAATTTTTATTAAAAGTACAGAAATGTTTGCTCTATAAGTAGTATTGTTCATTTTTTTATCATCAAAGAGTTAAGGATTTGTTTTCAATTTTTTGTGGTTTAATTATACATTGCATTGTCATATCTTTGAGCTGCATTATTCTGCTTTGTATGCGTTTTTTAAAACAAAGCACGTTACTTATTTCAGTAGATAAATACATCCTTTCATATAGTCTTCATTTGTATTTTTCTAGGTTTGTTTGTAAGCAAAGTTATTGTTAAATTTATATTGATCAAAGAGATATCTTTTTATCTTGCAATGCTTCTGTCTGACACTCACCTTCCTCACTGAATGAGTTTCATTCCCATTTACGCATTCTATATCAGCTTTTAGGTAATTCACATTGATTTAGACCTCCAGTTTAGTAGGATTCAACATTAAACCATTTTTTCTTGAATACAGCAAATCAGTCCTAAGGGCAAGAAATGCCTACTTAAAAACAAAGGTCAAGAATAATCTAATGCTATACCTCATGGATTTAGAAAATACTAAACTAATTTTCTTTATTAGGAAATAAAGGTCAGGCCAGAAAAAAAGTCTAATAAAGACTAAGAAAAAAGTTTGTAAAATGAAGAGTATCTTTTTAAAAACATACACAATATAGACAAACATTTAATTATACTAATGAGGTAAAAGAAGATTTATCTATTAAAGAAGATAATAAAGGCAAAACACACTTTACAAACAGTATTGATATAGTACAATGAAGAATGAGAACTCACTATAAATAATAATAAAAGTAAATTACCTCAGTATCCTAGAAAAATAAATAAATTCCTATGCATATATGACCTCCCTAGAATGAGTAATGAATGAATAAAAATGGTGAATAGACAAGAGCAGCAATAGAAAGCACACATTGAAATATTTCAGGACATGCCCATTTTACTGTTGAAATCAACCCAATATTTGCAGAATACCTAATATGTATGGTATTTGTAATGTTCTCCAAACAAAAAAAAAATGCTTGCAAAATCAAACATTCTAAATCAGCATTTTGTATAGACACAAAACATACAAGAACATTACAAGGAAAGAGAACCACAGGCTAATAACTCTTATGAGCATGGCATTAGTCATTCTTTCCATTGCACTGACAAAATATCTGACATGCAGTACCTTGAGAAAGGAAAAGTTTGTTTTGATTAATATTTCAAGAGCAAAATCCATCATGGCAGGGAAACTATAGTGGTGGGAAAAGAAGGTAGCTTGTCACACTGCATATGAAGTTAAGTAGTAGAGAGAGATGAATGTTGGTGTTAAGCTCATGTTTCCCTTTTATTGAGTGTAGAACTATAGCCAATGAAAGTGATATATTCTACAATGAAATACGTGAAAATATATATACTCCTTGGTAAATGATATAATAAGAATATAAGGACTAGAAAATTAAAAAGACCTAATAAAAATGGTATGTAAAGAAGCTATGCATTTTTGCATTAAAAATGATTATTACTATAGCTAGGAACAAAGTAAATGGTTATTTTGTTACAGTATACAAATTATTACGTGCACGTGCAAAAATTAAGCACATATCTTCATGAAGAAAGATATTCTACAGTATATTTTAACATTGTAAATTGCTATATACATGGTTCACATTTTTTAAATTTTTGTCTTATTTTTAACCACACCATTTATCCCTTCCCTTTCCCCCCTCCAAATCATTTTATATGGTCCACCTTACTCTCTTTCAGTTTCATGGATTCTCATTTAATTAAAATAATTTTTGTTACCACAATGTTACTTCTCTGTATGTTTTTAGGGTTGACACTTAAGTATTGGATTTCCAATTGGGGTGTTTTTTCCTAGAGAAAATTCTTTCTCCCACTTAGTTTTCCATAGTTGCCTGTAGTTATTTTTGTGTAGAGGTGAGACCTCCTGGGCTTTCCTTCTTCCCCTTTGACATGCCTTTTGTTGTTGAAGTAAATTTCCCTGGAGGGGGTGTTTGCACATGTGCACATCAGAGTGCAATTTACTGGACTCAGTTTTATTCTTCCACTGTCTGATAGCTCTTGATAGAATTCAGGTTCTCAGGTTTAGTGGAAGCATCTTTTAAAACAAAGAGTAATCTTGCTGACACTATCAATATTTCCTACTCACAACTTCCTTCTTTCTGTAAGAATCGTATCTCTTATTCATTTAGTTAGTGTCAGCATTTAAATCCCATGGGTGTCAAAGTAAATGTTTTTCAGTTCTTACACTAAGTAAAGAAGTAACAACTTAAGATCACTTTATTTTTGGGCTGAGTTTTTTCTTCCTGACCTCATGCTTCCAGAATAATAACTCATAAGACACAAAATATTATTTACAAATACCTAGGCATATAGCTAGTTTCTACTCTGAATAGTTCATAACTTAAAATGAACCATTATACTAATCTATATTTTGCCACATGGCTAGTTACCCCTGTTCAGGTACCATGTGTCTGTCATCCTCACGTCTTGCTAGTCAAAACTCACATATTTGTCTCTATCCCAGAATCTTTTCTGCCTATTGGATGTCTACCTTGTATTTCCTGGATCAACTACAGGCCATAAGCTTTTTAAAAACCTAAAAACATAGTTATTAATTTTTCTTCCATTTACTTATTTAATCCCTTTACATCCTGATCCCAGCCTCTACCATTCTCTCCTCCCAGTCCTACTCACACCCTCTCCTCCCATTCCCCATTCTCATTACTTCAAAAGAAGAGGAAGTCCTCAACTGGTATCAATCCACCCCAATATGTCAAGTCACTGCAAGACAGTGCCCGTCTTTTCCCACCGGGAGTAAAAAGGCAACACAGCTAGGCGAAAGTGACCCAGAAGCAGATAGCAGATTCAGAGACAGCCACTACTCCTATTGTTACGGGACCCACGTGATAGACAAGCTGTACATTTGTTACATATGTGTAAAAATTCTACGTTCTGTCCATGAAAGCTCTTTAGTTGCTGGTACGGTTTCTGTGAGCTCCTGTGAGGCCATTAGCTTTTTGTTGACAGGTGCTGCATCCATACAGTACACAAGATAGTTTTACAACACTTTAGTTTTCTATGTGTCTGCTGACTTTCAACAGTTGAATGATGAACATGTATCAAATGTATATAAAGCCCAATTTTCTTCCTTTCAGTACAGGATGAGATAGATGGACCATATGAAGTTTAAACCTTTATTATTGGTTCATCTGAGATCTTTGTTGCTATTTCAGAGCTCTTTCTTTTTCACTATTGTTATGCTGCCTATTTACTACTTCACATATGCTTTAGCCCAAACTATATTTTAATAAATCGAAACAAATTGTGCTTATTAGAATTTGTTTATTCAGGAAACCTAATTTGCATTATTCCTGTAGGAATTTTAAATTTTTCAGTCAAAATTCAACTACAATTACTTTGAGAAAATTGTTATCCAGGTGATCATGCTGTGGAATTTTACATAGAATTTCTGTGAGAGTAAAGTTCCTGCTATATAATCCTGTATAAATAAAATTTATCACATTTACTTCATGCATACAGTATAATGACATGTACTGAAAAACAAATTATCCATTTTGCTAATTATATTAAAATACAAACATCAAATAAAGTAAATGTATCACTGACATATGGAAACTAAGCGACAGTTTTAAACATGTGTTATTTTCCAAGAACATAAGTATAATCAGAAAAGTATAATCAGGGAATGAACACAGTCTCTCTCTCTCTGTCTCTCTCTCTCTGTCTCTCTGTCTCTCTCTCTCTCTCTCTCTCTCTCTCTCTCTCTCTCTCTCTCTCTCTCTCTCTCTCTCTCTCTCTCTCTCTCTCTCTCTCTCTCTCTCTCTCTCTCTCTCTCCCTCCCTCCCTCCCTCCTCTCCTCTCTCTCCCTCTGTGTCCCTGACACAATTTCTATTAGGTTCATTCAGGGCTTTTGAACCAATCAATGTATCATCTTGCATTCTCTGGCAAAAACTAATCAGTATCCTACGATACCTACGATAATAAGCTGGGCATTGCCCATGTTTGTTAATATTACTCACCCAAATAAAGATTTCTGTTACATATATCGTCTATATTCTATTCACTCTCAGTAAGTTGACTTAATGATGATCTATGATATTGTATGCTGATGATAGTATTCTTTCACCATCCAGTTACCTAACAGTCCATGAATCATTCATTAATTTGCATGGTGTGTTCATAGCTTTTATCTTAGAGTTTACATCACTTTCTTATGTTAAAAATCTTCAATGCCATTAAAATCTTCAATGATTTCTTTATTTTGTGTTCTTTTGTAGGGGTGGTTGTTTGCACAGTTATGTAAAGGCAATGGAATAGTATCTTTAAAAGGAAATGATAAAAGCTATATTCATTTATCTCTCCTTCCTATATAGAATGTGGGGCCTGGTAATTCAACAATAAATTGATTTAGTGTATTCACAAGTCTAGTATAACAAAGTATGCTTCAGATGTTGTAGAAACATACTTCATATGGAAAGCAAGATAGAGGTATATATTGAAGTATTTGAGGGAAAAGTTAGTGGTAGGTATGATCAAATTATATTGTATAAAATAAAATAATAAAGTTTTTAAAAAATAAATTAGGATATGGTAAAAAGTAATGAGAAAGCCACAAACTGTACTGTTTGTACTTTTACCTAGCAAAAGTAATACATAAATAATTATTCTAAAACTAGTAAAAAAAAAAAAACCAGTTAATATAAGCAAAAGCTTCTGGCTGTTGCAGAAAGCCAAATAATATCTAGAAATATTAAGGTACTGAGAGTAAAAGGTTTTAATGATTGGCTCATGTTGTGAGTGCTTGCATTGAAATGTCAAAATATTGTAGTGTCATTATTTTGTCTTTGATTTGTTACTAAAAATTAATTGCCTTATAAAAATTTTGCAATTGAAAAACAGAAAAAATACACTAAAATGTCTTCATTCTTATGTTTATTTCTTTTTTTTTAATTAATTTATTCTTGTTACATCTCAATGTTTATCCCATCCCTTGTATCCTCCCATTCCTCCCCCCCCGCCCATTTTCCCATTATTCCCCTCCCCTATGACTGTTCTTGATGGGGATTACGTCCCCCTATATATTCTCATAGGGTATCAAGTCTCTTCTTGGCTACTTGCTGTCCTTCCTCTGAGTGCCACCAGGTCTCCCCCTCCAGGGGACATGGTCAAATGTGAGGCACCAGAGTACGTGAGAAAGTCGTATCACACTCTCCACTCAACTGTGGAGAATATTCTGACCATTGGCTAGATCTGGAAAGGGGTTTAAAGTTTACCTCCTGTATTGTCCTTGGCTGGTGCCTTAGTTTGAGCGGGACCCTTGGGCCCAAATCTGCCTATCATATTGTTCTACTTGTAGATTTCTAGGACCCTCTGGATCCTTTTATTTTGCTGTTCTCCCATGCGTCTCTCATTTAGAGTCCCAATAGGATGCCTTCCCCTCTGTCCCAGTTTCCTGGTAAGTGAAGGCTTTCGTGGGACATGCCCCTTGGGCTAGTATGCAGATATAAGTGAGTATATACCATTTGATTCTTTCTGAGGATGTGGGGAGAGAGGAACAATCCTTCATTGCTGGTGGGAATGCAAACTAGTACAGCCACTTTGGAAATCTATCTGGTGCTATCTCAGAAAAATGGGAATAGGGCTTCCTCAAGACCCAGCTATTCCACTCCTTGGAATATACCCAGAAGATGCTCCAGCACACAACAAGAAAATTTGCTCAACCATGTTCATAGCAGCCTTATTCATAATAGCCAGAACATGGAAACAGCCTAAGTGTCCCTCAGTAGAAGAGTGGATAAAGAAACTGTGGTACATATACACTATGGAATACTACTCAGCTATTAAAAACAAGGAATTCCCGAAATTTGTGGATAAATGGATTGAGCTAGAAATGATCATAATGAGTGAGTTAACCCAGAAGCAGAAAGAATCAAATGGTATATACTCACTTATGTTTATTTCTTACCAGGTTGATCTCTTTTATTTTTATCTCATTACATAGATGAGGATGTACTTTATTAAGTCACTAAAAATACTATTGTTTTATTTTTATACTGTATTTAAATTTATATGACATTTATATAAACATATTTAGTAATGAATAGGTTTCAGTTGTTTACTTGTGGCGATTGCTATAGGAGATTGGTATTATTACCCATTGCAGTTACCAATATGAGAAATTTGTGTGCTTTAAGAACTATTAATATTTTTCAATCCACATTGCTACCAATGGCAGATCCTGGAGTGGGCTTGTAATTATTGATTCTCAATAGAGTTTAAAATCTTTTAATAATCTTTTATGATAATTATTAATGCCCTTATAATTATTTTAACAGCTTATTGTTTCTGCCATGATGTTGTTTCTATATAAAGAAAACTTTGCAAAAGTACTTCATGAGAAGTCCTGAGGCAGATTTTTGAAAGCTTTTCCAGTGATTGGTAGAAGCACAAATTCGCTCCATTAATTTTACATGTTATTTTTACCTTTTAAAAATTATATGTACATATAGTTACAATTAACTTATAATCTTTTTTTATTTCTTATTTTTATACCATGTGTCCTTTATAAATGTCATACATTAAAAATGATTTTAAGTATCATTAAAAAATTTACATGTGAATATATTTTCAAATGTTCATGCCATTTTTATCTTGAAAATAATCATCTCAAAGATTATGGATACATAAAAGGTAAACTACATAAAATTTCTAAGTGAAAGCAAAACTAATTTTTCCACCTTGGATCTTTTTCTGGTCTTAAATAGTAAATACAAGAATCAATTGTTATTTTGGTGACTACATCTTTTATTGGGAATAAATGATAGTTTTGATTGTCCTATCTCTTTTTTAAAAGTTGTTTGGTGTTATCATTTTAAAATATTCTTTGAGAATTTCATGCAATAAGTTTTGATAATATTCATCCTCTTCCACTATCTTTTATCAGATTCACCTCCACTTCCTTGTCTATACAAATTCTCATTTGTGCTCTAGGATGTGCATTTTCTACAGGATATTGGTCAATTTATCAGGACCAACATTCTTATAGAAAACTCACTCTCCCTCTTTCAGCAACTAACAATTGCCAATAATTTCATGGCTCAGGGTGGGTTTCACGCTCAACTCCTCCTTAATTTATCTGTTTATTTCTCATAGGTAAAATTTTCCTTTAATGCTTATCTTTATTCATTTATCTTCTTTATGCAATTTTGAATTTTGTAAAAAATCTGTTCAATAGAAAATTTTTATTAACAGTTTTTATTATTTTTACATATACATTTATAGTATTACATATATATAATAAAATACATACAGCAAGAAGAACTATAGAAGAATGGGGTATTACATTTATGTTACATTCATAGTGTATTGGCTATGTGTATATGGCAACCTTGAAGAAAACATTTTCCTATCTCGGTGAGTCTAAAATCCTGAATGTAACTTAATATCCATCATATCTTATCTTTATCAACTTAAAACAGCCATCTAGACATAAAAACATCTTAACACCTAAACAACTAAGCTCAATCGTAAAACTAAACTATCTGGTCTTCAACCTCATCAGAGACTTGAGAAGGATTAAAATTAATTACCCAAGTAAACAGGAAATGTAGGTTAGCAGCTTCCAAAGTGAAAAAATTGACAGATAGTTTTCTGCCTGAACAGTCACACAAAACTCTCTATAACATTAGATAAAAATTTTAAAAACCTCAGATTCCTACAGAATATGGCATTTAAAGAGGTTTATATTCTTTTAATGATTCTTTGACAAGAAAGGTTAACTCCTGGTTAACACCCAGCTTACCTCAAAGATGATGATAAACATCAAAGAACTTTCTTATGGAGATGGCTTCAAATGTGGCAAATAAGCCACTGGGAAAATGTCCTTGTTTCAACCACTGACAGAATTCTGCTAATACTTGGCAAGTTTGGATGCAGACCGAGTCGACAGCCAAACTCTGCCAAGACAGGGAAAGCATGTCCTCAATAGTTTCTGCCTCACAAATATGTCTGTCAGATATACTGAATAGAAATTTTGATAGTGCAAACAGCAAAGTGCTCACTGAGGAGAGCTACTTTAACGCAATCTTGAGAATCTATGGTCAATCAGCAGATATCACAGGATGATAGGAGAGAACCAATACCATAGAATTGTCCTCTGATCTCTACACATGTGATGTGTGAAATGCTACACATGCTCTATATCCACATCCACATACCCCAGCCACAAATAAATGACTGAATAAGTGAATAAATAAATAAATAACTCAGATATCAGTTCTAGTACCAAAGTGAAACTTTTTAATATGTTGTCATAAAATATTTTATATTGCAGTTTTGTGACATTTTTATTAAATATTAATAAACTAAATTTCTATTTTAGCTTAATAATGATGTACTTCATATTAATAGGCATGATATTATAGCAAAAACAACCTATGTGTTATATTTTACTGTAACACAAAGTTAAAAATGGTAGAAAGTCAATATATTGACAGTATAACTAAATCTCTGCAATTTATATCAAAGCTTTTAGTTAGTAAATAGTTGTGTTTTAACAAACTCATAATATCATGCACCAACTATTACAGTTTAATATAAAATTGTTTTATCTTCATATACCTTCTTCCCTCCACCCCTAATCTTTTGGTTATTATTTATATTTTCACTGTATCTTCAGCTTTCCATTTTCCAATAATTCTCTTGATCTGAGCAAAAACCCCGAGGAGTGACTTTCTAGGATTTCATGTAACTGAAATACAGTAGTCTTATTGGATTATGTATGTTCCTAAAAGAATATACTTTAACAATTTATTACTGTCTGTCAGAATTTGATATGCAATTCATCTTTCATTTCTGAGAAATATTCTGTAGTGTGTAAATACTACATTTTTGAGTCCTGTTACCAATTGATGGACAATATTTGTTTCAACTATTAACAATTATTTAGGAATCTGCACCATCCATTTGCATTTTAGGTGTGTGTGTGCGTGCGTGCGTGTGTGTGTGTGTGTGTGTGTGTGTGTATCAATTGCTTGAGAAAAAACTTAAATGAAAAACTTATAGCTAGTGTAGTTAAACCGTGCTTAGTTTTGTATGCAAGTGTCAAATATGATTACTTCAACCATAAATCAATTTAAATGGATTCATGCATTTGGCAATGCCAAGTGAGAGTTTTTATTTTTCTTCATCTAAACAACCTTTTGATGTTTACAAGAAACTTTGTTTTTCATATTATAGCTGTTTCAACTTACAATTCATTAATAGTATGTTATATTTCTAAATATATATACTTATTTGGATAGGTATATCTTCTTTCAGGGGGTTTTACCAATTATCATTAACCTTTTTCTCTAATCTTGAAATGTAAAACTTTTTCTGTCCCGCCCGCCTCGCCAGCAAGGAAGACGCCACAACAGGATCCTTCTGAAGCACGCTTTATTGGGGATACATCATGATGCCTGGCTGCGCAGCTGACAGCTAAGAACGGAAGACCCAGAGCACAGAACCGGCGCCGCTTATATAGAGCAAAGGGAGGCGTGTGTAGATTCGATTGGTTCCTGCCTCAAAGCTTCATTAGCATGGCTTTTGGTGGGCTTCACGCATGCGCATAAGAGTTGTTTACCACTGCTGAGTTGAAGAAGAACCCGAAAACTGGCGCCATCTTGCAATGGCGAATGTCGGCTCCTGACATTTTTCTATATTTTAGAGACATATTTTGTAAAGTTTGTGGTTTGTTTGTCAATTCTTTCAAAGGAGATTTTTTCAGAAGTATTTTCAAGAACGAATATAGCATTTTAAAATATGTTATCAACCCCAAGTCTGCCTAATTATTTCCTTTATCTGTTATGGAGATGGAAGGCTATTTGATGTTTTTAATGTACATTTATGATTTATTTGGATTTATTTTTGTAAACTCTATACATTTAGTGCCTAGACACCACTTGCTAATTTTTGCATTTGGGGTGGACAGGATTTTGACAATTTTATCTCAGTGCTTAGAATTTCCTATTATACAGCACAAGGATGACTCAATCTCTTGATTCTTAGATGATAAACATCATCACCTCTAGTATCTATAAACCTATGTAAAATGTGGATATATAGATGTTCCAGCACTATTTACTACTACCAGTTTGTTATGTACAGATTACATTGGCATCTTGGTAGAATCAATATAAAGTAAGTATATAAAGCTTATAGAAGAAAATTCTGTCATATATTAGACTGGGCTCACGTAATTGAAACCAATTGAGAATTGTAAGCATTAGACTTAAATTAAGTGAATAAATTTTGTCTCTGCTTTAGCAGTTGTGCAAAAGGATGACCAAATGTGGCAATTCATTGGCTGTTAATGGTTCCTTTAATAATCGACTTGCTAAGATGTCCTCTTACGTAGTGAAATCTGACCTTTAAGTAGATACTAGCCTTTTAAATAGTTTTAACTTGTATCTTCAAAAGTTCTTTGGTTACACATTATGTAGTATGAAAGTTTTAAGAGGCATATATGAATATACAGAAAGATAATAATCCACATCAAAAGTAGAAATACACAATTAATTTTAGTTACACTAACTGAAAGAAAAATTGACTGTAGTCATTAAAGAAGGATCTTGTTTGCTGGATTTATTATCTTTTCCTCTAAGCTCATTAAGAAAGAGTCCAGCATAGGGCCAAGTTCTCAATTAATTTTAATGGGCATGACCAAGGTTTAATAGTGTGTTTTAATTGCCTTGGGAGTAGGTCAGATTGTAGCCTAGTGTGCTAGTGATAGAATTGGAATTTTGATCAAGACGCAAAAGATACTTTTCTAACAAGAATTTATAACACTGTTCACATTTGTAAAAAAATATTGTCTTATCTAGGAATAATATTTACATATATAAACTTCTACAATATGTGAGTAAATTCGGTGGAATCTTGAATATTATAGTTTCATTTTTATTATAACAAGTAATGGATTTGAAAAAAATGTGTTTGCCCAAGGAAGATGCTTGAATCTCACTGAGAACAGGAAATAAAATAAACATTTGAAGTAGATGGAGAGAGGGAACTACACAGGGTAAGGTTTGGGGAAGGTAACAGGCTATTGGGATAAGGTGTGCAGAGAGCAGGGAAAGGGAGATGACAGGAAACACAAGAAGAGAGAATGGAAATCTGTGGGGAGTCATTTCTGGGACAGGAGGTGACCCTTGTTCATACTCTATGCATGGGGGATAAGGAGCCTAAAGTGGCACCTCCTATATCCAGGTGGGACTCCCAGGAAGGAGGAGGACACCAACCCACCCATGAAGCATTCAACCCAAAATGTGTACACTTCTGGCTTAAAAGAAGTGTAGGGGTAAAAATGAAACAGAAGTTTAAGGATACGGCAAACCAACGACTGTCCCAACATGAGACCCATCCCATGGCAAAAAGTCAACCCTTGTCACTATTAATGATACTCTGCTATGCTTGCAGACAGGAGCCTAGCAAAACTATCTTCTGAGATGCTTCATCCAGCAAGTGATGGAGACAAGTGCAGAGACACACAGGAAACAATAGGCCAAACTCCAGGAATTTTATGGAAGAGTGGGAGGAAGGACTGGGAGAGCCTGATGGGTCAAAGACATCACAGGAAGACCTACAGAGTAAACAACTAGGGCCTGTGAGGCCTCACAGAGACTGAACTACCCACCAAAGAACATGTTGCATGGGCTGGATCTAGACCCTCTACACATATGTAGCAGGTGTGCAGCTTGATCATCATTTGATTCCTTTAACAATGGGAGTAGAGGTTGTCTGCCTTTGGATCCCTTTTCTCTAGCTGGGCTGTTTTTTCTGCCTTCAGTGGGAGAAGCTGCCTTTAGTCCTACTGTGACTTGAGGTACCAGGCAGGGATTGGTACCACATAGGGACCTCCCTTTCTTTGAGAAAACGAAGAAGATGGAATGGGGTGGGATGAGGGTGAGAGGAGAGGAGGGGGTGAGCTGATATCAAGCTATAAAGAGATTAAATAAATAAGTAAATAAATAAATATAAATAAATAAATAGATGGGAAAAATCTATCTGCCATCAAATTGCTCATGAACACAGAGTTAAACCTTGCAAGGCTCAGAAGGTCTGTGACATGGAAAAATAAATAAGCATAATAATCCAGAAACTAGCCAATCAAACTATCCAGTAATACATTTAAGTGGGAAATGGATATTACTCTTTTAAAATGACATTATGTTAAATGATAATTTATTTGGATATGAATAACTTTAAAGTTTATTTAAAGTGCTTTTGGCCAGTTTCCAATATGATAAATATTCCAATAATTAGTTTCTTGTTTAATACTCTTGGCAAAGACGTGTGTTTGAGACATTTTGGAAAGATCAACTTCCAAAAGTGATAAAAACGAGATAATTTTCCCCAAATGATTCTATTTCATCTTTGGTAAACAAGCACATTAACTTTTTTTGTGTGTATGTGAAAAGAAACATGTATATCGTAGGCAGACATTATTGAATGCTCTGTATTTTAAATAATGAATAATTCATTATTTTTTGTTTATACAAGTTATACAATTCTATTGAAGTATACTTTTGATTTGTTCAGTTTAGAAAGCAATGATAATGAAAGTAGGTGTGTGTTTGTGTGTGATTGTGTGTGTGTGTATGTGTGTGTGTGTTGAGGAGAAAAGAGAAAGTTTGTAAAGAGGTGTTGATGAGTAATTGCACCTGTCAACTTGTCCTAGGCACAATTATTTCATCACATATTTATTCAGTCATTAGCACAATATGTTATAAGATTAACATTTATACTTAGCTCATGGTAAGACAAGTTACCCCCCATAGTATGTGTAAGTGCAATCTAATCAGGTACACTTCCTAGGACCAAAGACTGGACTGTCATAAGAAATACAGTGAGGAGAAAATACCTTCTACAGTACTAGTAAAAAATTATTCAGTATAACCATGATGGAAAATAGCAGAGGTTTCATTTTAAAAGTCTAAATTGTGTTATTATATAACCTACCAATTCTAACATTGGGTATATCTCCATAATAAATTACATCATTATGTTTAGGTTATGCTTTCAATTGCCTTATTATATTACTCATAAGAAATTTCATTGACTCTGTAAAGTGCTTCTGAGGTGAGATGGTCATATTGACAATATTACTTCCATGAACTCATGGATATTGAAGGACTTTCCACTTTTTCATATTATTATGATTATGACTTGCTACAGAGGTATTTAATCTTTTGATGAAGTTTATTCAAATATGTTTTATTTTCTTTTTTATTTATTATAAATTATTTACATAACATCCCTACTGTTATGCAATAGTTCATTTCTTCCTGTTCCTACTTCCCCTCCCTCTTCCTACCTCTTCCCCACAACTAAAGCTCTGACAGGGGTTCCCTCCTCCACCACCATCTTACAACAGCCTATTGGGTCTCATAAGGATAGCCTGCATCCCCTTCAACTATGAGCCCCAAGGCCACTCTGCCAAGGGGAACTTATCATATTGCTGGCACCAGAGTTCACATAAGAGGCAGTCCACATTTTTCCCCATCCCCCTGACCCACTGTGATGAATGAGCTGTCCATTGGCTATGTCTGAACAGGGGGTCTAGGTTATCTGCTTCCGATGTTCTTGATTAGTTTATCACCTTGTGCAGGCTTCCCCTCTGGTTCCAGGTCAGGCCTTGATATTCTCTTGTATACTTCCTGATACCTCTGGGTACTTCCATCCCCCTACTCTTCCATACAACTCTCAGTGCTTGCACAAAGTCCTGCTGCACATGCCAGCATCAGTTCTGATTCCTCTCTGGGTATAGTCTCTCAGTGGACATCTACGTTGGGCTAATGTCCATTTATAAATGAGTATCAGTCTCAGTCTGTGTTATTGCACTAAGGATGATCTTTTCTAGTTCCACCCATTTGCCTGTAAATTTCTAGATTTGATGTTTTTAATATCTTAGTAGCATTCCATTGTGAAAATGTACCTCAGTTTCTTTTCCGTTCTTCAGTTGAGGGACATGTATTTTTTATCCAGATTCTGGCTATTATAAATAAAGCTGCTTTGGACATAGGTGAGTAAATGTCCTTATTGTATGGTGGGGCATCTTTTAGGTATATGCTCAGGAGTAGTATGGATGGGTTTTGTGGTAACACTATTCCCAATTTTCTGAGGAAGTGCAATATTGATTTCCAAAGTGGTTGTACAAGTTTGCACTCCCACCAACAATGGAGGAGTGTTCCTCTTTCTCCACTCCCTCACCAGCATGTGCTGTAACTCGAGTGTTTGATCTTAGCCATTCTAATGGGTATAAAATGGAATCTCAGAATCATTTTGATTTGCATTTCCCTGATGACTAAGGAAGTTAAGCATTTCTTTAAGTGTTTCTGGCCATTTGATATTCCTCTGTTAAGAATTCTCTGTTCAGTTCTGTACCCCATTTTAATTGGATTACTTGGTTTAGTGGTGTTTAGATTTCTTGACTTCGTTATATATTTTAGATATTATCCCTTTGTTGGATGGAAGGTTGGTAGCAATCTTTTCCAAGTCTGCAAGCTGTCATTTTGTTCTATTGACAGTGTCCTTTGCCTTACAGAAGCTTTTCAGTTTCATAAGGTCCCATTTGTTAATTGTTGATCATAGAGCCTAAGCTATTGGTGTTCTTTGCAGGAACTTGTCTCCTCTGCCAAAGAGTTCAAGACTCTTCCCTATTTTTTTCTTCTAACAGACTTAGTGTGTTGGCTTTTATGTTGAGGTCTTTAAATCATGTGGGCTTTAGTTTTGTGCTGGGTGGTAAATATGGATCTATTTGCATGTTTCTACATGTCCACACACAGTTAGACTAGGTACAATTGTTGAAGAAGCTTTTTTACATTGCATGGTTTTGGGTCTTTGGTCAAAAATGAAGTGTCCTTAGGTGTAAGAGTTTATTTCTGTGTATTTGATCCAATTCCATTGACCAACCAGCTCATTTCTATGCCAGTACCACTCCATTTTTATTACTGTTGCTCTATAACACAGGTTGATATCAGGGATAGAGATTCCTCTGTAAGATCTTTTACGTACAACATTGCTTTGCCTATTCTGGTTTTTTGTTTGTTCATATAATGATGAGAATTGATCTATCAATGTTTGTAAATAATTATGTAGGTATTTTGATAGGGACTGCATTGAATCTGTAAATTTCTTTTGATAAAATGGCTATTCTTCGTATATTATTTCTCCCAATCCATGAGCGTGGGAGATCTTTCCATCTTTTGATGTCTTCTTTCTTCAGTTTCTTTCTTTAGAGACTTGAAGATTTTTTCATAAAAGTCTTTCACTTGTTTGGTTAGAGTTACACCAAGATACTTTATATTACTTGTGGCTATTGTGAAGAGTGTAGTTACCCAAACTTCTTTCTTAGTCCTTTTGTAATTTGTATTAATGAAGGCTACTGATTTTTAAAACTTAATCTTGTATCATACCACTTTGCTGAAGGTATTTATCAGCTGTAGCCACTCTCTGGTGGAAGCTTGGAGGTCATACTATCACATCATCTGTGAATAGCAACACTTTGACTTCTTCCCTTATGATGTGGATTCCCTTGGTCTCCTTTTGTTTTTCTCTTGCTCTTGCTAGAAGTTCAAATAACAATATTGAAGAGATATGGAGAGAGTGGGCAGCCTTATCTAGTTCCCAATTTTAGTGAAATTTCTTTGAGATTCTCTCCCTTTAATTTGATGCTGCCTATTGGTTTGCTGTATATAGCCTTTATTATATTGAGGTTTGTGCCTTGTGTCCCTGGTTTCTCCAAGACTTTAAACATGAAAGGGTATTGGATTTTATCAAATGCTTTTTCATCATCTAAGGAAATGATCTTATGTTTTTTTTTTTTATTTTAGTTTGTTTATATGTTGAATTATATTGATGGATTTTTGTATATGAACCACCTCTACATGCCTGGGATGAATCCTACTTGGTCATGTTGAATGATATTTTTGTGTGTTCTTGGATTTGATTTGCAAGTATTTTATTGAATATTTTTGCATCAATGTTCATAAGAGAAATTGGTCTTTAATTCTCTTTCTTTATTAGGCCTTTGTGTGGTCTTGTTGTCAATATGACTGTGACCTCAGAGAATGTATTTGGTAATGTTCCTTCAATTTTTATCTTGTGCAATAGTTTGAAGAGTATTGGTATTTTCTCACCTTTGAAGATCTGCATTGAAACCATCTGGACTTTTTTCAATTGGGAGAGTTTGATGATTGCTTCTATTTCCACAGGATATGTACAAATATATAACTTGTTTATCTGATCTTGATTCAACTTTTTTAATTGGAATCTATCAAGAAAATTGTCCCTTTGATTTAGATTTTCAAATTTTGTGGCATATAGGCCTTTGAAGTAAGACCTAATGACTCTTTGGATTTCTGCACTCACTGTTGTTATAGCTTCCCTTTCTGTTCTGGTTTTGTTGATTGTATAGTGTCTCTCTCCTTTTTAGTTAGTTTAGCTAAGGGTTTGTCTATCTTCTTGATTTTCTCAAAGAACTATCTCTTACTTTCATTGATTCTTTGAGTCATAGTCTTTGTTTTTAATTTATTTATTTCAGCCCTGAGTTTGATTACTTCCAGCCATCTACTCCTCTTGAGAGTGTCTGCTTGAAGGAATTTTACTTTATTGAAGCTACTGTGAATGAGTTTTTTTCTCATTACTTTTTCAGTATGTTTGTATCAATATATACAAAGGATACTGAGTTATATTTTGTAATAAATTTGATGCAAGTGTGGGTCACTACAAACATTAATAATTTGATATTTTTCAAATTGTAACTACTGTATTTCCTTTTATTGTTTTCTCATTCTAGCTAGGTCCTTGGGTAGAATATTTATTAGGAATAGTGAGAATTGGCATCCCTGTTTTGCTCTATAATTTTATTTAATTAAAAAAGAAAAATTACAAAATATGCTTATGAATGAATATAATTGTAAATAAAAACCATACTATAGAAGATAATCAAGATATAAAGAGACAGACACCACATGTGTCTCTTATGGTTCTTTCTAGCTTCACATGATCAGCTTTCTACATTTAATTTATAGTACCTTTAGAAACTAGGAAACTAGAAAGGAACATTGATGATACATGGTGTGCTTTATTAAGTAGGATAAGGGGAAAGTGGAAGAATGAGAAGAAAATGTGTGACAGGAAGATGTGAGGATAGAGCAGAGGGCTATAGCTGACAGACAAATAACAGTAAGGATATTTTTAAGCCATATGGAAACCTACTATCTTGCAAGAATCTTTTAGAAAGTATTGAAAATGTTTTATTTGAATTGACCTACTGTAGGAATAATAGACTTCCAAGAAATCATAAATTATGAAACAAAAGGACATTGTGCAAGGTCTGGGATACTCCTTATTAAGTTGTTATCCAAGGAATCCCATATGCCTCCCAAAATAGTTCAGGCTATTTTTTTTGCTGCTGGTTATTTACCAGAATTCCATGACAAGACCTTGTTGCAGAAGATACAACATACTTTGGGCATGGGATATGAATTATTGAACTTGTACTGACTTAGAAGCATACCCCTCACTGGCTACATTGCACACTGTTTGAGAAGAAAATTTATTTTCAAAAGAATCATTTAGTTGTGATAATTGTGAGCTATAAAACAACAGCCAAGCAAGATATGTTAATTGGTTCAACAATGGCACAAGATTTATGTGGATAAACAATAGCTTTCTATTTGGAGTTAGGACATACTTCATATGAGAAATTTCTGTCTGCTATTAAATACCTACCCAAGAAGCTACAGGTGAAGAAGCCATAGGCCAAACTGATATTATTTTGTCAAAGGAACATAATATCAAACTAATTTCTAAGTACCTATCTTTATACCCATTAGCTAGTGCAACTTTCATTGCTCATGAAAGAAATTCTTCATGCAGCAGCAATTAGTGATTAATATAGAGTCTCACAGATGACCAAACTACAGAGAAGTAACTAGGGAATGTTCAGATCTTGATGGACTATCGGTATCACACCTTTCTCCTCACCAAGGCCAGGTTATATCATAAAAGAGGAGATGAAGAGATTTTAACAGCAAGAAGTGGGAGAATATTGCTGTGAAATAATGTTTTCTGAACATAATAAGGCTATTACATTCACAAACTCACAGCAGACATGAATGCTGGTACAAGACTTGCCAAGTCATTCAACATTCTCATATGAGTGGGAAAAATCCCAAGATGCTCACAATGAGATGAGGAACTGCTGACAGTTTAAAGCTTCTGCAAGAAGAAGAGTCAATTTTCTTTAGTGGTATGCCCTATGCTAGATTGTCCATGCTCCAGTGGATGGAACCTTATACCACATGAATATAGGCAGCACTAATTGGACTCAAGTCAGTTTCAAAAAGAAAATAATAAGACATAGTATTAAAAGGAAGACATAGAGGCATATGTATTTGACCTGCTTCTTTAAAGGAATAAAACTAAGGCATGACTATATGTTAAAATATGCCTCTGCTCTTCTAGAGAAGTCTGACTGAAACATTACACTTCAGGAGTCCAAAACTAGAAGAAATAAATTTAAATTTTTATGAACTCTCCTCTTTCAAGTATTCTGTTGTTAAAGCACAAAATAGACTACACTCTTCAAAATAATATTATTTGAGTTTTAGAATATTATGGAGAATTAATCTCACATACCTATAAAATTTAAATTCTAAATGTATTTTAATCCATCAATTTTTTCATAGTGTTATGAAATCTATAGTAAAGTGTTAGAATAATTAAAATCTTCTTCCCAGTATATTTTTTCATTCATAATTCCCTAGCCCAAAGGTTTCCTGACACCCAAGTACAATTATATTGTTTAAATCGTTTTTTGTAACAAAAAGTTAAATTATTTTCATATTGTAAAATTTCTCTGTGAACAAATAATAATTATTTATGATCAGAATTTGGCCACCCCCTGTCTATTTTCTCATCAATGTATCACATCCATAAGCCCACTCACATCACTGTTTCTTTTATTTATCTCAACTTAGTTTGCCTGTTTTCACCCAATTTGACAAGTTTTTTTCTAGAACTCACTCAACTCCTTGTCATGCTAGTTCCTTTTCTATCAGATTTATACAATATTATCTAATATCTTCTGTGATGATTAGTTTTGATTGTTATCTTGATACCTGGGAATGCCAGCTCAATGGTTAGTTGATAGCACTATTCTGTAGACAGGGTATATTAAACTATATGAGTAGAAAAAGCAAGCTGAACATAAGCATGTAAGTATTAATTTATTGCTGTTTTCTTTCAAATGTAGATGTAATGTGACTGGTTATTCCAAGTTTCTGCCACCTTGACTTAACTAAAATTGGTTTTAACCTAATACTATACACCAAATAAATCCTTTCTCTCTAAGTTATTTGGTCATGGTATTTTATTGAAAGAACAGAAAGCAAACAAAAACAGCAATGGGAAAAGAAACTTATTCAGGAATTGGTACCAAAATGTGGAGCAATTGTGAAATATTGAAGATGACATTTACTAAATATATATTTAATAAGTCATAGCGGTCAAATGTTATTTGATTCCTTATTTTATATTTGTGATTCATGGTTTAATATATAGTGGCCCAAAAGAGCTTTAATACACATTCCTCCTGCATCAGACTCCTAAATGATTGGATAACAGGAATTTGGACTAAATATAATTCCATTTTGGGAAAATATACTTGTATTCATTGATTAGTTTTATGTCTTCTTTTTCATATCTCGATTTTTATGCAATTTGCAATAAAATATTTATAAAAGTAATGTCAAATATATAATAAGATAAAAATTTAATATTATCAAAGAATATGTAATTTGTATACTTTCAGTAAGGCAAATAAACATGTTTTTATATACCTTCAACAAATATAGACAACCAATATATTCAAAGGGTGATTGAAATAAGCAAATGTTTTGTCCTTGGCTGGTGCCTTAGTTTGAGCGGGACCCCTGGGCCCAAATCTGCCTATCATATTGTTCTACTTGTAGATTTCTAGGACCCTCTGGATCCTTTTATTTTGCTGTTCTCCCATGCGTCTCTCATTTAGAGTCCCAATAGGATGCCTTCCCCTCTGTCCCAGTTTCCTGGTAAGTGAAGGCTTTCGTGGGACATGCCCCTTGGGCTAGTATGCAGATATAAGTGAGTATATACCATTTGATTCTTTCTGCTTCTGGGTTAACTCACTCATTATGATCATTTCTCTAGCCAATGGTCAGAATATTCTCCACAGTTGAGTGGAGAGTGTGATACGACTTTCTCACGTACTCTGGTGCCTCACATTTGACCATGTCCCCTGGAGGGGGAGACCTGGTGGCACTCAGAGGAAGGACAGCAAGTAGCCAAGAAGAGACTTGATACCCTATGAGAATATATAGGGGGACGTAATCCCCCTCAAGAACAGTCATAGGGGAGGGGAATAATGGGAAAATGGGGGGGGGGAGGAATGGGAGGATACAAGGGATGGGATAAACATTGAGATGTAACAAGAATAAATTAATAAAAAAAGAAAAAATAAAATAAAAATAAAATAAAAATAAAAAAAAATAAAAAGAAATAAGCAAATGTTATATATCTGAGGAAATAGTTATTTTAAGATGGTTAACATATTGTATTAACTATACATATATAAGAATATCAAATATTACTTTATTTTTAGTATATATTATTTCCTTTTATAGGTTAAGATCAAATATATTTTACATAAGAAAACAAATATTTCAAGTTAAAAATCTCCTTCATTTGTCTTATAAACATTTTCTATTTTAGTCTAATATTAAATATGAATTGCTATAAAATAATATTATATGAAATAGAATATGAAGTAAAGAACATAGTTGTACTCTTTTAACATGGCACATTTAGAACACAGGGAGAGGAAAACTACATCCCTGACCTTAATATGAAATGGCCCTTTTTATAGACCATTCTGTTTGTGTTAAGAATGCCAATCAAGTATTTCATGAATATATTTCAGCAGCTGTAAAATTTGATTAAAATTTAATGTAGCCTCACTTCTTCCCTAAGTCCAAATGCATTTAGATGATCAACTATCTGTGAAATTGTGTTTTTACTTCTTAATTGTTCATGATCTTTATAGGAGGGGAAGTTACTTTTACTTTATTCCAAAATCCAACGGATATTATATTTAACTAGATTGTGGTTTTATGACTTGCGTACTCTGAACAGAGTATTAACTATGAAAAAATTAAAGATAAAGCAAATTTCTTCAGGAAGTTCAACAGTAACAATACATAAGGAGGCTTTCATACTTTTAAAAATTCAGTTTCCACAGTAACTTTATGTCATTAAATAAGGACCTTATGTAAAGTAATGAACCTTTTGCAAATTATAAGATATTAACACTCAAAAATATTGGCTACTGAACAGCAATTTGTGTCACTATATAAAAAATGTTGTGTTCTGGAAATAAGCTAAAAAGAGTAACTCATAATATATGCGGAATCCTAATCCTCCTTCATATGAAGAGGAGAAATCTACCTTCACTACTAAATTAAATCACAAAACAGTTAAGAAGTCTGAGATATAGGATAGTATTCTTATCCTACTTATATCATCTTATGATGATTTTGTTGTAATATTGACCTCTGGTGTGAGAATATTATGTATTTCGATAGACAATGTAACAGAAATACCTGAATGATGATTTTTAATTAATTGAACTGTTCTTTATATATAATTTATTTTCTGCTGTGTTCTGTTTATATGTTCTTTAAGAAATTTAAAATCTTTTTTCCCTCAAGGAAATAAAATACTTGAAAAAATTGAAAACATTATAGTCTGTTAAATTTTAATTGCAATATAATAATCTATCAAAGACTTTTACTAGTGTTACAAACATATTAATTTATTGAATCAAAGACCTATGAGTTAGAGTCTATGCATAGTTGTCTGGGTTCTTTTTCTTTGTTATCAAAATAATCAAGTTATGACTTTTTCAGAATAGGTTTTTAATCTGGAGACTAGGAGGGAAACAAACTTGGGCCTCAAGAAATATTGTTGAAGAACTAATAACTTTAAGTTTTGAAACAGAGGCCTCACTTTCTTTGTTGGTTGTCAGTGCAGTCCTTTTCAGTTCCTAGACGTTGTTTGACTTTTTTGGTGCATATGTCTTCCAGATCAAACCAGAAATGCAGTTTTGAGTTGTATGGATTTTGAAATCTCCATGATCTTCTACTTTATGACAAAGGCAACCACATATTATAATTTTCTACTATTTTTATATAAAGGTAATATTTAAATTAGCTATAAAGTATGTATCTTGCAGATAGTATGGAGTATATTATTATGAATTTAAATTCAATCTACAAATTGCTCAACCTTTTCATAAGTAATCTACTTATAATTGATGTATTTATTATATAAGATGTGTATTTTCTACATTTCAGTTGGTTCTCTATAATGCATATCTTATCCATTCCTATACTTTTCATGACTGTATTCTTTGTGTTAAATAAGTTTTCATAAATATTAAATTCGTTGTCATTTTATATACCCAGAATATGTTCCACCACACAATGCTCAACCATGTTCATAGCAGCCTTATTCTTAATAGCCAGAACCTGGAAACAACCTAAATGTCACTCAGTTGAAGAATGGATAAAGAAACTGTGGTACATTTACACCATGGAATACTGCTTAGCTATTAAAAACCAGGAATTCCTGAAATTTGTGGACAAATGGATGGAACTAGAAATGATCATACTGAGTGAGTTAGCCCAGAAGCAGAGTCAAGTGGTATATACTCACTTATAATTGGACACTAGCCTAAAAGGCATGTCTCATGAAAGTCTTCACTTACCAGGAGATTGGGATAGATGTGAGGACATCCTATTGGTACTCTAGGTAAGAGAAATATTGGAGAATGGGGAAATAGAAGGATCCAGAGGGTCATAAAAACCTACAAGAAGAACATCATGATGGGTGTATCTAGGCCCAGGGGGGTTCTGCTCATACTACTGCACTAACCAAGGACAATACAAGCACTAAACATGGAGCCCCTACTTTGATCTAGCCAGTGGTCAGGACATTCTCCATAGTTATGTGGAGATAGGGGACTGACTCTGACATGAATTCTGGTGCCCTATATTTGACCACTTCCCCTTGGTGGGGAGACCTGTGGCATTCAGAGGAAGAAATAAGCAGGCTACCAAGATGAGACTTGATAGCCTATGACCCTATAGTGGGACCTAGGGGAGGGGAATAGGGTGAAAGCAGGAGGGAGGGAGTAATGGGAGGATACAGGTGATGGGATAACAGTTGAGATGTAATCTGAATAAATTAATAAAAATAAAATAAAATAAAATCATATATACATAAGGTATTTCCATAGGATTTAAAAATAACATTAAAGCAACCTAGTTTTATTACTAAGTTAATTTAAATAGAATAGAAAACAACATTGTTCCATATAGTCCATTTATTTCCCCTCATTTTGCTGATATTTTATATTATACAAACAACATATTGTCATTAAGTAGTGAGTAAAATATATATACTTGCTTATGACAGTTTTTATTGGTAGATTTGATTTATCATTATATGAACATTTCCATGCTTATTAAATTTTAACTGAAATCAGACCATTTAAATAATTCTGTGTTCCAAAGCTGGAAGTAAAATACTAATTCTCCAAGGCCTCTCATTGTTACTCTTCCTTTTTTTGCTGCTGCTTTTGCAACTTGATATTTCAGAGGTTTTCTTAGAGAAACTCTGTAAAGGCTCCAAGCTTCCTGCTGTGTGGGAAGTGATGCCCTGATCAATTCAGTGTAGTTAGTAATTAGTCAATGATTGGATAGGGATTTCACTAAGAATCTTTAGCAAATAAGTCTTCCTCTCTTTGCCAATAAATACTATGTTCTACATGCTCAGTTGTGTTTTTAATGCCTGATAGACAGTTTAGAATTCCATCTTAGCTTTTAATTTTGTTCATACTGATCCTCAGAATCATCCAGAGGTGACAGATTTTTGGCATTGTTGAGACTGTTGTACACATCTGCATATGTTAGAACATGAAAATTTCATTTTAGAAAACCAGAAATATGTCAGAGTCTCCAATTCTCTCTATGGGCAACTCACCTCATTCTACAGAACAGCTTATAATTTTTAAACCTGCCTTCCTGGATTTTGCTCAATCATGGTAGGACTAGAATTATACACCTATACTGGGATTAATGATATCTGTATATATCTTGTTTCTTGGAATTTTTAAACTTCCTGTTCATTCCCCATCTTCTTCCTCTGTCATCTAACATTTTAATACAGCAAAATATCACTATTCTACTTTTTAAGTCACCTTCAGTAGGTAATTACTACAGTTTTAGAAAAGAGAAACCTCAAATTTTCATGCAGTATTTCTCAATTTTTTCACTAAAAGTTCTATCTCATTATCATAAGTTCTTTCTAATAACTATTCTCATTAATATAATTCTATACTCTAATGGAATGTATTGGTATACTCAGAGGTGTGCATATGGAAAATATCCTTCATATTCATTCAACCTACTCTTGCTTGATCTTATTCCTCTAGTATTTTTTTACTGTCTAGTAATTGCTTTTCCACTTTCAGGTATAATTATTTTTGTTTTGCTTTGCTTTTCCCATAAATGAGAAACTACATTTCATACTTCAATTTCTTTAAATATGTTATTTTGTTAAACATGATTGCTCTAGTTCCATCGATTATTGATAAAAACAACAATAAAATTAACATTCAAATTATTTTCAAGTTTTCCATTCATCATATGTTAGTTATTATAGTGTTGCAGTAAACATGTGAAAACATATGTATGTGTATGCTGAATTGAATTCCTTCCGTGGTTTAGCCAGATGATATATTAATTCTATTTTTAGATTTTAAGCAATATTCATAATGTATCCCATAGCAGCTTCATTAGCTTGAATCCCTAACACTAACTAGTATATAAGATTCTTTTTTCCTGCATGCTTCTCAAAATTGCTTTCTCTTTGTGTGTCTGCTTTTAGTCTTAATAATAACTGTTCTAAGTGGGATAAGATGGCATACACTTGTATGTTTTTATTTTGCATGGTTGCTTGACATTTATGTGCCATTACACACATTAAAATATGAGGCCAAAGTTTGAGCTTGGGTTTTGTGTCTTAATTACTCTTGTGTTTCTTTATTCTAGTGATTCTATTTTTAATTTCTAGATGTTTTCCAAATTTATGCTCTATTAGAATTTCTACAGGTAATATTACAATTTTGTGTCTATCATGGATATTTGGTTTGCATAAGTCAGATCAAAATTTGTATAAAGATTATTATATGTCCCTTGAATATACAGTTCTTCAGAAGAGAATTTGACTTCTACTTTGCTCTGCTTCTTTATTTGCTTTTCAGGGTTTTGTTTTATTTGATCATTGTATCTCCACACTGCTGTTGTATTCTTTTTCCACTGATGAAATCATTTTCAATAAGTGGACATATTCAATGTGGTGCAATTCAAATAGGAAATTAAGTTTACAGAAGCCATTTTGTGCAGTATTATCAAATTATATTTTATCTGTATAGAACTATACAATACTTTACAAAAATATTCAGTAGTTAATAAACATACTGACTGCTAGTAAATAACACTACACTTATAGTTCAAATAGGAAAAAGTAATGATGTTCAAATGCTATAATACCAGAAATCAACCTATCTATGTAAAAATATTATGTAATAAAAGAATTAAAAGTATAATCTGATCAATAAGTAAAAGAACACATATACATAGGCCTTTAACTTTTGATTCTATGTGAAACAATTGCATTTTTCATTTTATTTTATTAATTTATTCATATTACATCTCAATTGTTATGCATTTCTCATTTTAAAAGAAGTTTCTGCTCATGTTAAAAACCATTTGTTATATTTATTCACTTAGTGTGTGTATGTGTGTGTGTTTATACACATATGGTATGCCTCATGTGTAGATGTCAGAGTGTCAGAGGACGCATGGGTTAATCTTTTTTTTTTTTTCCTACAATTTGAGTTGTTGTTATATAGCAGTTTTCCACTTAGATTGAAATATTCTACATTTCAGGAAATTTCCTTTAGAAAACAAAAATTAAAATGCCTTCAGGAGGTTACTAAAATTGACTGCATTCACTAAACCCATCCTCAAGAGTACATACACAGTAGGAACTGGTGATAGTCACTCTCAGGCAAACTAAGTTGCAAGAAAGACACCCAAGTAAGACTAGCCACCCAGAAAAAAACAGTGACAATCCTGTAACTTGGAAAAAGCACTGACAATCCTAAAGTGCCTAAAAGGAACAAAGAGCCTAGACATATGCATTTAAGAGGATCAAACCATCTGAGCCACCAAAAAAGGACAGTGCCAGCTCCTGAGCATTCTACAAGTTGTGCAGTATGTTACATATTTCTTCCTTTCCTAGGCTGCCACCTATGCTAGAGTAGGATTTAGTGATGTAGCTGTCTGAGTCATTTTTGTTCCATAATACTTTTTCATGTAAATAATCCCATAAAATTCATTTGCTCACTGAGTTGGACTTCCACCCCTCCAAGGTTCCCCTAACTCCCTTATTCCCCAGATCCATTCTCCCTTCATTTTCCTTCAGAAAAGAAGCAGCTCTCTAAGAGAAGACAGCCAATTAGGACAAAACGAGATACAGTAAGACAAGGCAAATTCCTTCCTATTGAGGTTGGGCAAGGCAACCCAATAAGGAGAGTCCCAAGAGCAGGCAAAACAGTCAGAGATAAGACACACCTACTGTCACTTTTAGGAGTCTCACAAGAACACCAACCTAAAAATTGTAACATACATACAGAGGATGTGGTCCAGGCACACACATGCAGGCCTTGTACTTGTGATTTCAGTCTCTGTGAGACTATATGAGTCCTTATTAGTTGATTTGGAGGACCATGTTCTACTCGTGTCTTCCATCCCTTATGATTCCTGCAATCTTTTTTCTCCCTCTTCCATAGGATTCTCCAAACTCTGAGGGATGTATCTGACTGAGACATACAATTTCAATTCTTTCTTCACTATGTTTGCCTCTGGGTCTCTGTATCAGCTCTCATCTGTTGGAAGTTGGTCTGATGTATTTTGATGCTAATTACTGCTTCCTTTCTCTGTGCCCCACCTTTACCTTGCCTAAGAGCCTAAGCTGTTTGATCAATAAAAAGCCATCACACCTGGGCAGGGCAAATGGGATAGGTAGGGCAAAGGTTTCAGGGCTGGGAGAGACAGAATCTTGGGAGAGAAGACAGGAGAAGAGGAGGGAGAAGGCTGTGCCTTGGGTTAGGTTGAGGAGAACCACATGGCCAGTGTGGATGGAGACTTGGCGCAGATGATGATAAGTAGCAAGTATTTGGAATTATAGATAGGCGGTAGCTTGATAGAAATTATTGGAAGCAGATGGCATGAGATTGGGGAAGGTATCCCATACCTGCCCCACTATGGGAAGTAGTTTAGAGGATTAATGGCTGCCCTTCCCCAGGTTAACTAAGGCTATTTTAAAATATAACAACTGTCTTGTCTTGATTGATTGCTAGCAGATTAGAAAATACTACCATAATAATAGTTTAGGCCTATTAGGCCATACTGATAAAATAACTACCACACCCATCTGCTGCCAAAATATAGTTTTTTGATAATGACTGAACAAGTCACTGATCTATCAGCATACAGAATACCATTAGAAATAATTTCACTTTTTAATTTTTTTTTTTGTTTTGTTTTGTTTTTGTTAGTAGTTTTTTATTCTACTCTAAGATGCTGGGTTATTCGGCCTCTAGTTTCTGCCCACCTAGGCAATATAGATCATGGAGTCCCTCTTATGGTTTAGGCCTCAAGTTAAACCAAACAACAGTTGACTAGTCCCACAAATTCTACACCACAATTACCTCAGCACATCTTTCAGGCAAGGCTGAGTGTAGGTCAAATATTTGTGACTGGATTAGTGTTAAGGGTCTTCTTTTTGTACCCTGCAGAGTACCTTCTTATGCCAAAGCAACTAGAACATAGAGGTAAAGGCTCAAGATTAGACTTTATTTGCTATGGAAACGCGACACTAGTTTTGTTCATTAATCATTCATTTCATGTCTAAAATTTAATAAAAATAATATTTGACACATTTCGTGTCAACATTCAGATTAACATATTATAAATTCTTGTTATTGCCAAAAAATTCATATTCGTGGATCATGGTTGATTTTGTCAGACTTTTCCTATAACAAATACCAGAAGGAAGCAGTTTAAAGAAGAAAATAGTTCTGGCTTTGATTAGTCATTGGCTCAATTCCTTCTAGGCTTTGTGATAGATCATGTGAGGAAGATGTGTGATGGAGGAGAGCATTTCAATTTTTATAATCCAGGAATCAGAAAGATAAGAAGGGTCCAGGACAGCCTCCAAACTCCAAGAGCTTCCTCCTAATTTCCTCTTAATGAAAAATTCCTCTCAATTTTTTTGGTTAGGGATGAGATTTTGTGTCTACTTCTTCTTATTAGTGATGGTATATTTTTTGGCATTACATTTTGTGATTTGATAGGTGCATCAGTTCTGTTGTATCTAGATGATACTGTTTTTTTTTTTTTTTTCAGAATCATCCACCACCTCTGTCTCTTACAATATTTTTGCCTCCTCTTCCACAGAAATCCTTGAAGGCTTTAAATAAGGGACTTGATACAAATGTCCCTTGTAGAAATGAGTGCTCCCATGTAGAGAAGAATGCTCTAAAATCTTTCCCTTTCTACATGAAAGTAGTGTAATACCAGTATATTGCTACCTATCTACTTAATCTACTAGAGTTCTTCATCAATTTAGAAGCTTCAAATATGAGTTATAGCTCACGGACTGGGGCTTAAATATGATAAAAAGTGTTTGGTTACTCCTCAAAACAGTTGTTCCAATAATATACAGTACATCTCTCAAGCAGGTCTCAATTTTAGGTCAGAGGGTTTATATAGGTGAAATTTATATTCTTTCTAAACAACACACACACCCTCACGTGTCTGTTTTCAGCAAAATATTGCATGCCTTTTCACAAGAGAGCTTACAGAAAAACATCATGTGCCTCTCCTGAGTCTTTTTTTAGCTGTCAAAAAACACATAAAAGAAACCAAATCTTCTACTACAGGTTGGCTCTCAAGTTGGTTTAGTCATTGATATGTATATATAGTCACTTACAAGTGGATATTAGCCATAAAGTACAGGATAACCATCCTACAATCTGTTTAGAGCTGAGTACTCACAGATATTTAACATGAGTATTTTGGTCTGTCATGAGTCTTGTGTTTCATGCTACTCATTGTAAATAGGAGGTTCCTCTAATCAAAGTTGAGAGCAGCAAAGGTATATTTATAAATGAAGTCTATTTGAGATAGGACCTTTGTTAAAACAACTACAGTAAGCTTTTTGCTAGGGCCGATGATCAGTCCAGTCATGAAGGTTACCGCTAAAATAGGTATCTGGCCAGGAAAGTGATTGTGATTCAAAGGCTATCCAGTTTGTCTATTAGCATAATACCTTATGTTATTGTGAGAAGTAGTCCTCAGTGAGAAAGCTTTTACTTTACTTCTTCCATGATGTCACTTTGGTGACAGGCAACATCTATGTGGTTTTATAATATAAGGTTTTTGACATTACTTTATATAAGGTTTAAGTTCCCAAAGCATTCTGTATTGTTAAAAATAATTTAATTGCTATATTGAGAAGTTGATGTATACATACATACATATAATAACATATGTTAAGTAAAACATATATTGCAATTTTGTTTTATCTGTTTTTGTTATTATTAATGGTAGTTAATGCATACTATGATCATAATATTTTTGCTTAAATTTTTATCTGTTTTGCATTTTTACTGGAGAAGTTATGAGCTTTATCTTTTAGATGAGATGGAACATTTAAAAATGTGTATTTGAAGATTTTTTGTTTCAAGTTTTAGTTTTCTATATTAATGTGGCTTTACTAGGATTCAGGTACTTAGTTTTATTAGGAATTATAGTTTCATTATACTTTAGTACTTCTTCAAGCATAAAAGCTTTTATTAAAACTCAAGTTATATATTAACTTCTCATTTGAAACATATAATTATGTTACATAACATATATCAGTTTAAAATTATGCTTAATTAAAATGCCCATTAAATTTCTGGTCAATGTGTTTCAATTTAAATATATGCTCATTATTGCATTTTGTATTTGTCATAATATTTATTAAAAATTTTCAATTGTGTTCTCATTGTAGTAGTTTCGAAGAGACGTTTTGAAAGATAGTAAAGACTTATTAGTGTTTTATTCCACTAGTTTAGCTGCTGAAATTCTAAAATATTTCTTCAATTAGTTTTTAATTAGTATTCATTTATGGTAGAAAGTAAAAGTCAAATTTTATTATGTTATTATGGACACATTATAATGCATATGCCTGGACCATTGTAGTACATTAGTTTATTTGTACTTTAAGGTTTACTTCAGATAATATACCAATTTTTGGGAAATGTTATCCACTATTTTAAAAAATATTCAAAATTCTGATGATTGCATTAAACATATAAAACTTGTTTAGCAATGGTGACATATTAGTATGAAATATTCTAAAACATAAACCGAGGATGAAGTTCTATATGTAGATGTTCTTTAGCATGTCTACACACTTACATAGTTTTAAATTTCTACCTACTAGCTACAAATTTAGCTAATAACTACAAACTGTAAGCTGTGATTAAAAGTAACACTTCATTTTAGTGACTGTTCTAAAGTAATGGTATTAATTATTTTTAGTGTTATTTATGGTTACCATTTAGAAATCTACAATTGAATTTTGTAGGCTGTTGACTAGAATTAGAAAAAAAGGGAATCTTTCCTTTTGTTTGTTATTTTACATAAATATTTCTCATTTTTAAAAATTTTAATGTGTACTGTATTCAAATGTATATAGCATTTAATTTACTACTTTATTATAAATCATACACAATTCAGTAGTACTACATTTATTCATAACCTTATGTAATATAATTATGTAATGTATTATGTAATATATCTCCAAAATCCATTAAATAAAAAATATTGTCTTTACATATTCTAGACTCATAATTTGTTGTGAAATTAGATATTTAGATTATTACAGTAACCATGGGTGTCTAAATTTTATTTTTTTGTCTGTCCCTTTTTTTGCTTGCTATTTTACTTTTTGCTGATTGTATAGTGATAGTTGTTAATTTAGCACTTCTTTTTATCTGTGCATTCTTGTGTTTGTATCTATTGATGTTCTTGTTCTTTTCACCATTGGTCATCTATTGATTCCATAGAGTTGTCTTGAAATACCTAGACACCCAACTATCCCAATGTCACTCCAAGTTTTAATTTTTAATACTTTAAAATATAATCACAACTTACTCCTTTTCTTTTCATCCCTTCAACTGCTCCCCTACCGTTATCCCCTGCTCCTTCCCAAACCCAGGCTGAGTTTACTTTTTTATTATTGCATGGCTATGACTCCATAAATATATGAATAAAACCTCCTGAACCTGTTTTCATGACTAATAGGAATATTATTTCTGGCTGACAACATGGTATGCCATAACCCAACAACAGTCTCCTCCAGGTTGAAACTAATCCTCAAGTTTTACCATTCCTTAGTTGCCTATAGTTGTTTGTGTAAAGGTGGGTGGGGCTCCATGAAATTTCCTCCCTGAATGGTGTTGTACTGCTTCAGGTCTTATTTAGGAAGGCATGTTCATAAGGTATCACTTCAATTTTTTAGGAACTATTCGTGGTTTATATGTAATGTTTCTTTTGCAATTGGTTTGTAAATTTATATTTTGCCTTAATCTTAATTTCCTATTTTTGCAGAGACAAGAAATCACTGAGAAGCATGAATTTTGTTTTTTCTCTTCTCTCTTCCCTCTTTCTTCTGAGATTAATTTCAAGTTTTTTGCATATTTTTATGACCCCAAGATCATTGGAGATTTTCAGTGGTATGAATGGTAGCATCTCATGCTCTGCGCAGTTTATCAAACATATTTTACTTACAGCAATATATATAAATATATACACAAACATATATACACAAATTCTGTAAGAGAAGTGCATTCAACTGACAGTTGACAATTTAGATAATATGATACTGACTGTGATACTATAAAATAGCAAAGGAATCAGAGTAAATTAAGTGATCTAAGAACCCTCCCCCGCACACAAACATTACACATTAGTCAACTGTTTTCCTTGACTAATTGTTTCTTTTGCTGTTGAAAATTTTCTTTGATTTTCAGAATATTAGTTCTAAAACAGGTTTGTTCCCTAGATTTATTATTTTTTTTTTGGTCAGGGAGATAATTTTCCTTTTACTGGATATTGTTTTATCATTAACCATTTTTAGTGTTTTAAAGTTATTTCCACTTAAAGATTACATATTTGTTTCTAATGTAATGTTTGGGAACTTATAATTTTGGCACTAATAGATAGGCTGTTAACTTATATCCACGTATGAATATTAATAATTTTGTAATATTCCTTAAAGTACATTATTTATTGTCTTACCCAGTTGAACTTAATTCCCAAATTGTTCATTGATGAGAATTAGAAATCTTGAAATATAATTTTGGTTTTCACAGTTGATACAGAGCTTTTAATATTTTCTAGAAACCAAACATAATACAAAAGCATCTTCCCATAAAAAAGAAATGTCTCCTACACAAATTATAAAATGAAAGATGTTACACAACTACCATTGTCACCAAGCTCTGTTGTAATATATTGGGAACATTTCTCATGACTTGGCTAGGTTTTTTTTATATATATATATATATATATATATATATATATAATCACACACCATATATAAGAAATGTTAATTTTCTTCTTATTTTTTAATTAAAATTTTTATAACTTATTTTCAATGTCTCTGACATAGAAAATTAAGAAAATTTACAGTTTTCTTGCTTCTGGGTAGAATAGGAATATATTTAGAGTTTTTTGTTGTCAATTTTTTAAACCTTTTTGTGTTTTTAAATGTTATTTAATATAAGTTGTCAAGTTAAAGTGCATCTTCTTCTTAATTAATGCCCAGGTGGGGCTCTGAAGAGATCCAGGGTAGGATCTCTGGGGCTGGATGCTGATGCCCTTCTAGTTCGCTCTATATCTTTGGTGACCAGAGCTGATGGCTCAGGCAACTGATCAGGATTGAAAGAAGAAAGAGGAAAAAGAGAGCCCAGGGTTCCTTCTCTAGGGACTGGCTATATTGTAGCCAAGGAGGAGAACTTATACTGACCACAATTTTCCTATGGCTGAGGCTGTAAAAACAGCTTTAGCCAGAAACTGAAAGGGGGTGGAGGTGGGATCGTAAAAGGAGGCTCTTTGATGTGTAGATATGCCTCCTGCAGAGATCTGGGGTAAGTTAATGTGAACTTAGGTTTATTAACCTTAGAAGTCTGATGGCCCTGAGTCTGCTAACTTATTTGTGAATCTACAGAGAAATAAGAAATAAGAGATAGAAAATAAACCACTCATACACATACAATCAAGAGGAAAGGTAGATGAAATTAGGCATCTTGACTTCAACTGAAGTTGAGCTTCTCAATTTCAGCACTGTTTATTGTAGATAACCATACTTATACTACTGAGGAAGGGATATTACCCCATAGTTGAAAAAGGCAATCAGTAAAACAGATGAATTCTAGAATACAACAGGTTACATGTTTTAAATCTAGACATTTCTTATCTAAGTATCCATTTCATAAGTTCACAGTGAGTTCAGTGTGACAAGGCCTAAAAGTTAGAAGAATATACAACTTATCAATTAGGACTGTCCTAACTATATATTATCCAGCTATCTCTTAGTTCATAATGAGTTCAGGACAATAATTTTATCGGTCATTCATGCTGGGAAACTGAGTAAACTCAAACATCTCTAGGTAGCTTCATTCGAACTTAGGTTCATAGAAAGTGTAAACAAACTTGCCTATATTCATGGTGAAATACCAGGATTTGTGGTGCCATCTGGAGTGGAGGCTTATCTGAAGCCACAAATCTACTAAAAGGCTATCCTTAGTGAGGCATCTAGAGGTCCACAAAGGTATTTATTGTAGCCATAAACTAACTATAGCTTTTAAAACTATTTGAATCAAATCAGGAATTCTATAATCAGGGATTAATTCATATGAATAACAAACAGTACATCTTCAAAAGATCGTGTAGGAAGTTTGCTCAATCAGAGCTGGTCAATACCCAGAAAGTAACAGCTCACACCAATGACAGATGTTTTATTTTGGTTTTTCAAGACAAGGTTTCTCTGTGTAATCTTAGCAGTCCTGGACTCACTTTGTAGACTAAGTTGGTTTTAGACTCACAATGATCCACCTGCCTCTATCTCTCTGGGTGCTGGGGTTAAAGGCATGCACCACTAATCCTGGCTCTAATGTCAGGTTTTAGAGAAATGTTGCAAAGCACAAATGACAGGGTAGTCAGATGTTGGAAGCAATTCTGGGGTACATCATGATAAAGACATTGAAGATATGGGATCACCTCCAGAGATCTCTCATGCCTACTGTACTTCCCCCAAATCAATGGCATGTTAGAGGCTGGAAGCCGTTTGGGGGATGCATCACATTACAGCCCTTGTGAATACTGCATTGCCTTCTAGACAGCCCACATTCCTAGTGAGCTTCATTAAGAGGCTGGCTCTTTCAGTAGGACACTTTCAGTAAAGCATCACATGACACAACTGAGTCTTCAAAGAAACCAAAACCTTTCACTTCAGATTAACTTGCTTAATGTAACATTTTCTTTCTTTCTTTCTTTTTAATATTTTATTAATTTATTCATATTATATCTCAATGGTTATCCCATCCCTTGTATCCTCCCATTCCTCCCTTCCTCCCATTTTCCCTTACTCCCCTCCCCTATGACT
Organism: Acomys russatus; assembly: GCF_903995435.1. NCBI lineage: Eukaryota > Metazoa > Chordata > Mammalia > Rodentia > Muridae > Acomys > Acomys russatus. Next base: position 100,168,824 of record NC_067169.1, read on the forward strand.
GTGACTGAGGGGGACCTCCTCCCCCTGTGTATGCTCATAGGATATCAAGTCTTCTTTCATCATTGTATAAGACCTTGCAAATACCGAATCATCTCCTAGACAGCCCAAAAGTCTAGTGAGCTCCCTTAACAGGGTGGCTCTTCATATTTCTCTTCACAGGTAGATTTTCATCATTCAATTTGTTAAAGTTTTCTTAATTCTGCCATAATACGCAATGCATGTGTTTCCTTCCTTTGTTTCCTCATTCATATTCTTTTGAGCTTGATGTGTCATTTGTTTTATTTTTGCATACAAATAGCATAAAATAACACAAACCCTTACTTTTAATATTTTATGAAATCTCTTTTGTGGCCATAATTTAAATACTTATTATTTTGTATTACTTATGAAACTGCTCAAGGAACAATTGAAAATTTTTATACTTTTGCTTCTATTAGTATCTTAGGCTTTCGCAACAGATATGTTAAATATTGTTTAGGTTCTAATAAGAATGCTTTTGTGGTACTATATATGCAATGTTTTCTTTATTAGCTTGAACATAGTTTTGATGGGCAGACCAACAACTTGATATAAAATATTTTTGCATTTGTAGATATATTCGCATATATATGCATATATATATATATATATACCCTCTATTTCATTGGAATTATCAGTTGAGGAACTCATTGGAAATTTATACTTTGTGATTTTATGTTAATTAAAATTCACTGTATATTACCACTTATATCTAAATCATACTTTGTTATAAAATACTTTTCAAATACATTTCAAGACGTTTTGGTATTGTTTTGTTGCATTCTTGTGAAAGAGTATATGAAACTTTTTGAAGTATCTCTGACGCCTTCCCTTCTAATGACTTCTTTGAATGATTATGGTTGGGAATAATATCAGATTGAAAGAATCTAAAAATATCTAGAGAAGGTATGTGAGTGTTTGTCAACAATAGGCTAGCCTCCAACCCTATCTGTTGATGGTTTAGATTAGGCTAAGGTGAGAAGATACACTATAAATATGGGCAAGACCATTTCATAGCATGGGTTAGTGACTGCATATAAAGAAAAATTCAAGCTGAGCATTAGCACTCTTTGCTGGTAGGATTTTCATTGTGGACCCAATGTGAATTGCTTCTTCAGAGACCTGCTGCTATGCCTTCTGTGCAAAGAAGAGCAATGCTCTCAAGCTGTAGGCAAATAAAGACTTTCTGTATTACATAACTTTTCCATCAGCTAATAAACAATAAAAGACTAATACAAGTTTCAAATGTTTTGTCCTCCTCTTTAAAAGCTTTGTGTTTTATTTAGAATGCAATTTGAAGGTTTACCTGAGTTAAACACTTTGTGTCAATTGCTTTATCTGATCTTATTTTATATTTATGGAAATAGTTCATAAATTCCATTTTCTTAACATTTCATTTTATTCTTTAATAGTACAAACTCTCCATAATATATTAAATTTTCTATATTCTGTAAAATTATGAGAAATACTTTCTAAAGATTTCATATTTGTATTTTTCTGCCACGAACTTTCCCTAAACGCCTTTCTACATCCTTACTTTGTTTTCAAACGTTTACTTTTCTTTATGTACTTCAAATACATGGCAGCTTTTATTTTTTACTTATTTATATTAATTTAGTATCTTCTGGCTTATGTTTGATATCTTTCCATCTTTTGCTGCATAGTCTATCTCTTTTTGGAGATTCTGTTTTATTTTTTTAATTATTTTTTTATTAATTTATTCTTGTTACATCTCAATGTTTATCCCATCCCTTGTATCCTCCCATTCTTCCCTCCCCCCCATTTTCCCATTATTCCCCTCCCCTATGACTGTTCCTGAGGGGGATTACCTCCCCCTATATATTCTCATAGGGTATCAAGTCTCTTCTTGGCTACCTGCTGTCCTTCCTCTGAGTGCCACCAGGTCTCCCCCTCCAGGGGACATGGTCAAATGTGAGGCACCAGAGTACGTGAGAAAGTCATATCACACTCTCCACTCAACTGTGGAGAATATTCTGACCATTGGCTAGATCTGGGAAGGGGTTTAAAGTTTACCTCCTGTATTGTCCTTGGCTGGTGCCTTAGTTTGAGCGGGACCCCTGGACCCAAATCTGCCTATCATATTGTTCTACTTGTAGATTTCTAGGACCCTCTGTATCGTTTTATTTTGCTATTCTCCCATGCGTCTCTCATTTAGAGTCCCAATAGGATGCCTTCCCCTCTGTCCCAGTTTCCTGGTAAGTGAAGGCTTTCGTGGGACATGCCCCTTGGGCTAGTGTGCAGATATAAGTGAGTATATACCATTTGATTCTTTCTGCTTCTGGGTTAACTCACTCATTATGATCATTTCTAGCTCAATCCATTTATCCACAAATTTCGGGAATTCCTTGTTTTTAATAGCTGAGTAGTATTCCATAGTGTATATGTACCACAGTTTCTTTATCCACTCTTCTACTGAGGGACACTTAGGCTGTTTCCATGTTCTGGCTATTATCAATAAGGCTGCTATGAACATGGTTGAGCATATTTTCTTGTTGTGTGCTGGAGCATCTTCTGGGAATATTCCAAGGAGTGGAATAGCTGGGTCTTGAGGAAGCCCTATTCCCAGTTTTCTGAGATAGCACCAGATAGATTTCCAAAGTGGCTGTACTAGTTTTCATTCCCACCAGCAATGAAGGAGTGTTCCTCTCTCGCCACATCCTCGCCAGCATGTGGTGTCACTTGAATTTTTGATCTTAGCCATTCTGATGGGTGTAAGATGGAATCTCAGAGTTGTTTTGATTTGCATTTCCTTGATGGCTAAGGAGGTTGAGCATTTCTTTAAGTGTTTCTCAGCCATTTGATACTCCTCTGTTGAGAATTTAGTTCCAAGCCCCATTTATCAATTGGGTTATTCGTTTTGGTGGTGTTTAATTTCTTGAGTTCTTTATATATTTTGGATATTAGACCTTTGTCAGATGTAGGGTTGGTGAAGATCTTTTCCCAGTCTGTAGGCTGTCGCTTTGTTCTCTTGACAGTGTCTCCTGCCTTACAGAAGCTTCTCAGCCTCATGAGGTCCCATTTATTAATGGTTGACATTAAGGCCTGGGCCGTTGGTGTTCTGTTCAGGAAATTGTCTCCTGTGCCAATATGTTCCAGGCTCTTCCCTACTTTTTTCTCTAAGTGGCTTAGTGTCTCTGGTTTTATGTTGAGGTCTTTAATCCACTTGGATTTGAGTTTTGTGCAAGGTGACAAATATGAGTCCAGTTTCATTTTTTTACACATAGACCTCCAGTTAGACCAGCACCATTTGTTGAAGATGCTATCCTTTTTCCATTGAATGGATTTGGCTTCTTTGTCAAAAATCAAGTGACCATATGTGTGTGGATTCATATCTGGGTCTTCGATTCAATTCCACTGATCAACCAGCTGGTTGCTTTGCCAGTTCGATGCTGTTTTAATTACTGTTGCTCTGTAGTGCAGTTTAAGATCAGGTATGGAGATTCCTCCAGAGGATCTTTTGTTGTATAGGATTGTTTTTGCTATTCTGGGTTTATTATTTCTCCATATGAATTTGAGAGTTGATCTTTCAATATCTTCAAAATATTTTGTGGGTATTTTGATAGGGATTGCATTGAATCTGTAAACTGCTTTTGGTAAGATGGCCCTTTTTACTATGTTGATTCTCCCAATGCAGGAGCAAGATAAATCCCTCCATCTTCTCATGTCATCTTCAATCTCTTTCTTCAGAGGTGTGATGTTTTTTTCGAATAAGTCCTTCACTTGCTTGGTTAGAGTTACTCCTAGATATTTTATAGTGTTTGTGGCTATTGTGAAGGGAGTAGTATTCCTAATTTCTTCCTCTGCCTGTTTGTCATTTGTATACGGGAAAGCTACTGACTTTTTTGAGTTCATTTTGTATCCTTCCAACTTGCTGAAGGTGTTTATCAGCTGTAGGAGTTCTCTGGTGGAATTTTGGGGGTCACTTATATACACTATCACATCATCTGCAAATAGGGATAATTTGACTTCTTCCTTTCCCATTTGGATCCCCTTGATCTCCTTTTGGTGCCTTATTGCTCTGGCTAGAACTTCAAGAACTGTATTGAAGAGATATGGGGACAGAGGGCAGCCTTGTCTGGTTCATAATTTTAGAGGGATTTCCTTGAGTATCTCTCCATTTAATTTAATGTTGGCTGTTGGTTTGCTGTATATAGCCTTTATTATGTTTAGATAAGTGCCTTGTATTCCTGATCTCTTCAGAACTTTAAACATAAATGGTTGTTGGACTTTGTCAAATGCTTTTTCTGCAACTAAAGAGATGATCATGTGGTTTTTGGCTTTCAATTTGTTTATATGGTGGATTACATTGATGGATTTCTGTATGTTAAACCATCCCTGCATGCCTGGAATGAAGCCTACCTGGTCATGGTGAATGATGTCTTTAATATGTATTTGTATTCGCTTTGCAAGTATTTTGTTGAGTATTTTTGCATCAATGTTCCTAAGAGAAATTGGTCTGAAATTCTCTTTTTTTGTTGGGTTTTGTGAGGTTTAGGTATCAATGTGACTGTGGCCTCATAGAAGGAATTTGGTAGTATTCTGTCCATTTCTATCTTTCGGAATAGCTTGAATAGTATCGGTATTAGCTCCTCCTTGAAGGACTGGTAGAATTCTGCGCCGAAACCATCTAGCCCTGGGCTTTTTTTGGTTGGGAGACTATCAATGGTTGCTTCTATTTCTATAGGCAAAATAGGGCTATTTAATTTGTTTATCTGGTCTTGGTTAAATTTTGGCAAATGGAATCGGTCGAGAAATTTGTCCATTTCCCTTAAATTTTCGAATTTTGTGGCATAAATGCCTTTAAAGTAGGTTCTTACCCTTCTTTGTATTTCTTCGGTGTCTGTTGTTATGTCTCCCTTTTCATTTCTGATTTTCTTAATTTGGATAATGTTTCTCTGTCTTTTAGTTAGATTGGCTAACGGTTTGTCTATCTTGTTAATTTTCTCAAAGAACCAGCTCTTGGTTTTGTTGATTCTTTGGATTGTTCTCTTTGTTTCTAATTTATTGATTTCAGCCTTGAGTTTGATTATTTCTAGGCGTCTACTCCTCTTGGGTGTTTCTGCTTCTTTTTTTTCTAGAGCTTCCAGATGTGTTGTTTTCAATGTGTCCCACAAATTTGGGTATGTTGTTCCATCATTTTTATTGAATTTCAGGAATTCTTTTGTTTCTTCCCTTATTTCTTCCATGACCCATGTGTCATTAAATAGAAAGTTGTTTAGTTTCCACGTGTTAGTATGCTTTTTGTTATTTCTGTTGCTGTTGAATTCCAGCCTTAGACCATGGTGATCTGATAAGATACAAGGTATTATTTCAATCTTCTTGTATCTGTTGAGGTTTGCTTCATGACCAACTATGTGATTAATTTTAGAGAACGTTCCATGAGGTGCTGAGAAAAAAGTATAATCCTTAGCGTTTGGGTGGAAAGTTCTGTAGATATCTGTTAGATCCATTTGATTCATGACATTGGTTAATGAGGTTATATCCCGGCTTAGTTTTTGGATCAAAGACCTATCTTTGAGTGAAAGAGGGGTGTTGAAGCCTCCCACTATTAATGTGTGGGTATCGATGAGTGGGGCAAGCTTTGTTAATAACTCTTTTACAAATGTGGGAGCCCTTTTATTCAGAGCATAGATGTTCAATATTGTGATGTCTTCTTGGTTGACTTCATCTTTGACGAGTACGAAGTCTCCATCCTCATCTCGTTTGAAATATTTTGGTTGAACGTCTACTTTATTAGATATTAGAATGGCTACCCCAGCTTGCTTCTTGTGACCATTTGCTTGGAATATTTTTCCTCAACCTTTTACTCTGAGGCAATGTCTGTCCTTGTGGTTGAGGTGTGTTTCTTGAATCCAGAAGAATGTTGGGTCATGTTTATGCATCCACTCCGTTAGTCTGTGTCTTTTTATAGGAGAATTGAGACCATTGACGTTGACACCAGTGATTGGTAAGTCCCTTCATTTTTTGTATTTGTAACAGTCGAGATTTTGTGAGGTTGTGATTTTGCAATGGTATATTTACCTATTTCCTATGTAGTTTTGGTTGTAGTTTGACCAGTTGGGGTGGAGTTTTCCTTCTAGTAACTTCTGTAAAGCCGGATTTGTGGCTAGGTACTGTTTGAATTTGTTTTTGTCATGAAATAACTTGTCTTCTCCGTCAATGGTTATTGATAATTTTGTTGGATATAGTAGTCTTGCCTGGTATCTGTGTTCTCTTAGGGTTTGCAGCACCTCTGTCCAGGCCCTTCTGGCTTTCATGGTCTCTGGTGAGAAGTCAGGGCAGTCACCCGCAGAGCCAGATCTTCCCCCCTGGGCTATGATGGTCCACTCACACTCTAGGTCAGCAATTAGACACTGCAAACCCGACCCACACACGTCTCGTCTCCCGATAATGTAAGAGTGCTTGCCTTGCTCGGGCCAGGATCTCCAGCTGGGCTTTCTCGTTCAGGGATCAGGGAGCGCAGGGCCAGCTCAGCTGGGCTCTCTCGTTCGGGAAGCATGGAGCGCAGGGCCAGTGGCTTGCGGCTGGCCAGTTAGTAAGACTAGGGTTGCAGAGCTCTGGCGGTCGCCCGCGGAACCAGATCTTCCCGCCGGGCTATGATGGTCCATTCACACTCTAGGTCAGCAATTAGACTCTGCAAACACGACCCATCCACGTCTCGTCTCCCGATAATGTGAGAGTGCCTGCCTTGCTCGGGCCAGGATCCCTAGCTGGGCTCTCTCGTTCGGGGAGTGGGGATCGCAGAACCAGTGCCTTGCGGCTGGGTAGCAACAATAGGGTTGCAGAGCTCTGGCTGAAGCCCGCGGAACCAGGTCTTCCCGCAGGGCTAAGAAGTTCAGCTACTGCTCTAGGCAAGACCCACGTCTCCCGATAGGTCTGTGGAAGCAGTTCAAGCTTATTTCTCACTGCCGCTGTTTGCAGGCTCAGTCCACTGTGATTGGTGTTAGGTTGGGCCCCAGATGGCCAGCGAGCTGCAGTCCCACTTTAGCTGTCTCTGTTGGGTCCCACTGCCTGTGTTTCCACTGGGCCTAGGCAGGTGACCTCCACAGTTTGGGGTGGTGTGGAAGGAGGAATCCTAGGGCAGATTCAACCTCTTCACTGAGACTCTTCTGGCTGGGGACTCTGGAAAACCCCCTCCCCAAATAGCAAGTCTGTGCTTTATATACAGGCTGCAGTTTGCATCTGGCTTCCGTTCTAGAGTTTGGGGAATACGTTTAGCACCTCCGAGATGTTGCTTAGGCCCCCTGTTTGGTCTGTGGCCTTTGGGGCCCCACTCACCTACAGTTCTCAAAGCCCAGCAATCTGTTGCTCCACTTATGTCTCTGGTCTCCTCGGATTAGATCAGGTACATGGCTTAATGGTGGGCGCCATCTTGGAATTCTCTCATTTTCATTCTTAATATTATACATTCCATTTGTGAAAAATATTTCCTTATGGCATATGTAGTGTATATATATATATATATATATATATATATATATATATATATATATATATATATAGTAGCCATAGGAATTACCAAAATTTATGCGTGTATCTTGAGTTCATTGAAAAACATTCAGTTGATACAAGTTATGAAAAACCTTAACATTGTAGATAACTTTTGTAACCAAATTTACAAATGGTGTATTTATTTTCTTCTTAATATTACAGCTTGCCATCTACAGATTTATAATTAACTCCATGTGCCAAATGCTGTATCAAATTATCTTATAATTAGCTTTGCCACTCACTTCCCCTTTTCATTGTATCCTCCCATCACCACATCCAGATATGGCCTAGTTTCAAAATGCAATTTCATAATACCATGGAACAGCATTGTATAGACAAATTTTAACAGATTCAAAACTTTCATCCCAAATAGTACATAGATACTACCAACAGTAACTGTGGAGTGACATTCCTATAATGCTTTAGAGATTTATGTGTGATTGTAAGGTGATATAAACAGTCAAACAGATATATAAAACTGGATGTGTAATATTCTTGCAGAAAACTAGGACAACAGCATGTATATGCAATCACGAAAACATGTACCAAACTTTTAACTTTACATGCATAATCTACAATTTATACATTACCTGCATTGTAAGGGGAAAACTTACTTTAGTCATTGCAATATGTAGTTACTTTTACTCTATAAAAAGACATATAGAATAGGGGCTGGAGAGATAGCTTAGTGGTTAAGAACAATAGTTGTTCTTGCTGAAGACTCAGGTTCACTTCACAGCATTCACACGGTAGCTCACAACTGTCTGTAACTATAGTTCCAAGGACTCTCAAACTTTCACATCAATGCACAAAAAATAAAATAAAATAAAAGTATTTTTAAAAAATCAAAATATATGTAAATATCTCATCATCATCATCATCGTCACTGATTTAAAGGTCTTTGAACTTTTATTCAATGCAGTGTGTCTTGGAATATTTGCAAAATAACCAATGTATAGTTTAGGGCTTTTAGTTTCTCACCTCTAAATTTACCTCATCTGTGAGCTGTTGGTCTTGTGAAATGGCTGATTCTGCTGGTTAAAATCTACAGGATCTCCATAACACAAGATAAGTGAAATGAGTCCAAGTGAAGAATCAATATTGATAGTGTCAAAAAAGCCATAGACCTTGAGCCAGACCAGTGACTCACCACAATGAACATTTGCAAGTGAAGATGTGTGGACAGAAGGGTATACTGTGAGACTTACTGTGATACACTCCAACTTCCACAAGATGTTTTCTATGCTTGTTTTGTTTATTTTTGTTTGTTTGTTTTTTATTTTCTTTTGTTGAGGGGTTGTTTGCAAGTGCAGAGGGCTGATATGAGGGGATGAGGGAGATGAGTGGGACTGAACTGTGTGATGTAAAGCTCACAAAGAATAGAAAGTTAAAAAATATGGACTTTAAAGTACATTTTCTTTCTAAATGTGTTTATCAAAGTATTGATAATAAGTAATATTAAGGTCACCCTATTGTAGTTATATATATCCACCAAATTGTTTATATAAAGTATTTAATATCCTGAAAGAATCTCTTCTATAATAACTCTAAAGAATAAATTAATTCCGGGACATAAAACAAAAAATGTCATTAATACTATATTATTAATATAAACTAATATTTATTGAATTATTACTAAAATATAGTTAATATGAAAAGAATGATATATAAATAGTTTCTTAGGCTCTTCACCATTGTGATTCAGCTAATGATATCCTAATTTTTCCAATGTGATAACAAAAGATCACCATGATTAGAAAACTTATTTGGAAGTATATATCTACAGAATGAAAGGGAAAGCACCAGTCTATTTAATTAAAATGAGGGAAAAATACAAGCAACTCAAGATAAGCATATTGAGTGAACTAAGTCAGTCTCAAAAAGACAAATATTATTTGTCTGTCTTAAATTTCATATGGATGCACAAAGTCAAATATTTAAAGATGCTATAAAAGTAGAAATAAAAATGTCTAGGTGCAAGGGAAGAAAAGTGTTTACTGCAAGAGAAAAAACTGTAAAGGGGAGGTTATTAGTGTGAAGGGAGACTGTGCTCAAATATATTACATACATGCATGAAGATGGCTTTCTGTGAACCAGAATAATAAGATAAATTAATAACAAATTATTAAAACATAAGGTTACAAAATAAAGAAAAATAACTTCTTTGACAATGAAAATATTTTCTTGAATTACTGTACTATTTGTGACATTGAAATAAATATTTCTTTAACTAAAGGCAACAATAATCATAACTTTAAATACTTGTTCCTGATTAATTGAATTGTCTGTGGATTTGTGTTCTCTTTCATTTTCTATGCTTCATATATTTTATATTGATTAAGTATCAGACTTACATTTAAAAACTATGTTTCAAAAGAAGTGACAGTTTTCAGGCAACAAAATAAAAAATAAGGCACATCTATAATGTAGATGATTTGTTCTTTGGTATCATTAACAGCTTAAAAATTATAAAGATGCTATAATAAGTATCAGATAAAAATAATCTTAAATGTAATGAGGTTGAAACATTATAACATACATATTTTCTGTGTGTAAAAGGAATTTATGAATAATCCACTTTAATAACATTGCACAAAAACGCTACTTAAAATTTAGTAACATAACATAAAATTATATTTACCAAATGTGTCAACTTTTAAAAATTGACAACATCATGCTCTTAACATTCCATCTACATGCAATTTTTATTGCATGTATAGTCATAATGTTACTTATGTTAGTTTATCTCATAAAAATTTAAAAGCCTGAGATAATTTTTTAATTATATAAAATTTCAAAGCATGGTCATTGAAGACTCAATAAAGGTAAAAGGACTAATAGGTAATTTACATGTATGAGATAACTACCTATGGCACAAATATCAAAAGATATTGCTACAGAGTTGGAGCTGTAGGACATAGAGACCTATGTGCTAACTGACCTTTGAAATTTTCAATAAAAGATAAGTGTTTATCTAGAGAACATACTATTTTTGATTGTTTTTTGAGACATTGTTTCTCGGTGTAGCCTTGGCTCTCCTGGACTCACTTTGAAGACCAGGCTGGCCTTGAACTCACAAAGATCCACCTGCCCTTGCCTCCCAAGTGCTGGGATTGAAGGTGTGCACTACCACTGCCCAGCAGACATACTATTTTTCAACTTCCACTTTTAAATTGTATTTCATTTATTTGTGAGTGTATGTGTGTGTTTCCTAGTGTGTTCTCTAATGCTTATGCACAGCAGACGTACTATTTTTAACTTCTACTTCTAAAATGTATTTCATTTATTTGTGAGTGTGTGTGTGTGTGTGTGTGTTTCCTAGTGTGTTCTCTAATGCTTATGCATACAGAAGCCAGAAGCCAATGCTGAAAGTCATTTCTCTTTACTTTTTTCATTATATCCTAGTTTTCAAGGCAGAATCTCTCACAGAAACTGGAACTCATCCATTGGGGTATGTTTTTAGTACGTGAATGCTCAGGATTTTCTCCTTTATCTAGTTTTCAGATTAGAGACACATGAAGCTACCTCTGCAAGTCTGTGCCTTCATGTGCTGGAAATATGAACATAGATCTTCGTGCATATATAGCCAACACTTTGTCCACTGTACTATTTCCCTATGCATGTATTTTACTTTTACATTTAAAGGAAGAAGCTGGTTTGGTTTTCTATGCAATAGTTTTTGTTATATAACAAAATGTGTGTATTGATAGATAAAATAATTATCAATGATGTTTGATAAGATAGATTGTTTTTAAACTGATATAAGTATTATGATATAAATACAAATACTAAAATGTCTCAGAAATAGTGCATAAATACATACAGTTGCAATGTTTCTATATACCAGTTTAAATTAAAATTTTAATTTAACACAAACGAATAAAAAATGGGAAAGTAGAATGTATCCAAATACAAATTTATAACAGTGATTTATGTGTTCTGAGAAAGCTAAGTAGGAAAAAAGAAATTTGTTCTGAATATTAATGTTCATAAGTTTGCTTGGATGTCATCCAAAATCACTGAACAAAATGAACAAATGTATATGCCAAATCCAAGAGCCAATGTTCAACTTGTTCAGCACACATGGCAGACTGAGAATCAATGTTGCAAATAGCTACAACTTTCAGTAGCTTGGAGAATTACTTAAAAACATATCATTTGAAAAATTAAGAGGTATATTTTCTTGCAAGGTGCTTAAATTTCCATAGCTCAGTCTTTTGTCTTATGGTGTTTGTTTCTGGGGGAGTTATTATTCCTTTGAAAATAAAGGTAGAAGCTGGGCATGATGGCACACACCTCTAATCCCAGCACTAGGGAGGCAGAGGCAGGCAGATTGCTGTGAGGTCAAGGCCAGCCTGGTCCACAAAGTGAGTCCAGGACATCCAAGGCTACACAGAGAGACTCTGCCTCAAAAATCCAAATAAATAAATGAATAAATAAAAATAAAGGTAGAAGTAAACTTTTCTATGAGAGAAAAATGCCCAATATAGTTTGAAATTTTAATTTTTAAAGTGGTTGAATTATAACTGATTTTCAATGACTTGTGCCTGAATGTTTAATTTTGGACAAATGTAGAATGAACTGTAGTTATGTGGATAAGCAGTATTTCCTTGTACTTTATTACATGATTAGGCACTATAACCCAAAAGAAATATCTTCTAAAACACCGTTATATCACAAATGAAATATGACTATTAAGATAACCAAGACACGGAATAATTTTATCATCACAAGGATACCTTAAGTGATTTTCTTTAATACTCTATGGAAGTATCAAAAAGGGCACCAATCATCTTCCACTTCCTATAAAAAATCATGCAACTCTTGAAGACTCATGGCCATTGTGACCATCTTATGACTCATGTACTCATAAAGTACACGTGCTTTTTGAGCCCTATGAGGCATAAGCATTTCCTGAGCCTCATGAAACTTTCTGGTCCTTCCATGAGGGAATGTTAGTAAACCATTCTTGTGAGGATCTCCTGATAATCTTAGCATCCATGATTCAAGATGACAGTGGTTGTGTACAACCTGGAAGGCAGATATATAGTGCTTCTAATCCTAATTGCATCTAACCTGCAACCAGTAATTTCCTCTCCATGTGCATAGTATTTTTATTTCAGATACTTAAAATTATCTATGTTGGATTGTACTTCTTCATCTCCATTTTTTATGTAATTAACTATCTTATTATTTTTATTTAATGATCAACTTTTCTCAAAGAAATAAAATAATTAAATTACCAGGATATTTAACTTAGGTTACATAAAAAATATCAAAAGCTTAAAAGTCATTAATTATATCTCTATTTATTGAATATTTTATATAACACACTAGTTTTTAATTTTATTTTATAACTACTTTATATACAGGGAATATGGGAGTTTATATATGCATTAAACAGCACATATGGGGAGATCAGAGTTTAATTTATAGGATAAAGTTATTTTTGTCTGCTCTGTGGATTCTGAGGATACAGCTCAGATCATCAGGTGCTGTTTTAAATTTTAAGAAATAGGTGAATAAGATACATAAATTCTTAATCCATAGGAAATCTATTATAATTGGAAGAAACAATGAATATTTTGAAAAGACAAAATACACAGATTTTAAGCCCAGACATATAGAAAGTATTCATCAGCCATCCACATATATACAAGAGAAAGTTTCTGGTAGAAAGTTCTCCATGAAAGCAGACATGTAATTTGTCTTGTGAATCATTTTTACCTATAGCATTTAGCAATATATATGACACATAGTTGATTGTTTATTTAGTAACTTTTCATAGAGTTTATATTGTGGCCTATATCATGGTTCTAGATACTGGTAATACCACACAGTCATTTAAAACTGTTTACTTTCACAGAGATTATAGTCATATTAAAGCTAAAATGGCACAAAATAAGATTTCCATGCATTATCAATAGTAGCAAGAGTATTTTCATTGCTTTTAGTGTAATAGATATTTCAGCTAATTAATAAAAATATTGTTATAGTAATTTTCAGAATGTAAAAACAGACTTGTATGAAAGTTCATTTTTATTTATTTTTATTTATTTTTTATTTGATTTTTTTATTAATTTATACTTGTTACATCTCAATGGTTATCCCATCCCTTGTATCCTCCCATTCTTCCCTCCCTCCCATTTTCCCATTATTCCTCTCCCCTATGACTGTTCCTGAGGGAGATTACCTCCCCCTGTATATGCTCATAGGGTATCAAGTCTCTTCTTGGCTACCTGCTGTCCTTCCTCTGAGTGCCACCAGGTCTCCCCCTCCAGGGGACATGGTCAAATGTGAGGCACCATAGTACATGAGAAAGTCATATCACACTCTCCACTGAACTATGGAGAATGTTCTGACCATTGGCTAGATCTGGGTAGGGGTTTAAAGTTTACCGCCTGTATTGTCCTTGGCTGGTGCCTTAGTTTGAGCTTGTTCAAATATTAATATTTACATTTTATGAAATTTTTGCTACTTAATTAGAAACACATTTTAGTTTTCTTCCTGGAAAAATATAAACAAGAGATTCTTTACCATATGACTTGAGCAGAACAAAACAAGGCAAAACATTTTGGATTGTCATTAATAAATTTCAGCAAACATTTTATTTGTTTTTAATGTTATGATGCAGTTTTGTATAGTTAAATATTTTTATTGTTTACTTTGAGACAACAATATCCAGTATTGTCCCAAATTCAAAGAACACTTACTAATGATACTCTATGGTAAACAGACAATTGTTGACAACAAAGGTTGTCATTCAATCTTAACAAGATTTTTGTTCTTCCTGTGATAAAAAAAATATGTCCTTTCGTTTAGAACAACTTCAGCTTCTGGAGTTATATAAAGATTAATTGTGGACACAAAAAATGATGTTATCACACACATTGTCCTAGATTTCTTTTTACCATTTTTTCTACTGATCTGCTGCTTTTTGTTTGCAGAAAACATTTGTTGAGAGATTTTGTTCTCTTTAATTTTTGCTTTTGGTAGGAAGAAAAAAATTTGAGGGTCAAATATACTCTCAAGGGAAGTTCAAGCTTTTCTTTTGAATGAAAGGCTCTTCATAGCAGAACTCAGGCCAACAGGATGACATTTCTAACATTGAATTTCTAGTGGCTTATTTTATACAGATGTAAATTTAACATTATCTGCCCTTTAGAGGAAGAGCACATGAGGGCAAGAAAAATTACTCCCAAACTGTGAAGATAATGAACCTATAGACATGTCCAAGATTAGTAGCATGCTATTTTAGGTACCATTGCTACTCTCTTAGTATTGCATGTTCTCTATCTCTATCTCTATCACTATCTCTATCTCTGTCTCTATCTATCTCTATCTATATTTATCTATATCTATATATCATTAAAAAGAATTAATAGTCCAATCAGTGACTAAATATGCCTCCACCGATTCCAGTCACCTGAGTTGGATATCTAGTACCCATATATCAGAACTTCATAAATTGACAATCTGCCATAAACTGTCCTGACTTTTCCAGATGCAAACATTTAAGTCCATGTGAATGAACACAATACATACACACACACACACACACACTCATTTGTGTGCATGTATGCACATTCACAAAAACATAAATATAATAATTTTTAAAAATCCTCACATGCAAAAATATGTGTACTTCCTCATCTGTCAAGCCTCAAGATTCTAATCCTTATGCAATTCTCATTTCTTTCTGTACATTTTGTCTGTAAATATCCTAAGACTTTTTGCCAACTCAATCATATTACTGTATATATACATATATAAACAAAATAAAACATACAAACAAAAACAAATGGAGTTCTAAATGTAGAATAGAGTATAGTAACATCTTCGTATCTTCTAGGTCAGTCAGAAATGCATGTAATAGTTGGGAATGTCTGGACTAAAAGTCAAACCAAATGACTTTGGTTTACTACTCAAAGCCTAATTTCATGTCAAATTGAACTTATTGTAGTTTCCTTCAAAACAATAAGCTTCATTAACTAACTCAGGTGTAAAGCAGATTTCCTATCACCTATCTATAACAACTGAATTTTTAATGAATATATAGGTTTCACACTGGGAGCATATAAAATGCAAAATTATATGGTTTTGTTTTCTTTTCAAACCCTGGACTTCATGAGTATTTTTTTTTACTTCCTTTAGCTCTCAAAGTCCTTTTGCTTTAGCTTGGTATATAACAAAATATTAAAACAATGCAATGAATGATAACGTCGCAATGAAAATCATCAATTTTTGCTATTTAAAACATTATATGTGTGAACATTTCATTACTTTGAGCATATTTGATCATTAATTCAAAATGCTTATTGGGATTATGAAGATCATTATGAAAGCCCCATTGAATTAAAAATAACAGTGTGCAGCTTATTTCAGTACCTAAATATTGTAAAGAAGATATCATGTATTAAGTGGAACATTTTATTCAAAACATGGGATTACTTAGGGCGAAGCACAGTGATAAGTTACAATAGTCACAACATTCTTGAGGTAAAAGCAGGGCATCAATGAGTACATACCGGAGGCCAATTTGCTCTGTATAATAAAGTTCAAATCATCTGGGACTACATATTGAGACTCTTTATATAAAGGAAAGTAAAGAAAGGGAGATGAAGTGATTTAGATCAAATTACCTTACCTCTTCAACATTCTGCTGAGTGAGCATTTTCCAGAGTAGTAAAGGTTAAAAATATCAGATGGTTTAGCCAATGCTAAAAATTGAGTTAACAACAATTCATATTCTTAAAATATCATGTTATTTTCATATGCAGTTTATTGTTGAATTGTACCAAACATGGCATATTTTCAAACCAAATACGTGGGCCAAACAGTCCTTTATGTAGGAGTGTTTCTGAAAATAAAGTGTCTTCCTCTAATTCATAACTATAAAAGGATTTTATGGTAATTGTCTGCTGCTGTATAAAATTACATCAAAGTGAGCATCTCAGTGATAAAGAGATGGTATTTGCAGGTAAGCCTTAGGTCCTGAGTTGGATTTCCAGAATGTATATAAGTAAGAATCAACTTGCAAAGTTTGCCCTCTGACCACCACCACACACACACACACACACACACAAACACACACAAACAAACACACACACAAAGAGGGAGAGACAGAGAGACAGAGAGAGAGAGAGAGAGAGAGAGAGAGAGAGAGAGAGATAGAGAGAGAGAGAGAGAGAGAGAGAGAGAGAGATGAAACAAGGTTTTCTCTGTATAGCTCCAGTTATCCTAGAACTCACTCTGTAGACCTGGCTGGCCTTGAACATCCACTGCCTCTGCTTCCAAAGCACTGGGATAAAGGCTTGTGCTACCATTGCACAGTAGGCATTTTTCACATAGCATATTTTAAGGCTTATTAATTTGGTAACAGACTATTTTATGGTTCCTCACTAGGATCTAAAGTAGAACTTTAAGTTTTGGGAGGGATTAAGTGACTTTTACCATATGAAGATTTAGTCTCTTAAAAATGTGACAAGTTAGTTGTCAGGAATAATAATTTTAAGTCCCAATAAAATACTAGAAAATCTGAGGCAAACTATGGATTACAGTCATAAAATTTCAAGCAAACTATAGCCTGGTATAGTTAAGCTCAAGGTTTACTAAACATGAAAAAACTATTTACAAACATAATTAGGCACTTATCATTTGATTTCTGCGTTAGTTACTTTTCTGATGCTGTGACTAATCACTGACCAAAGGTAATTTAAATAATGGTTTGGGGAATTTTTATTTTGGCTTACGATTCCAAAGGGATAAGACTTCATCATCGAGTGATAGTGGTAAAGGCATGATAGTAAGTGGCAGGCATGACAATAGGAACAGGAACTTGAGATCATATAATCAATCATAATCATAAATCAAAGAGAACAAACAAGAAGTAAGGGTAGACTGTTTACTCTTAATGGCCTGTCCACTGAAATATACTTCCTTCAGCAAGGCCACACTTCCTAAGTTTTCCCAAATAGTGCCATAAACTGGTAACCAGTGTTCACATGTACAAGACTATGGGACATTTTTCATGCATACAACCACATTTCACTTCCAGGAATCTGAAGATTCATAGACATATACTAGTGGAAATTGTATTCAATACAATTTCAAAAGTCTCCATAGTCTTTTTCAGCATCAAAACCATTTAAAAGTCTGAAGTCTTTTCTGAAACACACACACACACACACACACACACACACACACACACACACACACACAATCTCTTTATTGATGCCTCCAGTAAAATAAAAAGGCAAAGATTGTACTTCCAACATATGATGATACTGCATATGCCTTCTCATTTCAACAGGGAGGAATAAGAGCATGGTGAGGGAAATACTAGAACAAAGCAAGGCCAAGAGCCATCTGGCTAAACATCACATCCTGTAGCTTCATGTATATTATCTCAAACTTTAATTTTAAAGGGCTTAGATGGTTCTGCCTTATCAATATGATAACTGCAAGAAATATCTCATTTTGGATAGAGCCAATCATTGTATAGGTCTTGCTTGTAGATGTCTCAAAGCTCTAGCATAACCAACATCTTAAAGCCTCCAATACTATTGTAGCCCAGGCCTCCCATTCACAGCTTCACGCATTTGCCTCTTAGGGCCTCCTGTCATGTCAAGGCCTTAAAAGGATTTGTCTGTCACATAGTGCCTGGAGTCAGTGGTTCCCTGATTCTGTAGAGGGAGAATACATGATGTCTTTCCTCTTTCATTCTCCATGCATCTGAAACCAGTACCAAATCTTGACAGTCTGTCATCTTGAGAGTCTGCTCCCCTTGAACCATAGTCTCCGTAGCCTTTTTATTAAGTTCTTTTCCAAGAACAGGAAACTCCTTAGACTTTCTTTTCCATGTTGGAAACTATAACCTATATAATAGCAAGTGCTTTGCTAGAAGATCAAGTCTCTTCTAGTATTTCCTCTACGATGTATTCATATTTTATTAATTTGTTTCTCATTCCCTCATTTTCATTGCTGGCTTGAATTAGAGTTATTGACAACCATGCCATAGATTCAGTGTTGCATTGTCTTCAAATTTCTTCTGCCAAAGACATTACTACATTACTTTTAAATTTAGCCACAGAAATTTTTATAGGACTTGAGCAAAAGGGAGCTGGATCTTTACCAAAATATCACAGATATGGCTTCTTGCCCTATTGCTAATATAGTTCAGCTTTTGTTGAGTCATCATAGTCTACATTGTTCTTAGAACTACTGCATCCCAGGTTCTTATCAGAGCAATATTTACACTTTAGCATTTACATCTTTTTCTAGTCAAATGTTCAGAGTTTCAAAGTCTTTCACATTCCTCCAACAACAACTTGTTCAGTATCTTCCCAACAAAAGATCTCTTTCCGAAGCCAACTTTATTCCATTTTGTGCCTCTATCAGTGCTATAAAACTTGGGCAATAAGCAACTTCAAGAAGAAAGAGTTTATTTGGCATATATGCCCCAAGTCCATCAGTGAGGGAAGTTAGGGCAGGAACTCAATCTGGTGTGGAGGAGGGACCCATGGGAAAAACTATTTACTGATTACTGGATTGCTTTTCTTGGCTTGCATCTTTTTTGGTTTTTGTTATTGGAGGAAGGAGTTTGGTTTGGTATTTCATGACAGGGTTTCTCTGTGTATTCTGGACTCTCTTTGCAGACCAAGCAGTCTCAGAGATCTGCCTGCTTCAGCCTCCCCAAATGCGGGAACTACAGGCATGTGCTACCACACCCACCTGGGGCAGTTTAAACAACCTATGATGACCTTTCCAAGAGTGGCATACCTCACAGTGGACTTGTCCCTTCCATACATATCAAATTTCATCAGTAAAATGTCCCACAGACCAATTTACTGAATTCTATTTCTCAACTAAAATATATTTTAGGTAACTCCAAGGAAAGCATATTTTATCAAAAGGTCCTATGGGAGTTTGTTATTCTCTTGATATGACAACTGACTTAGACCAAAATTAAAATTCTAAGAGAGAACAATGAGGAAATTATAATATCTTTTATCTCTATCTAGAATATTATTATATTTGTAGTTGCAAAAATATTGTCAAAATATACAAAGCAGATACTATAGGTCGATTATGCACAAAATAATGAATACTAAAATGACTTTTTGGATAAAATATAAATGACAGAAATCGTACAAGGTAAATGAGATGACACTGCTATTTTTTTATGCTCTTGTGTTCATGATGATCCACAATTATGCAGTTTGATTTCATAAAGTTATATCCATTTATGAATTTGACTTTAAAAGTGAAAACTGACATATTTTTATTTTTTATTTTTTTTAAATATTTATTTTTTTTTAATTTTTAAAAATTTTTTGTTATTAATTTATTCTTGTTATATCTCAATGGTTATCCCATCCCTTGTGTCCTCCCATTCTTCCCTCCCTCCCCTTTTCCCCTTATTCCCTTGCCCTATGACTGTTCCTGAGGGGGATTACCTCCCCCTGTATATGCTCATAGGGTATCAAGTCTCTTCTTGGTAACTTGCTGTCCTTCCTCTGAGTGCCACCAGGTCTCCCCCTCCAGGGGACATGGTCAAATGTGAGGCACCAGAGTACGTGAGAAAGTCATATCCCACTCTCCACTCAAGTGTGGAGACTGTTCTGACCATTGGCTAGATCTGGGTAGGGATTTGACGTTTACCGCCTGTATTGTTCTTGGCTGGTGCCTTAGTTTGAGCGGGACCCCTGGGCCCAAATCTGCTTATCATAATGTTCTACTTGTAGGTTTCTAGGACCCTCTGGATCCTTCTACTTTGCCATTCTCCCATGCTTCTCTCATCTAGAGTCCCAATAGGATGTCCTGCCCTCTGTCCCAGTTTATTGGTAGTGAAGGCTTTCGTGGGACATGCCCCTTGGGCTAGTATGCAGATATAAGTGAGTATATACCATTTGATTCTTTCTGCTTCTGGGTTAACTCACTCATTATGATAATTTCTAGCTCAATCCATTTATCCACAAATTTCGGGAATTCCTTGTTTTTAATAGCTGAATAGTATTCCATAGTGTATATATACCACAGTTTCTTTATCCGTTCTTCTACTGAGGGACACTTGGAGACACTGTCAAGAGAACAAAGTGACAGCCTACAGAATGGGAAAAGATCTTCACCAACCCTACATCTGACAGAAGTCTAATATCCAAAATATATAAAGAACTCAAGAAGCTAAACACCACCATACCGAATAACCCAATTGAGAAATGGGGCTTGGAACTAAACAGAGAATTCTCAACATAGGAATATCAAAAGGCTGAGAAACACTTAAAGAAATGCTCAGCCTCCTTAGTCATCAGGGAAATGCAAATCAAAACAAACTCTGAGATTCCATCTTACACCCATCAGAATGGCTAAGATCAAAAACTCAAGCGATACCACATGCTGGCGAGGATGTGGGGAGAGAGGAACACTCCTTCATTGCTGGTGGGAATGCAAACTAGTACAGCCACTTTGGAAATCTATCTGGTGCTATCTCAGAAAAATGGGAATAGGGCTTCCTCAAGTCCCAGCTATTCCACTCCTTGGAATATACCCAGAAGATGCTCCAGCACACAATAAGAAAATTTGCTCAACCATGTTCATAGCAGCCTTATTCATAATAGCCAGATCATGGAAACAGACATATTATTTTTAAAGTCATTAGATTTTCTAGCATTTTACCTTAATCCAAAATATGTTAATTTATATATTAAGATGTATTTTTTTAAAATGAAAAGAGTCATTATTCAAATGAAATGTATTTTCTTTTGGGAATTTATATATATATATATATATATTTAAAATTTCTCAGTTCAATAGGAAAGAGATGCTTTGAAATTGATTAATGGTTATAATAAGCAAGTATTCATAAAGGCAAATTTTTCTTAACAAGCCTGATAAATATCAAATTTCTGGATTGGTAATGTAGAAACCTTCTGCAAATTATAATAAGCATCAAATTTCTGTAACCAGTATTTATCAATTTTCATACACAATACCACTTGCTTACTAAATAATTATATTTACATATGATTTTTATATATAATATATGTGTGTGTGATTTCTTACTCAAGGTGAATAACTTGTAATCAACACTTGTTCAAAACCAAATTCCATAAATGATCATTGTTGACATACCTTAGGAGTATACCAGACTACAACACTTGGGTTTAAGATAGAACTATATGGCATGCTTATGAAGGAGATTAGCTAACCACCATTATCAGTACTTAGAATATCAGTACAATGACCCCAGTCAACATTTGAAGTTGGACAGTTGTGTTTGAGAAAGCAGGTAATCTTCCAAAAACAATCAGTTGCCAGGAAATAAAAGATGAAATAAATGCTTCTTTTATCTTACAAAGTATCAGAGTTTTTTGTTTGTTTGTTTGTTTGTTTTATTTTTGGCATTTTCTTTATTTTTTATTTTTGGCATTTTCATACACACATACCTTCTTCTTCTTCTTCTTCTTCTTCTTCTTCTTCTTCTTCTTCTTCTTCTTCTTCTTCTTCTTCTTTCTTTCTTCTTCTTCTTCTTCTTCTTCTTCTTCTTCTTCTTCTTCTTCTTCTTCTTCTTCTTCTTCTTCTTCTTCTTCCTTGTTTCCATTCTCTCTTAAACTTTTTACCACCAACAATACTTCTACTTTCAAATTGCATGTATCATATTTCCTGTTTGCCCTCTTACCCCATTCCTTTAATGGCAGTTTTCAATCCTTTCTAAAGCTTTTTTTTTAATGTTCTGGATTGTAGGTACTCACATTCACCTTAATACAAATATATACAAATCAGAAATTCTAGGCTAAAATTTTAACATATAATATTGCATAAATGCTGTGTAGCTATTTTCTTTGAATAATATTCCATCTGGAGAGAGAACGGAAGCTCATAAAGCTCAGGAAGCTATTGAAATACCAGGCTTAAAAAACTCATGAAAGTTATAAGAAGGTTAGCTATAATAAGTGATAGATATGTTAGTTAAATAAATGGCAATAACCATTTCAAATGGAGCATACATGTCAAAATATCATATTCTAAATCATTAATACAAATTTTCTTGTTAGGTTATACTTTAGTAAAACATGTTAAAAATCTCAAATACTCTCTGAGAGCAAATGTCAGACAAATAAAAACTTATATAGTTTAATATAATATATTTGATTTCAATATAGCTTTTATTGCTTTAAATAAAACAATTATGTATCCTGAATTGTTTATACCACATTGATTCCAATTACTGCTGCAGCTTAAGACCCATGCACTAGAACGAGCCCACTCCTGACACTGCATGGAGGGCCAGGACCCAGAGGCTAGATAGCCCATATCATAGAACCAAATATGTTTGGGCAAAAGAAAAAGTCAATGAAATGATTTCTAATAGTTTTCTCATATGCTCACAGTTTGGATCCTGTCCCAACTGTCATCAGAGAGGCTTCACTCAGCAACTCATTGAAATAGATGAAGTGACTCACAGCCAAACATTAGGTGGAGTTCCTTGAATCCTGTGGAAAGTGAGGTGAAGATTGTAGTAACCAGAGGGTTGAAGGACACCACAAAAAAATCCACAGGCTCAAGTAATCTTCACTCATAAGAGCTAACAGAGACTGAACCAAAAATCAGGAAGCCTACATGCATCGGACCTAGGTTGTTTGTATTACAGTTGTGTAGCTTGGTCTTTTCATGACACTCTTAATATTATGAATGAGGGAGGGCTATATCTGGTGGTTTTGCCTGCTTTGGGGAACTTTTTCCAGCCCTGACAAGCCTTAACATGAGAAGAGGTGCCAAGTCTTATTGCAACCTAATATGCCATGTTTAGCTGATAGCCCTGAGAGGCCTGCCCTTTTCTGAAAGTAAATGAGGAGTGGATTGGGGAAAGAAGGCAGATGGTGAGGGAAAGACTAGGAGTAGAGGAGGGATGGGAACCTGTGGTAGGAGGTAATATATGAAAGAATAAATAAATATACTTTTAAAAGGAATCACTACTCTGTAATAGCTTATATTATAGGTATAGTTTAAACATATCTCTCAAAACTTGTGTGTTAGAAGATTGATCTCAGTGCATCAGTGTTATGGCTGAAGCTTTATATGAGTGAGTTTGATCATAGACTCACTGTTCTCATAACTAAAATCAAGATTCTTTTAGAAGAATGTGGAAAGAACAAATAGAAAGAAGAAATGATGTAATATCATCTCAAAAACAGAAGAAATATTAAAATGTATATAAAACATCACTCACTCTTATAAATTATTATTGGATGCCTCTCTTAAATAATACTCTCATTTAATTTTTTAAAAGAGATGATGTTTGTCATGTCTTGTGGTGCATTCCTTAAACACCAGCACAGTGGAGGTAGAGGCAGTTATGTTCTAGGCCAGCCTCGTCTACACAGTGAGTTTCAGTTTAGGCATGGCAAGTTTTTATAGCAGAGTAAAGTATAAAGCACATTTTAATAGAAATGTCCTATATAAAACACTTTAAAAGAACTTCCACATGAATAGAAGACATTTGGTCATATAGCTCCTGCTTAAAATAAACTAACATTTTCATATTTCATAATAATGTATATCCCCTCAATTACGTAAAGAATGAACAATTAAAGTATTATATCTTTTTCTATGAATTATCCATGGGTATGCATAAATGCTGGATAATGTTAATATTTTTATGTACTAGATATGGCTTGATCAGAGAGGGAGGATATAATATCCATGTACAACATAATGTTGCTGAGGTTGCCAGATAAAACTTAATTGTCATGTGTCTGAAATATTGTCAGTTTGAATTTTCATAAAAGATAGATGGTCAGACCAAAGGCCGATTCCATATTTTGGTATACAGGCAATGAAAAGGTACATACAATGTATCATCAATCCATACAATTGCAAATTTATTAAAATCTAATATTCAAAATTACATGAACTGTCTTCTTCTTGCCATGTGGATTTCACATGAACAGAAAGGAGATTAATCTCTTAAGTTTTGAACAAAATCTGAATTTATTGAAAAGTAATATAGTAACAAAAGTAGCTGGGTTTGAATATGCACAAAGTAGGCCAGGACTATTGTTAGTAAGAAAAGATTTAATGTATAGAAATAAAAAGGGCTGACTTATTTGATTTTTTGTATTATTGTGCAATCAATATTTCTAAAAGCAGTCATAGATAATACTGTAGAAAACAAAGGAATATAAAAGGGCAATACAGATGAAGTCTAGAAAGAACATTGACCTTTTTCAAGTACATTAAGTGATTTGTACTCTTTAAGTAGCGATGTTTTATTTTGTGATATGTAGAACTCTATCAGATCAGGGATTTTCGTTAATATAAAAAGATACAGATCTCTCTAAAACAGCACCATACATTAAAAAAAAATTTAAAAACAAATTTGGACTTTACACATACAGAGTTTTGTATATTAAAAGTTTACTGTGACATTTCAGTGTACACATAGAGTGTGCACTTGAACAAATATAACCTGACTGTTTTTAATTCCTTCTTTCCCAACCTCTAATAATGACTTTTCTGTAATCATGTCAACTGTTCTATCTTCCATATTTGAGAGATTATAAAGCACTTACCTTATTGTTATTCCCTTATTTCATATACATACTTTCCAGTTCTATTTTTCTTTAAATGATAAGATTTCATATTTTTCTTACACATAAGTAATACTTCACTGTGGTACAAAGTATTTTGTTTTCTTTTTATGCAATTATAGAACCCTAAGATGTTCATATGCCATAGGTACTTTCAATAATTGTATAACAAGCATGGGATTACCCAAATATTGTTGGTATGCTGAATACCTTCCTACTGAATAATTGCATATTGCTGGTGCATCATGTGTAACTCAGTCCCAATATGTGTCACATAATGTTGGAACAACATTAAATATAATCATCTCCTCAAACATACATTATTTTATGATCAAAATATTTCACAATATATTTTTACTTTGTGAAGTGCATAGTACATTATTATCCATATGCTGCTTTTTACATTAAAAGTCTGCATTCTTTGGTATTTCAGAAGCCTCATATATTCCAAAAGAAAATTTATGTCAAGAAATGCTAAATATATTTTTCTAGGCCTTGTGCTTGAATATTAATGGTACAAAATGGTGGGGTTCATTGGAATGCGTATATGTATAAATAATCTACTTTGATTATAATATATAGCTATATCCCTAACACAATATTCCTTCTATTTTCATATCTTGTTGTGAAATTCCAACTTTGAGCAACAGGATTGCAAACGTATGTACTACACCTGGCTTATGTCATGCAGAGGATGGAATCTAGTGCCTTGTGCATACTAAGCAAGAATTCTGCCAACTGAGTTACTGTTCATTTTTGGAGTAAACTGTATTGATTTTGTTATTGGACCAAGATATAACAAAACAAGTACATCCAAATGTTTCTTTTCTGCAAATCCTTGCTTAAATTTGTTAGCTTTGAAACAAGGGATTACAATATTGCCATAATTTTTTCCTTCAAAATGATTTGGTTACTCAAACTCTTTCCACTTCAAAGTGACTTTTCTATGAAAACTGTCACTGCAATTTTAAAGAGGATTGGATGAAATCTGTAGATTACTTTGTGTAATATGCTCATTTCCTCAACTTCATTTTTTCTGATTCATGAACATGAGATGTACTTCTACCTTGTGATGTGATGTATTCTTCCATTTCATTCATCAATGTTTCATAATTTTCTTGCTAGAGATAAGTATTGGTTATTTTGCATAGCAGTGACCAAAAACAAATGAAAAAGTTTTTACATTTATTCATCACTAATTATATTGTTTCTAAGTTTATGTGTGTGTAGAACATTATATTGTCATCTATCATATACCTTTGTCCTATTCTCTGATTTATAATATATTCTTTTTTAATAGTTGTATTTTTCCTTCTCATAATTGTTTTCAGTGTATCACACAGGTTATGGTATGTTGTGTTTCTGTTTTCATTCTAAGACATTATTTAAATGTTCACATATTTATATTGATAACAAAATCCTGTAACCATTAAAGTTTTTTAAATATCTCTCTCTCTCTCTCTCTCTCTCTCTCTCTCTCTCTCTCTCTCTCTCTCTCTCTCTCTCTCTCTCTCTCTCTCTCTCTCTCTCTCCCTCTCTCTGTGTGTGTGTGTGAATGCGTGTGTCTGTTTCCTCCTTCTTTGGGTTTTGCTGGTATGAAATTCTTTATTTCTAGTATTTCCATGTGTGTGGTTAACTGTTTTCTTAGGTTGCAATTTTCCTTCTTGCATCTTCTGTAGCGCTGGATTTGTGCACAGACATTGTTTAAATTAGACTTTATCACAGAATACTTTATTTTCTCCAACTATAATGATGGAAAGTTTTGTTGTGTATAGTTGTCTGAGCTGCAATATGAATATTTAGGGTCTTCAACATATCTGTTCAGGCCCTTTTGGCTTTTAGAGTCCCTACTGGAAAATCAGGTATAATCTAATAAGTCTGTCTTTATATGTTATTGGTCATTTTCCATTGCAGTTTTTAATGTTCTTTGTTCGTTCTGTATGTTTAATATTTTAATTATTATGTAGCAAGGCAACATTCTTTTATGCTCCAATTTATTTGCTGTTCAGAAAAATTTATTCCTAGCCAGGTGTGGTGGCACACACCTTTAATCCCAGCACTCCAGCGGCAGAGGCAGGTGGATCTCTGTGAGTTCGAGGCCAGCCTGGTCTA
The DNA here is from genome assembly GCF_903995435.1 of Acomys russatus. Classification (NCBI taxonomy): domain Eukaryota; kingdom Metazoa; phylum Chordata; class Mammalia; order Rodentia; family Muridae; genus Acomys; species Acomys russatus. Next base: position 100,196,057 of record NC_067169.1, read on the forward strand.
CAAAGCAAGTCCAGGACAGCCAAGGCTAACAGAGAAACACTGCCTCAAAAACAAACAAACAAACAAAAACCAACAAACAGAAATTTTTATTCTATGATTTCATTGAAAATATTTTCTGAATATTTTATTTGGGATACTTCTGTTACCTTTAGTTCTGTTATTCTTAGGTTTGGTCTGTTCAAGGTTTCCCAGATTTCCTTGATGTTTTGTATCAGAAATTTTTACATTTAACACTCTTTTGGCTAATGTATCCATTTCTTTTATTGTAACTTCAATGTCTGAAATTCTGTCTTCTATCTCTCCTATTCTATTAGTGAAGTTTGCCTCTTTAGTTCTTGCTTGAATTTTCATATTTTTCATTTTCACAATTTCTTCAACTTGATTTTCTTTATTGCTTCCATTTCCATTTTCAGGTCTTGAACATTTTTATTAATTTCCTGCAATGGTTTGTTTGTTTTCTTTAGGAAATTTATTTATTTCACCTTTAAGGACCTCTGTCATCTTCATAAATTTTGTTTTAAAATATTTTTCTTTCATCTATTGTAATATTCAAATCCTGCTGTGGTAGGATAGGTGGGTGCTAGTGGAGACATATTGATCTGGCTGTTGATTTTATGTAGGAGGAACAAGATATTCCTTGAGCAGGAATAAGGCTTGTCTAGCAGCACTCATGCACAGAAGGGAGTCTTCACATAGAGTTAGCGCGGGCATGCCCAGACACTGACTTCCAATAGATTGGTGATTTCATCATGGGAACCAAGAAGGAGCCACAGCAGTAGTTCACAGTTTGGGAGCCAATGGGACAATGGTGGCATTAAAAAGGTTTGCCCTTGTTCCAAAATAAAGGAGTCTGCCTCTGCCACTCACCTCATTTCCAGAGTCTGTGTCCTGGGTCCTGGGCCTGAGTCCTAGCAACAATTGTGCTCTTACTCTTTTGTTTAGGTATCTGAGGTTCAGGAGAATGTAAATCTAGGTGCTAATGTTGTGCCCAGATTGTGAGACACCCAAAACACCACCAGGACTTGACACTGATACAAGCACAAAAGGATCATTAATTTTCAACTCAAGCCAGGCTCTGACTGTCACTAATGCTAAGGTAAGGAGAGAGGCCCAAACTCTGAGCTGAGGGTAAATTTATAGATTCCTTTCCCTCCCAAAGCTGGGCAGTTCCAGCCTGGCAAGTGCCTATTGGCTGAGATAGGAAAGGGGTATTGTGCTTTAAAAAGGTTGGTTGTGAGTGGGCAACAAAATCACAAATGGTTCTGGTTTTCTTTGCTCTCTCCCAGGCCTGGGTTTCCTAGCAACCCTATCTCCTGTTGGAAGAAAGGAATGCAACAAGATTTGTTGCTGGTTACTCCCTGCAGCTAGCCAGATTATCTCTTGTAGGCCTATTTCTTAACCTTTGCCCCATGACCCTGAAATTCAATTTTAGTTCTTCTGGTATTTTACTGATTTCTGGTCTTTGTTGAGCAGGTGTTTTGTTTTTTAGCTTCTGTTTCTTCTGTGGATTTTCAAAGATTTTAATAGCTGTGCGTTGCCTGTTTTACTGACCTCAGCTGGTATGTTTACAGGGAATACCTGCTCATGTTCAAGGCTAAGATACAACAATAAGTGGGGAGGCAGATCAGAAAGAAATGCTTTGAGGAATCCACAGATGTTAGCAGGCAGGAGGAAACCTGCAGCATGTGTACTGTTTTAGTCCCAGGAATAAGACTGAGAGATTGGATCCTGGGGATCAGAGAGAGAAGAGAAGGTCTGCAGGCAGTGTACCAGGTTTATGACAGGCATTGCTAGTCTGAATCAAGTTCTTATACCCATTAAAATCACAGTAATCTTTTAGAGTTCAAATAAAAAAATTCCATTCCCTTTGGCTTTTTCTAAGTTGTTTTATTACATTTGCCAAGGACAAAGAATGAAAGGAATCAAAACGTTTAAAAGAAAAAAGAAAAAGGAAGTTCAACTGAAAATAATTACATAGTTATAGTTGGAAATTTTGAGCTTTAGGATACACATTTAGTGAATATAAAAAATAAATAATGGGATTGTAACACAAAATAAACATCTGTGATCTGATGTCTATCTCCCTGATAGGTATAAATTATTGAATAAGTAAATAAACTGAGAACTTGAAAGGAAAGGACAAATCGTTTGCATTAGACTTCCAAATAATTTATGTAGACATTTCAATATCAAGATAATATTTCATATCATTCAACTTCTTTAAATGTGAGCTGCTTGTTGTGAGTTCTTTCAAAATTACAATGGAGAAACAGGGAGATTTATTATATTGTGAAAAACAAATATTCATTGAGTATAATGTAAAATATTAAATAATCAAATGTAACATATTAGATTGTTTTTATGTTTAAAGTATATATGCACATATATTCATGGGTATAGTGTATTTGTATGTTGTATACACATGTGCATGGCAAAGTGCCTACACATGTACATATGGAGACAAATTAAGTACATCAAGTTATATTTTTTGTCACTCTTCACTGCAATCCTTCGACACAATGTCTCTCACTGAAATAGGGCCAAGTAGCCCTTGTGATCATTCTGTTTCCATTCCACAAATCAATGAGGCAACAGTGGAGTCTTCAGGCATGCAAAATTTTTGCATGGGTGCCCTGATCCAAATTCAAGAGTTCAAATCAGTATACCAAGTATTCTTATCTCAGAGAGCCCCTCCTGCCTTCTTTTAAAGTGTTTTAATTAGCATATAAAACAGCACATTTTTATGGTAATTTCATATAGTTGTATTTTTTTTTGAAATATGTTAACCCATCCCTTTCTTCTATACTTGGACTTCTGACTTACACCTTTCTGACTCACACCACATCTCACTTTTGCATATGTTCTTCATGACCTTTCATATCCTACTTTTTAAAAACGTTCTTATTCCTTCTCATGGGTCCCTTTCTAACTTTATGTCCTCTACACACGCTCAAGCTATATATTCCACATATAAAGCTTAGATGTATCCTCTATGATTGTGCAATGTAAGTATACATGTGCCTCAGTATAATTATGTATATGCAGTACATGCATGCAGTTCTCAAGGTACCTCAAATCAAGTGTCAGGACCCTTGGCACTTGAATTATAGTCCATTGGGATCTCCCTATATGAGTACTGGGAACCAAAGCTGGATTTTGTTTTCTGAAAAATCAATGTATGATCTTAACCATTGAACAATTTCTTCAATCTTGATAATTGAATATGTTTTAAAGTATTTACTGGATATGTACTTCTTCTTTTGAGAACTGTCTGTTTTCATTTGGCTCACTTTGTGAAGAAGCTATGTAATTTAGATAATAGCATTGGAATAATATTTTTGATAAATTTGCCCTGCTGTTAATGAGAAGAGAAAATGGGAGTAGAACATCTCTTTAAATGATAGAATGATCCCATATGTATAAACTTGACATATAATTAAAATTATACTTAAAAACACTAGTAATCATAAAGAGTAATAGTTCAACACAGGGAGTATATGGATGTACCTATCACTCAGGAAAATACAATAGCAATATCTGTTTAGTCCTACATATCTCAGTATCTTTTATTAGCATTCTTTTATGTTCAGTGCTTTTAAAAGACAAGAGTGAGAAACTAGTGTGAGAAATACATAGATAAGCACAATTAATGATTTTTATCACTGGAATGCTTTCAGACATTTTTCAAGTAAAGTTACATTAGCTAGTAGTATTTCTATGAATAAAATTTATAGTAATTTCAATAATGAAATGTGAACTTACTAAATTATAGTTTCCCTAAATGTACACACATAAATATACAAAATACACACACACATATGCATAGGCATACAATTTAATTTGTATGTTTCAAAACGTAAATTATTATTAAATGGGTCTAGTTGAACTTGAAAAAATGCTGTTTCTCTACATTTAACAATATCTCAGATAATCACTTAACTGCTCATGCTTTTGAAGTCTTGAACATAAACTGATACCAACTGGGAAACAAAAATATAATTTTTTTCTTGGAATACTGCTAAGCAAAGTATGTCACTCATACTCTACAGCAGACCACAGGACAGAACTCTGTTTTTGTTTCTTTGGTTTTGCATTTTTGTTGTTTTTCCTGTGTGTGTGTGTGTGTGTGTGTGTGTGTGTGTGTGTGTGTGTGTACAAAATAAAATCAAATGTGGAAGGAAAACTAGATTATCAAAATACATGATTTTTTTTAGAATATAAAACTAACCTACTTTGCCTTTGCCAGACTCTATCAATGGACAAAACCTCCTCAGATAATGATCATATTACTTGTACACCCATGCCTATATAGATATTTTATCTGGCTTGAGCTTGCACACATCTGTGCCTCTAGGTTTTCTGTAGACCCTAAGTCTCGTTTTTCTATATGTTCTGGGCCTAATTAACATTTCCAGGTATGGATTTCATCTCACAGAGCACATTTTACATATAGTCAGAAAGTGGTTTGTAAAGTCCAGATCATTTGGCATATCTTACTAGAAAAATCATTGCTACAGCTTTCAGGGTTTATGGATGATTACATTTTACTCTTATAGCATGTCTAGAGTGTTCCAGCACTAGTAAAAATGAAAATTTCCAGGCCCTAAGTAATTTGATTTCTCCATGTTTATGACATCTTAGGTGTATGAAGACTTACTCATAAGCTACTATCATCAAGTTTTGGAAAGTAACCAAGAGCAATACCTTGTTTGGAGTTCTATAAGACCCCATTGGACAACAACTCAAGTAGAGTTTCTTACACTGCTGGCATATTTGGTACCATATGGTGTCTACTCATTATGCTATCTCCCCATTACATGGTAAGTTTACTTAAATTCTGTTTTCAAGAAGCTTCTATTGCAGATTTCCATATACCTTTTACAAAAGGCTTTTAGTCTTAACCCTCTTACACATTCTTGCAAAACAAATACAAAAATACATTATAAAATATATCTACAACAACCAACTAGGCTTCATCTCAGAGATAGCTGAAAATAAATAATTTGATAAATAAAATCTACTATATAAACAGACTGAAAAAATAAAACCCAGATCATTTAACAGATGCAGATAAAGCCTTTGACAAAATGCAACACTGGTTCATGATCAAAGACCTGGATACAAAGATACAAAGATATGGATACATGGGGCATACCTAAACATAATACAGGCAGTTTTCATTAAGCCCACAGCTAAAATATACCTAATGGAATGAAACTCAAAGTATTTCCACTAACATCAGGGATAACACAAGGTTTTCCAGACTCTTCATACTGATTCAATATTGGAGTTGAAGTTTGACTAGAGAAATGAAGACAAATGAGTGAAATCAAGTAGATACAATAGGAAAGGAAGAAATGAATGCATTTTTATTTGCAAATTATAAGATTGTATATATCAATTACTATAAAAATTTCCACAAGGAAATGCTTATTGATGATAAATACTTTTAGTAAAGTAGCAGGATACAAAATTAATACATGAAATCAATAGTCTTACAACATACAAATAAAAAATGATGAATAAAGAAATTAAGAAAATTCTACCTTTTACAATAGCCTAAAATATCTTGGAGTAATTCTAAACAAGTGAAATTCTTATGTGATAAAAGTTTTAAGACATTTAAGAAAGAAATTGAAGAAGATAATCAAAAGCTGAAAAGATCTCTATTCCAAAGTCTGGAGAGTGGATTCAGGCCCTCCGTGTTCCATATGTGACCACCTCCCCTTGGTGGGGAGGCCTGATGGCACTCAAAGAAACAATAAGCAGGCTACCAAGATGAGACTTGATAGCCTATGACCATATAGTGAGGGAGGAGGTCCCCCTCGGTCTTAGACTTAGGGAAGGGGAATAGGGTAAAAGTGGGAGGGAGGGAGGAATGGGAGGTTACAAGTGAGAAGAAAACAATTGAGATGTAATCTGAATAAATTAATACAATAAAAATAAAAAATCCTCTATACATGGAGACTTGGTTAGGTACCTGGCTTTCTTCTTTTTCTTTTTTGACAGTTATTTTTATTTATTTTTCTATGCTCTATAAAAAGGGAGATAGAAAATTATACTTCATGAGGAATCAAATAAAGTAATTAATAAGAACTGTCAAAAAAAAAAAAGGCCTCGATTCAGAGGTCATAAATCTTGGTGTTTAAGCTCTTGGTATGTTTTTTCTAACTATTGTGTTCACAAGTCAGTGCTGCTGTCAGCTTTAGTCAGAGATCTTCCTATTTGCAGCGAGTTCCTGGAAACATGGTATTTAGCTCAGATAGCTGGACACTTGGCTGAAGGTTGAAGTCATTGACAGATCTATTTCAAACATGTCCCATGATTCTTTAATAATTTGTACTTGCATTCCACAGCTTCTTAATACCAGCTGAATATTGAGATTGTGTTTTCATTTACATGTTGTTTTTATTTTGAATTTATCTCAAAATATATTGTCATAAAACAAAAAAGAGAGAAATAAAGAAAAGATATATTTTGCTCATGGATCTGTACACTTAATATAGTAAAAATGGGAAAAAGCAATCTACAAATTAATTGAAGTCTCCAACATAATTCCAATAGTTATTAGCAGAATTAGACAATTTTTAACTTCATATGGAAACAGAGAGAGAGAGAGAGAGAGAGAGAGAGAGAGAGAGAGAGAGAGAGAACTAAAAAACTCCAGAATGATAAAAGAACTGCTGAAGGTATCACCATTTCTACATTAAAGTTCTACTACAGAGTTATAGTATTAGAAATAGCATGAGGTTGGCATAAAAACAAATGTCTTGATCAACTGAATAGAATTGAAGATCCAGACATAAATCTACATACCTATGGATGCCTGATTTTTTAATAAGCTAGAAATATGCATTTGAGAAAAAGCATCTTCCACAAACAGTTCTTGTCAAACAGGATGGCTACATGTACAAGACGCAAATAGATTCATACTTATCACCATACACAAAATTCAACTCCATATCAGTCACAGACTCCAAAATAAGGCCAGAAATATTGAGTCTGATATAAGAGTGAGTTAGGAATAGTTTTGAACTCATAGACACAGGAAAAGACATTCTGAATGACTATTGATAGTGCATATATTAAGATCAACAATTTATAAATGAAACCTCAAGAAAATGAATAGCTTCTATAGAGCAAAGGACAACATCATTAGGACTAAGAGGCAGGCTATTTAATGGGAAAAGACTTTTACCAACTGCAAATCCTTATATAAGATGGACACCAAGAAAATAACTCAGTTCAAAATAGAGCACAGACAAAAATAGAGAATTCTCAAAATAGAAAACCTCAATGGCTGAAATGAACATCTTTCACCATCAGAGAAATACAAATGAAAACTACTTTGAGGTTCGCTCTTAAACCAATGAGATTGGCCAAGATCGAAAAGACAATGACAGCTCATGCTGGTGTGGATGTGGAAGAAGAGGCTACAAACCTATAATCTGCAATTATTACATGTCTGCAAGATGATTTAGTGAAATCGTGACAAATGGCTTGTGCAACTACCCAACCCATATCTGATTTGCTTTAAGACCCAGTCCATGAGATGGAACCAATCACAACACTGCTTAAACTGAAAAGAACCTGAGACAAGATAGGACATATATAGGGGAAAACCAAACACTACCATTCTGTTAAAGGAGATGTTTTTAGGACTAGATAGATGTTTTAATTTGATAATGATAATATGTGATGGAGATTGATTTACATTCAAAATTTTAGACACACCAAGATGGGAAATATGTTTTCTTCAAGGTTGTTAAATATAAATAGTCAAAACACTAAGAATGTAACATTTATATAATTCCTGATTCTGTCTTGGTTTTTTTTTTTGCTATAAATAATCTATTCTATCTATGCATAATAATATAAATGTATATGTAAAAAGTTTAATTAATAAGAAAATAAATAAATAAATAAATTTCTCCTAATGCTATTCATCTATATTCATAGCTGAGAACTTTGCTCAGATACCATCAGAGAAGAGTCTTTCTGAAATGAGTAGGATCAAATGCAGAGATCTATGTTCAGGTAATTTAAGAGAGTGAGAGATATGGTACACTCAGTCATAATTGGGATGTCTCCATCAAATCCATCCTCTCAGGTCTCAGGGAAGCTTGAGGAAGATTTTAGGATCCAAAGTGAATGAAGGACACAAAGGAAACAGGACTTCCAAACACAGAAATACTGACACATATTTGAACTCACAGAGACTGTGGTGGTACACACAGGGTTTTCACAATTTTGAGCCAGATAGACTCCTAGTGCTAAGAGTGGAAATAGATACAAGCAACCATGCGGAACCCAGAAGCTAATGTCCATTTGTCCGGGTCCGCTGGACAATCAACTGGGACACTCGGATCCTTGGGAGAGAATGGGGGACAAGAGACACGAAGAACGGACAGCAAGTCAAGGAGTCTGATCAAGTTGACACCGTTCATTTTTTCACAGGCTGTTTATATAGTCAGTAAGCAGGAACTTGGGAGGGGGAGCAGGGTAAACTTGGCAGCAGGTGTCCAGGATGCTTAGCAAGGTGAAGGGAGGATGTTTAGCAGGGTGAAGGGGTTAGCCAAGATGTAGGAGGAAGGATTTCTAAGCAAACCTGACCTCAAGGAGTAATCTATAGTCTCTAAATTCTCTGTCCTATTTTCTAAGAAGCTAGTCTGTGCAGGCAGTGGAAACTTACTGAGGGCAGCTGGGTTTCTGGAAATTATCTTGGGGGAAGGAAAGAAGTCATAAGGCAGTTTGGTCCAGGTCCACTCATCATTTTGACCCAAGGTCCAAAGTCTATGTCCAGCCCTGTTAGGGCCTTGGCTCCCCACATCAATTGATAACGTCTCACAAATGAAATACTAGTTTTCTCCAATGGAGTCCCATTACAGATACAAGCTACTCTTAAGTGCAGGCCTTATGTCCAGCAATAGATGGCCAAAATAAAACAAACTCAATAAGAATTTTGGAGGTTTTTGAGGCATAATATTTTATCTGATTGTTGTTGTGGATGTTTGTTGTTGTTGTTGCTAATGTTGGTGGTCGTGGTGCTGATGGTGATGGTAATTTTGAATTTTCATGGGATTCCCGCATGTGAAAGTTAATGTGCGTGCCTGTGTGTGTGTGTGTGTGTGTGTGTGTGTGTGTGTGTGTTTCTTAGGGGACTTTTTGGCTCTTTTTCTTCAGTTTATTTCATCATATTCTGAATTGTGTCTTTTTATCTTGTTTTTATTTTTAGTCTATTATTAATTGTTTTCTAAAGAGAAGAACAGTTACTGATTTGGATAGGAAGGCATATGGGGAGGATCTCAGAAGAGTTGGGGTAAAGGAAGTTATGATGGTAATATATTGTATAAAAATGCTATTTTCAACAAAAGAAAGAATAATACATTCCCCCAACTAAATAACCTGAACTCTATTCACTCACATATACGTAGTTTCAATTTCAGTTAAAACTTTCAATAAAACATATATGAAGTTATACAACAATTACATTGATTTTCACTGTTACAATGCCCATGTATTTTTTTTTTTTACCAAGATGTTTATTTCTTTATACAGCTGTGATTTATTGTCTAGTTTCATTTCAACTTGGAGGAGACACTTTTCTTCTGTGGCATTTCTAGTGATAACAGATTCTTCCAGCTTTTCTTTATCTTGAATGTTTTAATTTAGTGTTCTCTTTGAAAGAGTTTATCTAGATATAAGACTTTTGGTCAACAGTTCTTTTTCTTGCAGTGCTCTAAATGAATTTAATCAATGCCTTCTGGTAGTTAAGCTTTTATTGAAAAAAATTAAATGTAGGTAATTATATAAGAGATTTTTTAAACACATTTTTATTGAAAAATAAAATAATTCATATTACATCTCATTTTCTATCCCATCCCATACATCCTCCCATTCCTCCCTCCCTCCCACTTTCACCCCAAACCCCCTTCCCTATGACTGTGACCAAGGGGGACCTCTTCCCCCTGAATATGGTGCTAGGGTATCAAGTCTCTTCTTGGTAGTCCGCTACCCTTCCTCCGAGTGCCATTGGGCCTCCCCAGCAAAGGGACATGGCCAAATATGGGGCACCAGAGATCCTGTGACAGTCAGTCCCCAGTCTCCACTTAACTGTGGAGAATGTTCTGTCCCTTGGTTAGATCTGGGTAGGGGTTTGATGATGGTTGCATGTTTTGTCCTTGGTTGGTGTCTTTGATCAAGCAGAACCCCTGGGCTCTGATCCACCCATCATAATGTTCCTCTTATAGGTTTCTAGGACCCTCTGGATCCACCTACTTCCCTATCCCCTATATTTTTCTCACCTAGAGTCTCAATAGGATGTTCTCACCTCTATCCCACTTTCCTGGTAGGTGCATATTTTCATGGGACCTGCCCCTTGGGTTAGTGTCCAGTTATAAGTGAGTATATACTATTTGAGTCTTTCTGCTTCTGGGTTAGCTCACTCATTATGATCATTTCTAGTTCAATCCATTTGTCCACAAATTTCGGGAATTCCTTATTTTTAATAGCTGAGTAGTATTCCATAGTGTATATGTACCACAGTTTCTTTATCCATTCTTCTACTGATGGACACTTAGGCTGTTTCCATGTTCTGGCTATTATGAATAAGGCTGCTATGAACATGGTTGAACAAATTTTCTTGTTGTGTGCTGGCGCATCTTCTGGGTATATTCCCAGGAGTGGAATAGCTGGGTCTTGAGGAAGCCCTATTCTCAATTTTCTAAGGTAGCACCAGATAGATTTCCAAAGTGGCTGTACTAGTTTGCATTCCCACCAGCAATGAAGGAGTGTTCCTCTCTCTCCACATCCTCGCCAGCATGTGTTGTCACGTGAATGATTGATTTTAGCCATTCTGATGGGTGTAAGATGGAATCTCAGAGTTGTTTTGATTTGCATTTCTCTGATGACTAGAGATGTTGAGCATTTCTTTAAGTGCCCACAGCAGAACAGTGCGCGGGTTAAGGAGCTGCTTAGGTCCGCCTAGCGCAGAGAGAGGGGCGCCGAGCCTGTGGCGCCATACCCTGCCCACAGCGGAACAGTGCGCGGGATACTGAGCTGCTTGGGCCTGCCTTGCTCGGAGAGAGTGTGCACAACCCGTGGCGCCAAAGCAGGCACACTTTGGAACAATACGTAGGAAACTGAGCTGCTTGTGTCTGCCTAGCTCAGAGAGAGTGGCGCCCAGCCTGTGGCACCATACCCTGCCCACTTTGGAACAGTGCATGGGATATTGAGCTGCTTGTGTCTGTCTATCAGCCATTACATATTCATAGAGGATATGATCCAGACCCAAAAAGGCCCTGTGCTTGCTCTTTCAGTCTCTGTGAGCCCATGTGAACCCTGATTAATTAAATAAGTAGACCATGTTCTCCTGGTGAGTTCTATCCCCTCTGACTCCTACAATCTTTCCTTTTTCTCTTCCCTGGGTTTATCTGATCTCTTAGTGGAAGAATGTGAAGGAGACCTCGAATTTAGACCCTATGTATAAAGTCTGGCGATGGATTTTAGTTTGCCTTATCTTGTTATATCTAGCTTTGTCCTCTTTAACTGGAGCCCTGCTCTTTTCTGAAGAGGAAACAGAGAGTCGTGGATCTGGGAGAGAAGGGAGGTAGGAGGGAGCAAGGAGGTGTAGAAAGAAGGGAAAATGTGATCAAGATGCATTGTATAAGACATGAATATATTTTCAATAAAAATATCATAATGAATTAGAAGAAATAAATGGTAAATATCTCATATTAAGTGATTATGAGAAACAACAATAATGGAAATAGAAAAATAAAATAAGATCAGAATATAATTAAATAGTCTCTTATATAGACAGACATTGTTTCATCTGATTCAGAAATTTCACTTCAATATGAGAAAAATGAGCATATTTGCATATAAATGTTAATTTATAAATGTTAGTAGCTCTGTTTGTAAAGAGGATATACTGAAAATTAATCAGTGAAACAATATTAATAAAAAGCAAAAATGGATAATTTCAGAATAATCATGTTAAATAGAACTTATTTCCATGGATATAAGTTATGTAAAATAAAGAATAATTCATATGGTGGGACTCAAACTAATGTTTTTCTGAAGATGGATAGAACAAACAAAGTATGTGAAAAGTATATAAGGAATTTGGGATGGATACATATGTTTATCTTGACTATTGTGATGATTTTATGACAGAACACCATGTGCTAAAACAGAAAAAAGCATTCAGATTTCATTGTACTTACTGCTCACTTCCCTAATCTAGATGTATAGGGAGAAATAGCAGAAAGCGAAGCTGAAAGGAAATTTTAAAGTTTGGATAAGGGATGCTCAAGCGGCAATCCCTCTTTAATTTTAAAGAGGTTTACTATAAAATTTAAAGCTTTCATTTTACAATTTGCTTTTGTTATGCATTTTGTTACATCAACCATAAAAGTAACTAAGAAAGTGAGATTGTGTTATGGGAGCCCATGAGAGATGACTGCTCAGACAGTTTATAGCCCACTGAAAGACTTTATTTCGCTCTCTTGTACCACATTCAGGTATTTGGGAACCAAACATAGTAGAGAGCATTTAAAATAAGAGTTTCTTAAGAACAAAAAATGGTATCTTGATGTCTTACTCAGCAGCTGTATGAAGAGGTTTTGTACAAACATACATTTTAATGGAAGCTAAGAGAAGCAGTTACCTGAAGTGGTTGGTTTGTACAAGCAGTCAGTTTAACATACACCACAGTAAGTTTATTTTAATATCTTGACCTCAGGTTCTTAGAAGAGATTTGGGTATTTACTTACTTACTTACTTACTTACTTACTTACTTACTTACTTATTTTTTTTTTTTCTGAGACAGGGTTTGTGTTTGCAGCCTTGGTTGTCCTGGACTTACTTTGTAAACCAGGCTGCCCTCAAATTCACAGCAATTTGCCTGCCTCTGACTCCCTGAGTGCTGGGATTAAAGGTGTGCCTCACCATAACTGGCTAAGTTTGGTAATTTTGTATTGGACTTCCTATCAATGATATCAAACTCTACTTAAATCTAAAATGCCTCAGCAAGAACACAAGATGGAAGAACCTCTCTACTGTCTTGCTTTGCATAAATCTGTCCATCTTCAGTTAATCACCTGAGTATAAGTGTAAAAACTGTCTTTAAGAGATCATTCATATTTACCATGCTGCTTTCCAGAAATTATACTTATTCACTTTCATGAGCACTCAAAATTTTTGGTGATTCTCATCACTTCATAATTCCTTAATATTGGAGATACTGATGGTTCAGGCATGAATTTTCTCCCCTTCCTTAGTTCCATTTGTTTTTCTCTTTTTTTTACCAGTATCCAGGTATCCTAATTACTTTCAATTCTTCTTCTTTGCTAAGAACTCCCACTATTATATTTCTAGTTTTGTCCAACATCCTACTAAACTTTTTCCTTTAATTATTCAGGAAATATTTCAAAATCAACATGTCTGAAATGAAAGTCTTGAATCCCTGCTCTTTTGATAACTTCAAAATTTGAGGTGCTCATATGTAGAATCTTGATATTGGATAGCTTACTAATTCATATTTTATGCTAATATTTTTTGTAATCTAGTAATTATTGTCTACTCAGTCTTCAAAACATATTTAGAAACTATTTTCTAACCCTACTCTGTGTCTTAATATCTTCTGCACAAATTTGCTTAACTCTTTTCAGTCCTTTTGTTTCTATAGCATACAGTCAATACTAGAGCCAAAATATTATTTTAAGAGATATAATTCTTCTTTATATCCTTAAATACTTATAATAAAAGTTACTCTCATGCTATTAGTTAGAAACCTTACATGATCTGTGTCACATTTTCCGTACAATTCTTTTACCTAATTTTCAATTGCTTTGTTGTCAGCTGTTCAATTTCTGTCTCACTTGCCTCCTTAAATTTTCTCTAAATGCAATTGGTATGTCAGGTAGCATACAAGCATTATATAGCATGGGTTCCATTGAGGATAAACATTTTTTCATTCCTAATTTGGTATCCAGCTATTGTTCCATGGTAACAGGAGAAACGGGTGGTCTTCCTTTGAATTCAAGCTACCTTATGAAACAGGTGGAAGCATTCAGCCTTTTTTTTTTTTTTTAAATTCATTTTACATCCTGGTCTTATCTCCACCCCTCCTCACTTTCCAGTCCCATTCTACCTCTCTCTGCCCCCTCCCCTTCCCCTATTCATCAGAAAAAATGGCTTCCCATCTACCCCAGCTCATCAAGTTGCATCAAGAGAGAACATCTCATCTTTCCCTTTGGTCTGGTAAGGCAATCCCACCAGGAAGAAATAATCTGTGAGACTTGTGTAACCTCATTTCAGAAAAGGAAAGTACATTTTCAAAATATTTTTAATTTTTTACATATATATTTATATTATTAAACATATATAAAATAAACTATGTATAGTAAAAAAGAACCATAAAACAATCAGGAATTATATAAATGTTACATTCATAGTGTTTTGGCTATTTGTATTTGGCAACCTTGAAGAAAACATATTTCCTATCTTGGTGATTCTAAAATTCTGAATGTAAATCAATATCCATCATATCTCATCTCTATCAACTTAAAACATCTATCTACACCTAAAGCGAAAGTGGCCTTGGCATCAGTTTCAGAAAGATCACAAGTATTTGCTTCTATCAACTCACCTCTGATAATGTTGACCATCATCCTTAGCAAAAGACTGCCAAAGGAGGCCAGAGGGGCCAGCTAGGATGCCTTGCCTGAGAAAGATATGGTTGCTTAGCTACTACTTTGAAGATCCCTTAACTCCTGACCAGATAGTAGCCTCAAGAACACCAATCATTTTGGACTGGTTTGAACCAGTTCAGAGAGCCCCTAGCCCTGGACCAGAGCTCTAACTAATCCCAGACGTACTCTTACTCTTTCCCCTGATCTGTGCCAATAGAAGCAAAGATTACCCAACCAACCTTGGAACTTCCATTTCTGGCCTTTAAAAGAGGCCCACACCATTTTGTTTTTGTCATTAACTCGAGCATGCTAGGATAAAGACTCTTTCTTTTATATGACTAGAGACTCCTGGTGGTATTTGAGGTCCTTGTGATCTGGGCATAACAAATCCAAAAGCAGGCAAGAGATTCCATGTCAGAGACAGACCTCACTGCTCTTACTAGTGGACCCACATGAAGCCTGAGCTGCTAATCTGCTACATCTTTGTAGGGAGCCTAGGTCCAGTGCATGCAAGGTCCTTGGTTGGTACTTCAATCTCAACAAGCTCCATTGTGCCTAGATTAGTTGGATCTGTTTGTCTTCTTGTGAAGCTCCTGTCACCTTCAAGTTCCTTTCTTCTCCCCCTGACTCCCGTTTTTCCACAATACTCCCTACTCACCTCCCAATGTTTGGCTGTGCATCTCAGGATTTTCTTTGAACTGCTGCTGGGTGGAGCCTCTCAGAAAAAAACTCTGTTAGGCTCCTGTCTGCAAGAATAGCACAATATCCTTATAGTGTCAGGGATTGGCTCTCTCTCATGGGTAAATTGGTTTGTTGTTGGTTTTTTTTTTTTTTTTTTTTTTTTTTTTTTTTTTTTTTCCCAATTGGGGAAAGTAACTTTCTGATGACCAAGAGACTAAAATCTAAGCCTTCCTCTATCTCTGGGTAGAGATCTGATGTTTTAAGATGCAGGAAAAATTGCAGACTGTATTTATTCCTTTAAGAGATAATCCAGCTAAGCTCTAAACGTCGGTCCTATAGTCAGGATTCCATAATATGCCAACCCCAAGAAATATAATTTACTTGGCAACTTTCCAATATGAGAGGAGGACTGATAATACCCTTAGTGAGGTAAGATACTTACCTTTCTCCAAAGCCCATGGATACAGCTGATTGCAGGGCAGGGCTTCCATGAGCTACCCAAAATAAGATAATTACTTCTTTTTCTCTTTTTTTCTTTTATATGCTTATGAAAAATCAATACATGCATCTCCAGGTACTCTGAGTCTTCTTACTCATTCCCAGATGCCCTTGTCTCTGTGAGACATAACATTATGTTTTGAGTTTAAATTACACAGACATATAAAATAAATAAATAAATATGTAAATAATACTTAAAATGAAATAAAATGTAGTGGTTGCTTTAATAGCCATAAAAGTCATCGTTATTTAGAAACTCATACTATTGGAATAGTTTTTCACAGTCATGTGAAGGAAAAGAAAACAGGGTGATTTATGAAAGGAGATAGGTGAGAATTAGAAGTTATCCTTATTTCTACTGTTGCAGACCATTTTTGTTTTTTTTTTTTGTTTGTTTGTTTTTTGTTTTTTTTTTTTTTCTTTTTTTTTTTTTTTTTTTTTATTAATTTATTCTTGTTACATCTCAATGTTTATCCCATCCCTTGTATCCTCCCATTCCTCCCCCCCCCCATTTTCCCATTATTCCCCTCCCCTATGACTGTTCCTGAGGGGGATTACGTCCCCCTGTATATTCTCATAGGGTATCAAGTCTCTTCTTGGCTACTTGCTGTCCTTCCTCTGAGTGCCACCAGGTCTCCCCCTCCAGGGGACATGGTCAAATGTGAGGCACCAGAGTACGTGAGAAAGTCGTATCACACTCTCCACTCAACTGTGGAGAATATTCTGACCATTGGCTAGATCTGGGAAGGGGTTTAAAGTTTACCTCCTGTATTGTCCTTGGCTGGTGCCTTAGTTTGAGCGGGACCCCTGGGCCCAAATCTGCCTATCATATTGTTCTACTTGTAGATTTCTAGGACCCTCTGTATCGTTTTATTTTGCTATTCTCCCATGCGTCTCTCATTTAGAGTCCCAATAGGATGCCTTCCCCTCTGTCCCAGTTTCCTGGTAAGTGAAGGCTTTTGTGGGACATGCCCCTTGGGCTAGTATGCAGATATAAGTGAGTATATACCATTTGATTCTTTCTGCTTCTGGGTTAACTCACTCATTATGATCATTTCTAGCTCAATCCATTTATCCACAAATTTCGGGAATTCCTCCAGCTATTCCACTCCTTGGAATATACCCAGAAGATGCTCCAGCACACAACAAGAAAATTTGCTCAACCATGTTCATAGCAGCCTTATTCATAATAGCCAGAACATGGAAACAGCCTAAGTGTCCCTCAGTAGAAGAGTGGATAAAGAAACTGTGGTACATATACACTATGGAATACTACTCAGCAGACCATTTTTGAAAGAAGTCAATAGGATATGGTATTTTTTATATTCCCACTCATTATACAAGTAGATAAAATATAAATATCTCTCATTGTAGCTACTAGAATGTTTTTGTTTACAATATACACACTGACACCTCAAAAGAAGAAATAGTTTGAGGCCCTTTCAGAAACTGTAAAAGCTGGGAAATTTGAAATAAGGTAAACATGTTCTTTTTCTAAGAATAGTTTGGCTAGGAGTAGAAGGTATTTCTTTCATAGATGGAAATTTTACAATTACCTATAATGAATCTGATAAGTTAATGAAACAAGTGATTTCATGTCATTTAAATATCCTGCATATTATAGGGACATGCACTAGTGACAAAGACATATACAAATCCTCAAAACATTTTTGTCGACAGCCAGTATTTTTTTAAAATCACACGCAAATCTCAGAAACAACTCATATTTTTGTTTTGCAAAAACTGTAAGTATAATATTCTATATTATTCAACTACAAGTTTAGATGACTTTCAAGTTTTCTAGAATTGGTTTAACTCATAGGAATATAATTTACTCTACATTAAAAAAAAAAAACCAAACCAACAAAGCAAACTTACTTTTTCAGTTCATTGAAACAACGGTTATAATCTATAGGTGGATTAACCTAATATATATGTTTAATCATTTGATGGAGACAAGTTGTTTCCATCTTTAAGTCTTTATTATTGACACATGAATATGTCTAAACTCTTGGCTAACTCCTCAGTTAATAAGAGAATGAAATCTGCTACTTTGTGAAATTCAACATCTTGCAAAGAGGCTCTACTAAAATTTAATAAGTGTTAGAGTTGTTTTAGGTATTAAATTTTAAACAGATTGAATCCTTTCATTGTAATGTCTACGATGATGCATAAGCGCTCATATCCTTTGGAATGTTGCTCGCCCATTCCTCAGGACTGACTGACCCATGTTCAACTGCCATTCACATAGAACCGTTATCCACTTCGGCCTTCAAAATTCTCATTTGAATACTTGCTACTACCACCAAGATCTGCATCTGCGGCAGCTCCACCCGCGTAGATGCCCTACGCTTCAAGGCTCACTGTAGTGGCCCTCCTACTCCTCGCGGCATAGGCTAGAAGGCTGAAGATGATGCGTCAACACTATAGAGACATGTTCAGGCAGTAAACTGTCTCAGTCATTTTTTTCATTTTGAAAGGTGCTAACCTGCACTTCCGGTTCACTCAGGTAATTGAGTTTTATTCCTTCTCAAGTCTCTAATAAGGTTAAAGATTACATAGTTTAGTCTTACAATTAAGCTTAGTTGCTTAGGGATTAAGATGTTTCTAGGTCTAGATAGATGTTTAAGTTAATAAGGTTGAGATATGATAGATATTGATTTTTATTCAGAATTTTAGACTCAACAAGATAGGAAAGATGTTTACTTCAAGTATGCCAAGTACAAATAGCCAAATCACTATGAATGACACATTTATATAATTCATTGTTTCATGGTTCTTCATTCTATATGTAGTTTATTTTATTAATGTGTAATAATATAAATGTATATGTTTAAAAAGGAACAATAAAAATTGGAGAAAATTTTCATATCCTTTACTAAATTTCTATGTTTTAAAAATAGTTCTGGATCTTTTGGCTCTGCCTTGATTTTGTTTTTCTCATTTTCTACACTTCCTTCTGAAATTTCTTGTTAGTAACCAATGTTCTTTATTTCTCTGATACAATATAAATGTACATCTCTTGTTAAACTGAGACCATAATTTTCTATTCCTAATTCTGTTACCAGAAGCTTTGGGGAGTACACAGTGAGTGCTATATATTTTTAGAAAAGTTAGTTATCACTTTCTTGGATTCTTAGTCTCATTAATAAAGAATTTAAAATATTGCTCATGGTCAATTTTATTATAATTTGAGATGAAACCAACAGAGTAATCAAGCTGTAAATCTTAACATCTGCCTTAAGGAGGAAGATACAGATGAGGATAAACATAACAAAACAAACAAACATCATAATTTGTAAGAAACTACAGAGAAAAAATTGGGAGTGCATTTTTGAGTAACAGTGATAAAACCTAGAACTTTGAGGAAACATGCCTAGGCTTGGAAAAAAGAAATAGGAATAAGAAAATGAAAATTTTTTATGCTGTGCAAACTTGGATTTGCAGAGATTCATGACTCTGCTCCATAAGCTACTGCTCTGAGTGAAGGGCTTCTAGATGTATAAGCACAGTATGTAATTAAGGGCAATAATTAGTCCTCCCCTTTTCCTTTTCACATCTTCAGGTGACTATGGCTTTCTATGGAGGGAAAGCCCAGTGATTTCAGTGACAGACTCATATATATATATATATATACACACATACATACACACACACACTCTTCAGGAGGAAATATCAGTATCCTATCTTCATTCATGAACAGAGTTAGATCCCAGAGATAGATTTTTTGGACGAGGAGGGAACAGATTTCCCTTAATGGTCCTTAACAGTGATTTGTACTACAATAGCGCAATGCATTCATAAAATTAATGAGATAGAAATATGCTTTTATTTGTACAATGTTTTCATTGCACAGTTTATTTCTAGCATTGATTGAAACTAGGCATTGGCTCAAGTTCACAAGCAGGTTTTTATACTTTTAAAATTCATTAATAGAGTACTGTATTATTTTTACTATTATTATTATCATTTACATTTATCTTTTCAAATGAATTATATAGCTTAACCTTGGAAAAAACCAAGGTTTACCAGTTTATTCCATTTACCGTTGATGCCGTTAAACAGTATCATACTAGCTGCTACACTTCAAATCTATTTGATTTGTAATTGACTTAACTATACATCTCAAATTCAATTTACTTAATCCTTCTAACATTCAGAGAGGAAGGAATAATACCTGTTATGTAAAATGAGGTTGCTTAAAACAACAGCAAAGCTAAACACAGAGGGGAAAAACCCAAAATGTTCTTTAAGGACTTCTTTGACGTTGCTCTTTACTGCTAAAAATAATATGCACATAATAAGAAAGGAAAAGTAATTAAACATACATATAAAATAGCCTCAATCTAATGGTATTAATATCCTTTTGATAATTGAAAGAAAACATTATATATTTGGAACAAGTATAGAAATAGGAATCTCACTATAATTTCTTGCCTCTAGTCCTATTTATGTCAAAAATCTAAAATCTCATCAATGACTCTTTTGTCTTTCACATCAAACTGATAAATGACTTTTATGTTTATGACAACATATCTTTTTTCTTTTTAATACTTTTGTGCACATAAAATTCTAATTGCCTTTTTGTTCTCTTTACTACTGTTCTCAGAGAAATATTCAATTCTCAGCTCATGAATTACAAACAGTAGCATCACCTAGATTCTCCTTACAAATGTTATCTGATTGATATCCAACCCAGTTTTGCTGAATGAAAAATCTAGGTTTAGACCTATGGTAGTCTGTGATTTAACGATCTCTTTTTAGTCAATGTCTCTGATGATATGAGTCGAGACATATTAGTAGTTTAAGGAAACACAAGTTGAATATATACTTTAATAGAAACTTTTACTATGTTACAAGTTATATAATTTCACTTGTTCTTTTTGTGTATGTGTATACACATTGTTTTTTTTACTAAATATTTTATGTACACCTTTATATTATTACACTTACATACAATAAACTACCTATAGCTAAAAGAACTATGACACAATCAGTAATTATATAAATGTTACAATCATAATTTTTTCTTTCCTATCTTGGTGTGTCTAAAATTCTGAATGTAAATCAATATATATCATATCTTGTCATTATCAACTTAAAACATCGATCTATACTTAAAAACATCTTAACCCCTAAACAACTAAGCTTATTTGTAAAACTAAACTATCTGGTCTTCAACCCCATCAGAGATTTGAGAAGGAAAATAATTAATTTCCTGAGTATATAGAGAGTGCAGTTTAGTAGCTTTCCAAATGAGAAGATGACAGAGACAGTTTGGTACCTGAGTTGTCACCCCAAAAGTCTCTATAACATTGGAGCATCATCTTCAGCCTTAGATAAGGTCTTCAAAAACCTCAGAGACATACAGAATATGGCATTTAAATTTTGTTTATTCTTTTAAAGATTCACTGATGATTAGACAGGTTAACTCCTGGCAGCACCAGCCTACCTCAAAGAATCTCCTTATGGAGATAGCTTCAAATGTGGCAAACAAGCCACTGGGCAAAATGTCTGTTTCTACCACAGACAGAATTCTGAAAAAAAAATGGGCAAGCTTGGATGCAAGCAGAGTAGACAGCCAAACTCTGCTAAGATAAGATAAGCAAGTCCCCAATAGTTCCTAACTCACAAACATTTCACTTGTTTTCAAGTCCATCACATTTAAACTGGAAATTACAATACATAATGTGTCTGGGAATCATAAGACTTGGTAACTCTCAGGTTCTTCATTCAGGGTCATAATTTAGACAAATGATCACCAATATTGGACCATACCTCACAAAGTGGACATTAGTAATAAACACTAATATGATATAGTTATAATGCAGTTTTAAGTACTACATAACATATCATAAACAGAAAACAAATGTTAATTCCATAATTATATGCATAAATGGTGCTGGATACTAATTAATTTAAAATGATTTTTAAAGTGTCAGTTGACTTAAACAAAAAATATTATTTTAGTTGTGAGCCAGGTCACTCCTTAAAAACTGAGAGTAGGGCCCCATTGCAAAGGACAACAACCACACAGATCACTGAATATAGAATGAATATAGAGAGGTCAAACAGGTGCCAGGATGGAGCATTACTGCTATGTTCTAGTCTCTTTGGTACAAGAAGGTACTCTGCAGGTTATGGAAAGAGAAACCTGGACAGAAACCCAGCCAAAATTTCTCTACCTTCTGTCTGTCACTTCTGCAAGATGTGCTGGGACAGTAGTGGTACAGAATTTGTGTGAGTGGCCAACCAATGGTTGGATTAACTTGAGGCCCATGTCAGGAGAGAGAGACCATGACCTACACTGCTGGAAAGGCCAGGAATAGGAGAGTGCATTGCCCAGAGACCTAAGGTAGAACCAAACATGGCCAGAAAAAATAAATCAATAAAATTTCTAACGATATTCTATTATACTCATAGATGAGTTCCTTGCCTAGTTTCATCAGTAAGGATTTCTCTGACTACAGAGGAGACTGAGTGCAGAGAACTTCAGCCAGATACTACAGAAAGAAAGAGCCTAAATTGGAGGCCTCATTTGGGTCACTCCCATGGGAGATTGGGGCACTCTGTGGAAGATTGGGAGGAAAGACTGCAGGAGTCAGAGGGAATGGAGGATATCAGGAGAATGTGACACACCAAATCAACTAATGAGAGCTCACACATGGACTCAGAGACTTAAGCAGCAAGCAAGGGGCCTGCATGCTTCTGCACCAGGACCTCTGCTTACATGTTCTGGCTGTTAGCTTGATGTTTTTTTGATAATTCTAAGACTAGGAGTAGGTGCATCTCTGTCTCCTTTGTCTGCTCTTGGGACATTTTTTCTCTAATAGGGTTGCCTTGTCAAGTGTTTATATTGAAGACCTTTGTGTTGTCTTATTGCCCCTTGTTTTGTCCTGTTGGGCTGTTGTGTTCTGGTGGCCTGTTCTTTCCTGAACAGGAAAAGGTGGGGTAGTGAATCTGGGTAGATGGAAGGTGGGGGTAGGTAGCTGGGCAGAGTAGAGGGAGGGGTAATTGTGGTTGGGATGTACTGTATGAGAGAATAATCTATTTTCAATAAGAACAAAAAAGGGGAAATACTGTTTTTCATTACATTACCTGTCTATGAAATGTTTTTAAAATTAAGTTACTATCTTCATGTTCTAGGAACATATTTAGTTTCCTTTAATATGAGGACTGAAAAAATCTGCTTCTTTTCATAAAACTCAAATAAGTAGGTTTTTTTATTCTTTTGAAGAGTTTGCTTTTTAGAGTGGCTGCTAAGAATCTCCTTAAAATGCTCAATCACTTTTATTTCCACAGTTCTAAATCCATAATGCAATCATTTCTTAAGTTGAACTCATTAGGAGTGAATTTTATGTACTTGTAGCCTATCATTTCTGAGGATTGCTTTGTACCTTTTATTAATTCATGCCACCTACATAGGGTTCAAAATAATTCATACAGTTTAGGAAACTCAAGACATCTTAAAAAGTGGTGTGTATGAAGCGTTATTGTACTCTTATTTGCTTTACATAACATAATACAAAATCATATTTCTTTACTAAATTGTGCTGGAAAATGTGTGTGTGTGTGTGTGTGTGTGTGTGTGTGTGTGTGTGTGTGTGGTATAAAATTTGGCAGTTTTCACTTTCATCAAATACATCTAAATATTTTTTAAATATTCACCACAAATTTCTCATCCTCAATTTTCCAAAGCTTTTCTTATAATTGTAACAATGTGAAGTTAATGTAACATTTTGATGAGTTAGCTGGTTAGATTCCAGATTACAGTAATGCAACTTAATAGAACATAAACAATGTTATTGTTTTCTCCAAAGCACATAACCTCTGAAAACATATATGTTTGCAATATTAGGTTTGTTTTTTAACCTGTGTCAAACCATCTTACTTGTCAAATGTGATTTTGTAAAAATATGTGTTTAACTGTGAATATAAACAATGATTGCAATGTATATTTTGTTTCAGTACCCAGCATGGTGTTTGACATTTTGTGAATTGATGTATAGAAAGACACAAACAAATTTATCTGAAAATTACTACCAAAATTTAAATTTGGATCTTGTGTGTTTAGGTGAAGCAGGACTTGAAGTTGCTCTATCTCTTCCATTCACAACACAGCCATGTTTATTAAATCTCCAATCTTCAGCCTTTAAGATCAATTGCCTCTTTAATTGCTGGATCTGGACAAGTAACTAAGCTTAGTGTGCTTGGCTGCTGGAACTGTGTTTCATAAAACTCCATTTATATAATGAATAAAAAGGATTCTGAGCTAGTTTGTCAATTGAAATTTACATGAACACTTGCTTGTCAATCCATGCTGCAACATAATCAATATAAAAATTTACATATATGTAGACAAATATTTATAAGAAGTGAAAAGTATTCTTTTTATTCAGATATATCAGGTGTTAAACTACTGACAGAATTAGTTTCTTCATTGGATTCATTAATCTTTAATCTTAAATATGTTCTTTCAATGGTATGAATTTTTAGAAATAAGAGAGAACTTCTATCTTATACATATACATTTAGAGCCTAGCCTTATCATTAATAATGTTTAAGTCTTAAATAAAAATCCAGTAGAAATTCATAAAGTCAAAATGTTAAGATAGTCATGACAAGTTTTGTAATAGTGTTTCCCACTTTAAGAACTAAACAGTTATATTATTTTAAAAATCTAAGGACTCTGGTATTTAAAACAATGTCCTAACTGAACAGAGATTTGTACCAGATAAACAAACAATTAAACAATTTTACTAGATATAAGAAAAGTTGTGTACATAATGATATCCACTATGATCTCTATAACACCTATTGAAGGATAAGTGTAATGGGGAAAATATGCATGTTGTAATCTTTCCAAATAATGACATCTTGTAAAGAAATGTAATCATACACAGAAAATACACTAGATGAAACAAAAGAAAAAAGTATATATCAT
The DNA here is from genome assembly GCF_903995435.1 of Acomys russatus. Lineage (NCBI taxonomy): Eukaryota > Metazoa > Chordata > Mammalia > Rodentia > Muridae > Acomys > Acomys russatus. The sequence continues at coordinate 100,220,876 of NC_067169.1, forward strand.
TTTTAGGTATGAGCTTATAAATTTAACAGTCAAATCATCTGACATGATTTAACAAAAAGAAGGTGAAATTTTGTTTTTTATGTTCTCTTTGTATTAATTATCTTTATTTTCTTATTCTACAAAGACAAAATTAAAAGAAAACCTTTTACAGCAAAATAGTTACAAAATTCAAAAGTTGTTTTGCAAGGTTCCACTTAGTGATATTACAACAGCAATTCTTACTCTAAGACTACAGGGCTAGAAATAATAGGAATGCTATTAATAATAATACTGGTATTAAAACTAAGGCCATCATTGATATTGATGTCAATCCTAGCATCATTATACATATTAATATTTGATTTTATTTGTTTATTAAAATATAATATACATTGAGTATAAAATCATTAATGGTACAAAAATATCTGCATTAATAGTAATTAAGTGAAAATAAGAGTATAAAATCATCAATGGTACAAACATATCTGCGTTAATGGTAATTTAATGTAAGGATTTTACATAAATAAGACTCATAACTATATCATCATTCTAATAAGAAAACTAATATCTTAATAGTTAAGTAATTTACTCTATGCCTAATACCAAGAAAATACAGATTTCTTTTCAGATAAATATTTTCTATTCTTTTCACATCATCTATCAGCACAACACGATCACTGTTTAAATTTTTTAAATCATACCTCATCATTTACTGTATTGAAAAAATATTCACATCAAATTTTATCTGAACTGGTTCATTGTTATAAGTTTCACATGTATGTGTCTTACCCATTTGGAGTTAATTTTTATACAAGTTGAGAGATATGGATTTTACTGATTTTTCTCATTTTAGAGAATGTTCTTCTAGTACTAGGTGGTAATTAGCAAGTAGATACAGAACTGAAAAAATGTTCAGGAAATGAGAGACTTTGGAACATTCATCTGTAAAAAAGATATAGTTTTAATTATTTATTCTATGTCCTGTGATTAAAATAATACATCATTTTCTCTTCCTTTTCCTCTATCCAAACTCTGCGATGTACTCCTTGCTTTCTTTATAATTCATGTTTTTTTCATTAACTCTTGTTAATGTTCATACAATTTTTTTATTATTTAGGAATATATGTACACATATATATTCCTAAATACATAAATATGAATCACACAATCTAGGAATCTCTATCAAAACTCTCCTCTGAAATTTCAGGGATTTATGCAACAGAGGAGGTGTAAGGGCTTCAAGATCCCAAGGTGGTGGAAGAACTCATGGAAACAGTGACTTTCAGACAGGAGGATGAATACACATATGAACTCACAGAAACTCTGACAACACACATAAGACCTGCAAAAGTTTAAATCCGACAAAATTTGAGCACTGTGAAGGGTAAACGGGCAGAAAAGCAACCACCCATCAAGAAGCTATTTTCAAACCATAGCTCTGAAACCAGAAAAAACAAAGAACTTTGAAACTTCTACAATATGCCAAACTGGTAAAATACATTTATAAAAAAAGAGAAAGAAAGATAAAGAGACAACTGCATACTTTGATGAACAGAGTTACTCAAATTTTAAATGAAATACTTATAAACCAAATAAAGATCAAAAGATCATCTGCTATAATAAAATTGGCTTTATTCTATAGACGGAGGAATGAATGGTTCATAAAGCATAACAGTACATGTAATATAACAAACAAATGAACTTAAATACAATTTTATGATCCTCTTAATAGATGAAAAAAAATCCCTTTTGTTTTTTTTTAATTTTTTTTATTAATTTATTCTTGTTACACTCAATGTTTATCCCATCCCTTGTATCCTCCCATTCCTCCCCCCCCCCATTTTCCCATTATTCCCCTCCCCTATGACTGTTCCTGAGGGGGATTACGTCCCCCTGTATATTCTCATAGGGTATCAAGTCTCTTCTTGGCTACTTGCTGTCCTTCCTCTGAGTGCCACCAGGTCTCCCCCTCCAGGGGACATGGTCAAATGTGAGGCACCAGAGTACGTGAGAAAGTCATATCACACTCTCCACTCAACTGTGGAGAATATTCTGACCATTGGCTAGATCTGGGAAGGGGTTTAAAGTTTACCTCCTGTATTGTCCTTGGCTGGTGCCTTAGTTTGAGCGGGACCCCTGGGCCCAAATCTGCCTATCATATTGTTCTACTTGTAGATTTCTAGGACCATCTGTATCCTTTTATTTTGCTATTCTCCCATGAGGGAAAAATCCCTTTTGTAACAATCAGTGTTTCCTCATGACAGAAGTTCTAGAGGCAAAGAGAGTGGAGGAGACATATATCATCCTAGTAAAAGCTACATATAATAAACATATAACTAACATCACCCCAAGTGGAGAATAACTAGGTTTCCTTGAGGAGCAATGTGAAGACACAACACCATTACTGGTGAAATTGAAATAAGAGCCACTGTAATTATAATATTTTAGAGCATGTTTCAAAACATAGCATGGATATTATCCTGGAGTTTGTCTTCCTGACTTGGTCCAGACTCATAGTTTTGTGATTTACAGGTAATCTAATTCATTTTTACATACATTTTTGCATTTATTATTGCAAGGAAAGTCATGTAAACAACATCATTCATTTGAAGATATAAATTCTAAATATTTTGAAGATTCTATTTAATAATTGTGTTTCTTACACATAGTTTCTAGTAAAATCCTGAGATAGAAGTATTTTTCTATTTCTAGCCAAGTATGGATTTAAAAATGAGGGTTTTGCTCAATTAAACCATATCTGGTGATCTTTTATTTTTATTTTTATTTTTTATTTTGTTTTTTCAAGACAGGGGCTCTCTTTGTAGCCATGGCTGGAACTCACTCTGTATATCAGGCTAGCCTCAAACTCATAGAGATCTACCTGCCTCTGCCTCCTAAGTGCTGGAATTAAAGACATGCCAGCACACTCAGTTTATCTGTTGATTTTATTCATTCACCAGGTCCTTTGCTCTTCTCAAGTAGACTACTTTCTGTTTCTTGGTCCCCTGTCTGTGTGCATAAGTATGTAATTTTTAGGTTCTAAATGGGAGAGGAAACACATTTTATTTCTAGGTCTGTTTTATTTTACTTAATATGATGATCTCCAATTTATTTTCTTGCAAATATTATTTTATTCTTTAGCACTGTATAAAACTCTAGTGTGTGTGTGTGTGTGTGTGTGTGTGTGTGTGTGTGTGTGTAGGGAGAGAGAGAGAGAGAGAGAGAGAGAGAGAGAGAGAGAGAGAGAGAGAGAGAGAGAGAGAGAGAGAGATCACATTTTCTTTATTCATTCATCTGTTAATAGACATAGAGGAAAATTCTATAGCTTGATTCCTGTTAGTGGTGCCAAAATAATCATGAGATGAACAGATATTATTTTAGTACATTTGCATAGATTCATTTGGGCATATTCCCAGGAGAGGTATAGCTAGATTATATGGTAGGCTATATTTTATGAACTTCCATTCTAACTTCAATAGCAGCTGTACTGCTTTATATTCCCATTATAAAATATGTAAAAATCCCTAAATAACCCCCATTCTCAACACCATTTTTTCTGTTTTTATTGTAGTATTAGCCATTGTCACAGGGTCAAAATGGAATCTCAATATAGTTTTGATTTTAATTTGCCTATGGCTAAATTCATTGAACATTTTTCATGCATCTACTGGCCATCTGTACTTCTTTCCTTGAGAAGTATGTGTTCATTTTATATGTCCACTTTTCAAATGGATTATTCATTTTTATAATCTTAAGTAGAATTATCCATTTAATGTGCAGCTATTTCTCTTGATGCATTTTAATTAAAAAATGCTAGCTTAATTCTATCCAGAACACCCTGACCAAACCTCAGTAAACATTTTACTATACATACTGTATTTCTAAACATATTGGTTTTTGCCACGATAGTCACATGTAGTATGATTATTATAATTAAGACTAATGTCCTTACCACCTCAGTTTTCCCTGTGGGATATAATTTCTCACAAACCTGTGTTGTGCATCTATTTTCTGTTTTTAATTGTGAACATGTCATTGTACTTCTAAGTTCTGCTTGTCACAATTGCCCAGTAACATATCATTATATGTTATTTCAATATTCTTACTAAATTCTTCCACATTTTATAATATCTACATATTTCAATTGTGTGACTGTGTAATATTTAAATATATTCATAGATTCTGATGCAATCATCATTATATAACTAAAGAATAGTTCATCATCCTACAGCAAGACTCATACCTGAGCAGGTGTGCACTACTTTATCTCCTTAGCTGCCAACAAAAATGAACATATTTCCTGTTTTGATATCTTTTCCCATCCCAAAGGATTTCTATTCATGAAATAATAAAAAAGCCTTTTATATCTGTCTTCCACTTAATATTTTCAGTGTTCATACTTGTAGCATGTCACAGCATTTCATTTATTTCTGAGAATAAGTACAAGACTTCTGTATAAATTTATTTGATTTTACCATGTCCACCAACTAACAGGCCTTTATACTTTTTAGCTACTCTGAGCAATGTTTCCATGCGCATTCACATGCACGATTTTATGTTGACATATATTATTATTTCTCGGTGTGGGCATAATTAGAAGTTTATTTGCTGTATCTTATGGTAACATTAACTTCTGAGCAGATGACAAACTATTTTCCAAAGTAGTTACACTTACCTTAATTCATCATATCAATGGATTATAGAACCTCTTAGGTATGTGATTTGAGAATATTCTTCCCAGTTTTGGCAGGGTGGACCTTACTTATATTTCCAGCACCTGTTGACAAAAGCAGGAGGATCATGAACACATTTGTCTGGAATGCAGAGCCCAAACTTGTGTCACAAATAAAAACATAGTTTATCACTCTGTGGCTTGCTTTTTCACATGCTTACTGACATTTTAAAGATAAAAACAATTTTTAATTATTTAACTTTAATGTATCATTTATTTCTTGTAGCTTCTCCTGTATCTTTATACATGTTAACATAAATGAACAGTAGGTTATTAAAGTGAGTTTGTCCATGCTATATAGTTTTAGGTAAGAAATAGCTATAAACTTTAGTATGTAAATAGACATTAAAAGATGTTTAAATTTGTATCATACAACACAATGCCCTTTATTTGGATAATTTCCATTTCAGTCAATCACAATCAGTAACTGAACAGACAGCTATAACCAAGTATCTTTTTACTTCAGATAAGTGTTTTAAAAATATATATATACCCATTGCTCATTCAGAATACAGCCCTTGAAATGCTGTTCTGGGAGCTTCCAAATCCATAATTTATTGTTTGTTCAAAATAACTAGACTAAGTTTAATTTAATATTGTTGAATGCTTTCTTGTCAATAATATATGTTTCAGAAGCCATTGATTAGTACCAACTTATATTTACTTCTATGATTTCTTGTAAGAGATTATTTTTAAATGTGTCCTTTGGATCTGCTTTGAAGTAATTTTAATGTGGTGAAAGATAAACATTCAATTTTATTTTATTATACATGGTTATTCAGTTGTTGATTGGTCATATTCTAAAGAGTATTAATTTTTCATTTTATCACATTGTCCAAGACTAATTATTGAAAATATGTTTTGAAATGTTATTAATTTATTGATCTATGAATCTATCATAAAAAGTATAATATACTTATTTCTATAAATTTATAATATAATAAAATGAGAAGTGTTCATTTTTTCCAAAAATAATCTTTGATTTTGTATTTTGTGCAAAATGCAGAAATATACATTTTATTTTCCAATTTTGCAAGAGTTAGTATCAAATCCATAATTTTGCATGAGAAATAATTTCACCTATGAGCCTTATATGTCTCTTCCATTAGGAAATATTTTGGTTTTGATGTTAAAAATAAATATATAAAAGTATTGTTGTGCCTTGATTTATTTTAATGATATCATAAGTGGTATGATGTTAAAATGATATAAAAACCAGAATAATTCTTTTTGTTTATTTAATAATTTGCAAACTTAATAAACCCCTGTGATATTCCTACTTCTTGTTTCATGCCTTAACCTTAATTTTCTATGTAGAATATAATATTGTCTTGTACATATTTTTATAATTAATTAAGATAAAAATAACTAAGATAATTATTCCAATCTTCCCTCTATATTTTGTTATCCTCTGTATTTGTGATTGTTATGTGATTTTAATGTTATATAACCTGGATTCAAGCTAGAATACACTACACAATAGCTGCATGAAGTTTGAAAGGAACAAATATACTGATAGTACTATTTGTACATTAAGATTCAGTGTGCTTGACAGAAAACAAATCAACATTACAATAGCTACATATCTTAATTACATTTCCATAGTCTTTTGAATCTAGCATAAATCATTTTATTGAAATTTATCCTCATAATAATCATGCATTGTTTCAAGTGTCACATATATATTTTTCCTTTCCGTATGAAAGACATATTCATTTCAATGTTTTATGAAGCTTAGTACGGACAGATTCTTAAATGATTGTTACTTAATTCATTAAAATAATTAAACACATTTCTCAACATAGATCATAAAATAAAATACATAAATAGATGAATAAAAAGTGAGTTACTTCTTCATGTTGTCTCCTGCAATTCACCCCTTTTCTATTGTATTTCTTTAAATGAAGATAATCTTTCTTGTTATACAGAACATGAATGTGATCAAATAGTCCAGACTTCTTGTTTTGTGCCAACAAGTACATCTTTTGAAAATAACTCCAGAGTCTACATATAATGTTTTGCTTTTTAAATAAACTCAAGTAGAAGTTAACCTCTGGGGAAATGACTTTTCCCTGAGCTTGCATCAAAATAATATATTTTACTTTTTGAATTCACACATTGTAAGGTAAAAATCAACATCAATACACTCCTAAGAAGAGCATGCTTACAGATTGTAAATAAAATATTGTGCCTCTATATAAGAAATGATAGTGCATTTGTCCTTGTTAAAAACAATAACAAATACAAAGGAATACAAAATATTTCACTATTTGCAAATTGTGTTTGCAATTATTTCTGTTCTTTATAAATGGTAATTTTACCTTTATGACATATAATCTAATATTAACATGTGTCTTTAGGTACTAGAGACAGATTATTATCTGTAATAATTTCTTTCTGTCTGAGCCAACTGATTGTTGAATGACTTACATGCAATAAAATAGAAGTCTTTATACATGACATAAAATGGCATGTTGTGCAAGTTCTATTTTAATTAAAAAATAAGTGACAAACATTAGATTCTATATGAATTATGTATCAGTCTCTAAATGGCTACTGAAATGAAAAGGAATTGCAAAGTTTACATAGAGGCTTAGACACTGCACTCTGGGTTTCTGATTGAGAAACTGATACTGTGATTATTTGCCCCAAAGATACCAGAAACTGCTTTACAGTACCCTAGTCCCTACAAAAATGGACATTTTCAAGTCTTTCCTCTGAACAATTATAGAATATAATGGTCTGGAATAATGAAGAGCCAAATATCTTAAAATCCATAGCTATGAGGATGGAAATAAAAATATCATTAATTTGATACATTTGATACAGAGTAGTGTACTCTGAAAAAATGTTTTGATAAATTTGAAGAGGGGTAAATGGCTGTGTAAAAGATAAGATATCTGGTAAGAAATGTTGTCTTCCAATAATGAGATGCCACTGAAATCCATTTGTAAAAATGAGACTGAGGGCAAATGATTTGACAACATTTCAAAGGACTTTATAGGTTTTGAGTTTTTAAAACATGCTTTATTTGGGATTCCTTAATGCCTCTACCTCCCTTCCAACCCACTGACCCTAGGTCCGAGAAAAAAAAGTTAGTAGGGACAGGATATGCAGACCATTTAGACACAGTTCCTTGAGGGATGAATCGTCGGCAGGATTTCAGAAGTCCAGTTAAACAGCAAACTGCAAACAGCAGCACCAAACATCAAGTAGCAAACGGCAGCAGTTAAATGAATCAACAGCAGCCTCTTCGAAGTGTTCTCCAGAGCATTTCTCTCTTGGAGCATCTTGAAGTGACTTTTGTCTCTCTTTCCCTGTTATCCTATTCATACCCTCTCAAAGTGACAAGGATATTTTTCCAGCTATCAAATATCATACCCTCTGCAGATGGCAGTTTTCCAATAACAAAGATTATTCACCCTCTCAGGTGGCTGTTATCAGCTGTGGATAAGCTAAAGGCCTTCACATCCCATATTTTGGATAAAAACGAAGCATGCTTGTGAGCCTAGCCTTTAACGGCTGAGCCATCCTGCCCAAACTATGGCACCAGCCAAGGACAATACATGCAGTAAATTTTGAACCCCTACCCAGATCTAGCCAATGGAAGGGACATTCTCCACAGTTAAGTGGAGAGTAGGATCTGACTTTCATGCGAACTCTGGTGCCCCATATTTGACCATGTCCCCTTGATGGGAAGGCGTGGTGGCACTCAGAGGAAGGATAGCAGGCTACCAAGAAGAGACTTGATACCCTATGAGCATATACAGGGGGAGGTAGGTCAGCTATGTGTGTGATGTGTTGTGGTGGTGGTGGTGGTGGTGGTAGTGGTATGTATGTGTGTGTGTGTGTGTGTGTGTGTGTGTGTGTGTGTGTGTGTATGTTCCAAAAATGGAATTTGTTAGAGCTACTGAAATAATCTTCTCAATATCTCTCTGCAAATTTCTATTGAGTGTGCTTTTCAAAGTATGTACATTATTGAATTTTCATTTCCTCAGTCACTTCTAACCTTACTACTCAATTTCATATATTTATGGACTACAGTAAAATATATTTCTGTCAAAGCAAATACCTTTGATTGATACATCCTGATACATTTGAAATATCATGGAAAATTTTTTCAAACGGTAGAAAGTATATTAATGAGTTTTCTTTTAAATTAAAGAAATTAAAGTTTTTATATAAATTATGTTAGTATCTTAAAACCACACATAAGATCAATATTCTATTATTGAAGTACTTTTAAATATGGTTAAAAAATAAAACTTCTATGGTTAAAAAGCCATTATTTTTCTTTCAGGAGTTTTGCTAATTAACAACACAACCTATACTGTATAGCTAAACTAACACTCCATAAGAGAGTTGTATTTGATTCTCTGAGTTAGTTTAATGATGCATAAAGTTCAGTATTTTTTCTTGAATAGTAACAGGTTTGTTAAATGATATAATTTTTATAAGGCTCAAGAATTCCTGGTACACAAATATATAAACCAAATACTTATTTAATTTTCAAGAATTTCTCCCTACATTTTTATTGCAGTTTTTTACTTGGATGGATTGTTTTTTCATTTTTATTTAAAAACCTATGCATCTGAAATCTCTCTAAAATTACAACTAATAATAAAATTAGGCCTTATAAAACCATTCGCATAAATGTATGCATACATATATTCATATGTGCATTATATAATGTATGATCATTATTTAAGCTTAGTGCAAGCATAGTTCATGGTTACATCAAAACTGTAGTCTCACCTTAAATTTGTCAAAATAAAAAAAGTAAAATAGATAAAACAGCTGTCATCTAAAATGGAAATATTCCTTATTACATGTAGACCTATCTATTATACAGAGAAGAATAATTCAATGAAATTCCGAAATTTGTATAAATAATTGTATAAATAAATAGCACATATATTTTATACTTTACAACAAAATGGGTAATTAAGTTTGTGTATTAATTGACTCCAAATAGATTATTGTGTGGTAACAAGGTGGATCACATATGATACCAACAGTCCCTCTGTGTGGAAATGAGAGGTAGAAAAGGAGTCAGGGTGAGATGTAAGAAAGAACAGCAGGCAGAGTTAATGGCCAAACTCTGCCAAGACAGGGTAAGCAAGTCCTCAATACTTCTTGCCTCACAAGTATGTCTGTCAGATATATTGGGCAAGAAGGCAGAAGAGGATGCTCCAACATTGTAGAGCGTTATGGGTGACTGTTCAAACAGAAAATTGTCTCTGTCATTTATTTTTCATTTTGGAATCTGCTAACCTGCTCTTCCTGATTACTGAGGTAATTAATTTTATTGCTTCTCAAGTCTTTGATGGGGATGAAAACCAGATAGTACAGTTTTACAATAAGCTTAGTTGTTTAGGGGTTAACATGTTTTTAGGTCTAGATAGATGTCTTAAATTGATAGAGATAAGATATCATAGATATTAATTTACATTCAGAATTTTAGACTCACCAAGAAAGGAAGATATTTTCTTTAAGGTTACCAAATAGAAATAGCCAAAACATTATGAATATAACATTAATGTAATTCCTTATTGTTTTGTGATTCTTCTTTGTACATATAATTTTATTTTATATATGTGTAGTAATATAAATGTGTATGTAAACATTAGAAAAAGAAAGGAAGACCAGATAGTATATTAGTAGCTCTGACGATGTTTGTTGAGAGAAGAGAAGGAATTTCAACAGCTTCAATAACCTTTACATAACAAGGGAAGAAATTTTTCCCCTACAGTTTTTATCAGAATTGTTGCAGTTTTTCTGTACCTTGAATTTAGTCAGTGAGATTCAGTTCAAGCTTTTGCCTTTTGTAATGACTTGAGAACAAAATTATATTCTTTTTTTTTTTTTTTTTTGTTGTTGTTGTTTTTTCGAGACAGGGTTTCTCTGTGTTGCCCTGGCTGTACTAGACTCATGTTGTAGACCAGGCTGGCCTCGAACCTGCCTCTGCCTCGCAAGTGCTGGGATTAAAGGCATGTGTCACCATACCCAGAAAAATTATATACCTTTAAGCCAACAATTTTCATGGCAATTTGCTACATAAGCAATAAGAAGGGATGAAAAAGAATTTAAATCCCTTATTTAGATATGTACCTATAATGGTCTTCACCATATAATTGCTTTTAATAAAAGAATTGTATTTAATGCATTATATATCAAATAAATATTAAAATAGAGAAAGTATCAGATATCAATTTATATTTAAGTGATCTTATAATAATAAAATTTTAATAAAATTTGAAATATTTTAAACCAGTTTTGACTGTATTAAATTGAGTATTTTTGTAATAATATTTCTTTGGAAAAAAGAATAATATTTCTTTGGATTAAGTAAAAAGAAGGCAATATAACAAGCTAGAAAAACTACTTGTAACAAATATGAGAAACAGGGCCAGTATATTACGTATATAAAAATTTATATCAAGTCTAAACAAACTCTATACTGAGGAAAAAATATATGATGAACACGAATCAACAATCAAAAGAGGAAAATAAAAAGATGAACATAAAAAACTCACATATAAATATACTGAATGTATACCATATAAGTGATTGACAGTCTGGGTGCTTCAATAAGACTTCCCATGACAAATCCCAGCCCAATCACACTCAATGCTCATTTTATGTTATGTGCAAGTGTTACCTAATCTGTCTATGCATAATTATCTTTAACTGTAATATATATGGAAATAAGAATTTTATTATATGGATTTAAAGAGTGAATTAGTGAATATGTACAACAGAGCTATCATTGTTCCTGGTACATGTAAACAGGGAAAAGAAGTTTTCAGGTAATAAGTGCAGATATTAAATTGATATGATGAAGATTATGATTGACACAGAGTCTGAGAAGTACTAGACATGTATTCTTTTCCGTTGATGATGACATTTAATTAGCCAGTCTTTACATAAACATAATAATGATGTACAGCAAATGTTTATGACCAAAAGCTAAATTATTTCTGAATAAGTGAGTATATGATTAAAAATATTATCTAATAATATGTGACACATAGAGAAGCAATAAAGAGGTAAAACTAAGTGGATCTCCCAATCATTGTGTTATGTTAAAGAGAACCATTATGAATTTTATTACAATTCATTTTCATTTACATTATTTTATTGCATTTATATGAAAGTATAAACTGTAAGGAGAGGTAATAAAACAATATTTTCTAGGGATGATGTTGCAGAGTTGACAATAAGGAATATTTTGAGTATTGGATTCACTTATACCTCATTTGTGGTTGCAAGTATATTACATATTCATTAAACTTATGAAATTGTGCACCATAGCATCTGAATTATTCTTTAATCTACATCATATAAATAAAATCAAAATATGTATCAAGTATTTATAACATTATAAATTTCATTACTTACATTACATCTATATTGTCCTCAATCATTCACTTTTTTCTGCGAATATTATAATAGACATAAATGTTTCAAATATATATGTTGCTAGGATATTATCCAATTAGTACAGGTGAGCTGACATTAAATAAATATATCATCTTTTTAATAATGGAGATCAAGAGCAAACCACAGTTTAGCAACTTTTACTAGCAATATTACACAAATAAAATCTCAGTTTCTTCCTTCATAAAATGATAGTACTAAGAATATTTGCCTCAATCATCACTTTAGCTATTTCAAATAGATATTACAGAACTTTGCTTGATGGTAGTGTGCTTATAAAAGTTATTAATTCTCCTGCATCAAGGAATCAACAAAACCTACTCATTCATTTCCAGAGTGGTTAAAATGGTCTGTAATCCCATTAACTGTGAATGAGTGTTCACGTTTCCCAACATCTGTTGTAGGTTTTTTTTTTTTTCTTTTTTGAAAGTTTGGTCATTATGACTAGGGTATGATAAGATTACAAACTATCTTTAATCTGTATGCTCCTGGGTTTTGAAGTGTTTCTAAGCCATTGGTATTTAATGATTTGAGAATTATCTGATTAGCTTTTTGCCCTTATCTTGAGCATTTCTCTCTTGAGAGGTTGTTTTGTTCTGTTCTGGTTTGTTTTGTTTGAGACAGGGTTTCCCTGTATATCCCTGGCTGTCTTGCAACTCTGTAGACCAGGCTGGCCTCTAACTCACAGAGATCTGCCTACCTCTGTCTCCCAAGTGCTGGGATTAAAGGCATGCACCACCATAATCCACCCTCCTTTTCCACAGTGTTCCATAAGCATTATACGTGTTGTATAAATATCTTAAATCTTATCATATATCTATCATTTATTCTGAGCAACATCTGCATCTAAGAGTTTCTTTTTCAGCAATTACTGGCAAGAGAAGATGCTTCACTTAAGTCTGAGAGTTGCATTTGACTATTTGTATAAACATAAATATTAAGAAGAAAATTTTCAGGTGATGTCAATTTTACTAATCAATATCAGTCGGTTACCCACTAGGGTCTATGATCTTTCTTGTCATGGCACCTTGAGTATATTTATAGATGCAAAATATTTTTAAGCAACATGAAATAAATCACAAAATGATACTTGTTTACTACAAGTAGAATGTGGCAAATATGACAGTTCATACTTATAGACAATGGTACATTTGCATAAATGATGAGAATTTTAGGGAACAACTGATAATGATTCTGAAAATCATATTGGAAAAGAGAAAAAGTGAGAAACTGGGAGAGAATAGGAATATTTTATGTTTAAGTCTTGTTGAGAGTATGTACAAAGTCTTTATAGTGTTCATGGTATCTCAGTAACTATGTAGTATGTGTGTGAGTGTGTGTGCTAGAGGAGATGTGTAAGTCTTTTTAAAAAATAACCATTCATTTAGTTTTCTTCTACCAACCGAATTATCACAGTGTGGAGTCCTTCATAATATAATATCATTATCTTACAGCTCTGCAGGAAAATTTTATCTATGAATTTCATGGGACTTTTGGGTTAATCTGTTTGTCTGATCATTTACTTTCTTTTTGGTTGTTTATAGCATAAAATGGAGGTCCATCTTTGCTAGTTGGAATACTTGAGAACTGTCATTGCCTTACTCATTGCATCCTTTCTACATCTTCAGAAACAACAATTTCATGTTTATATTCATTATTTCATATTTTTATATAGTACTTTTTTCTTTGAAACTTTCATTTTATGGAATTATATAACTACCTTATACTTCTTTAATAATCAAGGATAAAAAGTATATCTAGTTTTGATCAAATATGCCATAATAGAATTTACATTTTCATTGAAGGTAATGCTAATAGGTTCCAGGGACTAATAAAAGGGCATCACTAGAAGAGAGAGTATCATTTTTCCTGTACCAATCTTCATGTCCATCTTTTTAAAACAAATCTCAATATACAATGACTTACAGTAGAAACTCCTACTATTTTAACATTATATATTGCTAAGAAATTAAAATAATAAATTGTAGCACTAGAACTATTCATAAAGATTAAACTTTCGCCCTTCTTCAGCATTTATAGGACTTGGATTTTTTTTTTAATCTTCTCACAATCAGTTTAATTAAACCATGGTAGCCAAGTGTGGTTGCACATGCCTTTAATTTAAACATTCTGGATGTAGCTACAGGTCGGGGGGGCATCTTAGAAACTTTGAAATCTATCTGATATAGAGAACATGCTCCTTTCTAGCCAAGGAAATACCCTGGGATGCTGTCTCAAACAATAATAAATAAACAAATCATGGAAGAATGGAAACAATATGAGATTTGTTGTTACTCTAAGTTCATCTCCAATCCTACTTCTAGTATTTGTTTACAAACTAAAACAGAAACATGATATCTTATGGGCTTTACATGTCAATGGTAGTACATATGAAGATTAGAATTACATAATTTATCTATAACAGAGGAGAGGCCCTAAATGAATGATGTATAATTGTTTTATGTTTTATTTTAGAGGTCATGAAGAGAGAACCAGTAACACTAGAAAAGATAAATTTGTCCAATTTTTGGGAATCAGTTTCAAAATTAATTTAATCCCTAGAACCTGTTTAAAAACTGAACATAATCTTTAAAATGAATTAATATTGGCTATTTTTTATCATATCTCAGTCATCAAATGTTCCCTTCTGATAACCACAGCTAGATGTAGCATTGTTGGTGGTTAGTTTTCACAGTGCTTCAATATATTAATTTGGAATCACATCACATCTCTTTATATTAATCGGCTCAGTTCTTACATCAAAAATTCAAAGAAAGACTCTGGGAATCCTAATCCAATTACTATTCTCTTCAGGCGGTGTTTAATAAATCTCAGGTTAAAAAACAACCACATGCAACCTGACAATAACTGGATTTCATTCTCAGAACCCTTCATATGGTGATTTATTCTAGCATTGAAACTTGCACTTGGTAACTGTATGGCTAGGAAGGCATTAGAACTTGATCAGAAAAAGTTTATTGTTTTTATACTCTGTACTATGACATTGACTCAATCACAAGTTCATCCATACCATGGTTAGCTGGCTTGGGAAGTGTTACACAATCTCTAGAGAGTAGAGACTAATATACTTGCCTTTATATTTTCAACAAACAACAGAGTTAGGAACATATAAAATACTTACTGCCTGTTTATAAGAACTTGCTGGCATTACACTGAGAATGAGAAAAAGTCACAACACACCATTTTTTATGGTCTCAGCACATTTTTTAAAATTTTATTTTATTAATTTATCCTTATTACATCTCAATGGTTATCCTATCCCTTATATCCTCCCATTCCTCCCTCCCTCCCTTTTTCCCCTTACTCCCCTCCCCTATGACTGTTCCTGAGGGGGACTTCCTCCCCCTGTATATGTTCATAGGGTATCATGTCTCTTCTTGGTAGCCTGCTATCCTGCCTCTGAGTGCCACCAGGTCTCCCCATGCATGGGATGTGGTCAAATATGGGACACCAGAGTACATGTGAAAGTCATACCCCACTCTCCACTCAACTGTGTGGAAAATGTCCTGTCCATTGGCAAGATCTGGGTAGGGGTTTGAAGTTTACGGCCTGTATTGTCCTTACATTTACACTATGGAATACTTCTTAGCTATTAAAAACAAGCAATTCCCGAAATTTGTGGACAAATGGATTGAACTAGAAATGGTCATAATGAGTGAGTTAACCCAGAAGCAGAAAGAGTCAAATGATATATACTCACTTATATCTTAATAGTAGCCCAAGGGGCATGTCCCATGAAAGTCTCCACTTACCAGAAAACTGGGACAGAGGGGAGGACATCCTATTGGGACTCTAGATGAGAGAAGCATGGGAGAATACCAAAGTAGAAGGATCCAGAGGGTCCTAGAAACCTACAAGAACATACCATTATTTACATTAACTGTATTGAACACTGATATCTAGAATTATTTGTGGATTACAGATTGAACTTCGTCATGACATATTTTTGGCTTTATTACTGAGGTCAGTATCTTATGAATGGTTTGAGCATTTGCAGGCCAAAAATAAACATAGCAAATAAATGCTACATAAAGAAGAAACTGAGGGAATCTTACAATTTTTAAAGTTTGCTCTTTTTGTTTCTGTGGCTTAAATCATTGTCTAAATTGTTCTGGTCATATTGAATGAGGCATAGCCAAGGATTTTATTAAAAATGGTATTTACAAGGAGTCTTTTGTTTTATGGAAGAAAACGTTTTATTCTGTATATCAGTTTATGGAAAAAAGACTTATCTATGGGTAGAAGCCAGTAGAAATGTTTATTTTCTAAGGATAAGCAATATGACATATTCAAATCATGTTCACAGTGTAGAATTTTTGGCAAATGAGTTCTGTTTTCAGCTTGTATACATAACCTACACTTACTATCACTGAAACTTCAAACCAAATTTAATAAGAAATAAAAGAAAAGAGAGAGGCTTCCTTTTTTCCACAGCACTTGATTCATTGTATTAATCCTTTCATAGCAGAACAAACACCACAGGAATACTTCAACTTTTGATTGCTTTAAACACATAGACAACAACAAGCTTGTACGAATCAATTCCTTGCCTTAGCATAATTTATTTTTCTAAAGACCAAGATGTCTTTGAACTATAGGGGACACACTCTTGAAAACCAGGAAATATGATTCCTGTCAACAAGGATAAACATGGTATTAATGAGAGTGTATGTTAATGCATTAAATTGGTAGGACATCAGCAGGATATCAGTTTTACTGCCAACTGATTTTTCGAGATGATCTACCATTTGAATTAGTGTTACTGATAAATTATTTCCAAGTAGTATTAATCATACTCACTGGGAAATTAAAATGTCATAAAATGATAAAGTGTTAAAGAAACAGTATCTCACACCTATACCTGCCTATGCATCACAATATCACTGGAGAGTTTTCTCTGAATCATTCAAGACAGAATCTGTTTTTAATACATGGTAGATTCATTTGACAATTTCATAATCCTCCTATTGTTTTAGTATGTCTAGCAAAATTAAATGTATATAAACAAAATGGCATGTGCTACATTATGATTACTTTTTATACAGAAACAACTGATTAAGATAAATCATCTTATTCTACCAATTTACTCTTATTAAACATTTCTTATTATAAAAATATAAGTTTTAAAATATGTAGTGCATGCACACACATAGAATAAAATAAAAATAAATAAGTAAACAGTGATGTTGGTTAGCATTTAAGGGTACTTGAAATTGTGTCTGAAATCCTGAGTTCAAGGAAAGACCCATATCCAGCAAGATATCCTCTGGTTTACACACACACAGAAAGTGACACTGGTCACATCACATATACACAGGCACAAAATGAATAAATATAAAAAGCAAAGTATTTTAATAACAAATATGTTATTTGAAATAGGATCGATAATTTTCTCAGCAAATTATTGCATTTTTCATACTTTCAAGGGAATTGTGAATTATTGCAAAAGTTTTGCCTATGTTCATCATTGTTTGCTGTTTTCTAAATCATGCTGTGAAGCAATTTCCTATGAGATAAAACCTTCGATCTTGGTGGAAATCTCATTAAAACACAGATGTCCTAAAGAGAAGTAAAACATCACATTCTGCATGAAGTTCCATAAACTCAGTAAGTAAACACCTCAAAATGGAAACACCTGGATCTGTACAGATTCATTAGACTTCTCCATTCCCAAACATATATAACCAGTAAGGACTTCTTAGAGATACTTTCAGATAACTTAACCTGCTTAAAGGACTCTTAGAAGATTTTCATGGGGTATGCCTCTTGGGCTAGTATGGAGATATCAGTGAGTATATACCATTTGACTCTTTCTGCTTCTGGGTTAACTCACTCATTATGATCATTTCTAGTTCAATCCATTTGTCCACAAATTTCGGGAATTCCTTGTTTTTAATAGCCGAGTAATATTCCATAGTGTAAATGTACCACAGTTTCTTTATCCATTCTTCTACAGCGGGAAACTGGGACAGAGGGAACGACATCCTATTGGGACTCTAGATGAGAGAAACATGGGAGAATGGCAAAGTAGAAGAATCCAGAGGGTCCTAGAAACCTACAAGTAGAACATATGATAGGCAGATTTGGGCCCAGGAGTCCCACTCAAACTATGGCACGAGCAAAGGACAATACAGGCAGTAAACTTCAAACCCCTACCCTGATATAGCCAATGGACAGGACATTCTCCACAGTTGAGCGGAGAGTGGGATATGACTTTCACACGAACTCTGATGTCCCATATTTGACCACGTCCCCTGGATGGGGAGACCTGGTGGCACTCAGAGGAAGGATAGCAGGGTACCAAGAAGAGACTTGATACCCTATGAGCATATACAGGGAGAGGAAGTCCCCCTCAGTCACAGTCATAGGGGAGGGGAGTAAGGGGAAAAAGGGAGGGAGGGAGGGAGGAATGGGAGGATACAAGGGATGGAATAACCATTGAGATGTAATATGAATAAATTAACAAAATAAAATAAAAAAAGACTCTTAGACAAGCTGAAGTACATGACAGAAAAATCAGTAAAACTGCCTGGAATATACACACCAGAAGGGATTAGTGGAAGAAGTGGAGCCAAGGAGAACTTCCTGAAAGAAGTTCAGAATAGCAGAACTATCTGGAGAGGATACCTTTTGAGCTGTCTTCAAGCTATGTGGTGTGTTCCAGGTTTCAAGCTTTCATGCTGTGGTGGGCTTTGGTGAGGTAGCTGTCTTTAAGTCAGTTTTGCTTCTGTAATTATCACATCACCCAACCCCAAGAAACTGATTGGTTCACCAATTGGACTTCGGTGATATTCCTCCTTTGGTCTGTGATTGGTTCCCTATCTAGAATGACTCGCATACATTTATTCATATATTCCATAGAATTTGTCATACAAGAGACATTGCCTCTAACATCTAACATCAACTCTGCTTATGTTCCTTGTTTAAAATTGTTCTAATCCATTGTATAGCTTAACTTTTCACTGACGTGTGTCCTTTGGTCCACTCCACACTAATAATGCACTATGTTCATTTGTCTGTTAATGACTTTGCTTCTTAAGTGCTCCTGTGTTTATATAGAATTGCATCATCGCCCTTTGCCTATTAGAACGCCACATTTTTAACAAAGGCTAAGTCAAATTTAATGTTCTTCTTGGTTCCTTTGAATATTATTTCTTTTCCATCAAAATCAGTACAATATTAAATTCAAAGTACATAGTTCTGAGGCACTAACTTATTGTTTGAATATGTGCCATATTGTTTCAGTCATGCAATCCTTCCTGCATAATTAGGTTTCAAGCTTATTTGTTTGTAGTGCTAAGATTTGAACATAGAGCTTCAAACATGTTTGAAAAATCTTCTTTCAATGAGCTGTATTCTAACCAAAAATTTTAAACTACTTAATGCTAGGAAATGCATGTCATATTTCTTCTGAATCCATTCGCAACATAATTGAGAATTCCATGGGGTCAGGCAGCAAGATGCCTGTCAGTACATTATAGTGACTACTCTATTGTAGAAAGCATATAATGTCTTAAAAATAGTTCATAATGTTCAAAACGCTTTTTTCTTATAAAAGTGATTATGCGAACACTTTAAAATATAAATTTTGTAGCACAATTATACTTTCTATCTCTTTTATGAAAAAGTTCTAGTAATATAAATCCTTTTGTTTTGAGAAACTGGTCGTATGTTTAGTTTGGAAAACATCAAGAATAACTTAGAAAATTTGAAGAGGCTTTACATGTTTCTGAATTCTATTGTAAATGAAAGCAATAATAATATTTTAGGAACTTTGTATTGGATTATAAAATGCGGATGTTATGTTTCCAGTGTGTAGAGATTATTACTGTCTAAAATTTAAAGAAGAAATAAGGTATCCAATCATTATGTGTTGTTCTATACTGTTTATGTGCTTTATATCTACAAGCTCTCTACTAACTGTGATTCAGACATTTATTTTTTGTTACTTAAATGATACAATTTTAAGTTTAATGCAAGAAAAATTTTAGTGTGTTCATGCCAATAAGAAATACATATATTCTTTTGTCTACAATAGTGACAACAAAGCTTTATAGTGAAGATTACACAATTTTACTCCAGTTCATTCAACAATAGATTGTTTACTTTCAAAAATTCTCATCAACTTAAAGGAATATTGGCATACAATAGGTATACAATGTTATTTACACATATGAGGTATATAAAGGTAAATTGATATTTTTCAATATCTAAATACATACCAGACATTTGGTTTCAGCCCTTAGTGTTTAAAAACTAGGTTAAAAGACTTCCCATACCCTCTTATGTAATATTTCCTGAGCCACAAAGAAAGAGATATGATGTCGATGTACCTATTGGGGCTTGATTCCCCATGATTTTCTGATTTCTTTTTTTTTTTTTTTCAATTTTTCTTTTTTTCTTTTTTTTAAATTTATTTTTGTTACATCTCAATGGTTATCCCATCCCTTGTATCCTCCCATTCTTCCCTCCCTCCCATTTTCCCATTATTCCCCTCCCCTATGGCCCGTATGACTGTTCCTGAGGGGGATTTCCTCCCCCTGTATATGCTCATAGGGTATCAAGTCTCTTCTTGGTAACCTGCTATCCTTCTTCTGAGTGCCACCAGGTCTCCCCCTCCAGGGGACATGGTCAAATGTGAGGCAACAGAGTACGTGAGAAAGTCATATTCCACTCTACACTCAACTGTGGAGAATGTTCTGCCCATTGGTTAGATCTGGGTAGGGCTTTAAAGTTTACCGCCTATATCATCCTTGGTTGGTGCCTTATTTTGAGTGGGACCCCTGGGCCCAAATCTGCCTATCATAATGTTCTACTTGTAGGTTTCTAGGACCTTCTGGATCCTTCTACTTTGCTATTCTCCCATGCTTCTCTCATCTATAGTCCCAATAGGATGTCGTTCCCTCTGTCCCAGTTTCCCGGTAAGCGGCACCACATGCTGGCGAGGATGTGGGGAGGGAGGAACACTCCTTCATTGCTGGTGGGAATGCAAACTAGTACAGCCACTTTGGAAATCTATCTGGTGCTATCTAAGAAAACTGGGAATAGGGCTTCCTCAAGACCCAGCTACTCCACTCCTTGGAATATACCCAGAAGATGCTTCAGCACACAACAAGAAACTTTGCTCAACCATGTTCATAGCAGCCTTATTCATAATAGCCAGAACATAGAAACAGCCTAAGTGTCCTTCAGAGTGCTGCCAGGCCTCCCCATCCAGTGGACATGGTCAGAAAAGGGGCACCAGAGTTCGTGTGAGAGTCAGATCTCACTCTCCACTCAACGGTGGAGAATATCATGTTCGTCGGCAAAATTCGAGAATTTAAGGGAAATGGACAAATTTCTCGACCGATTGAACCAAGACCAGATAAACAAATTAAATAGCCCTATTTCACCTATAGAAATAGAAACAACCATTGATAGTCTCCCAAACAAAAAAAGCCCAGGGCCAGATGGTTTCAGCACAGAATTCTACCAGTCCTTCAAAGAAGAGCTAATACCGATCCTATTCAAGCTGTTCCGAAAGATAGAAATGGATGGAATATTACCAAATTCCTTCTATGAGGCCACAGTCACATTGATACCTAAACCTCACAAAGACCCAACAAAAAAATAGAATTTCAGACCAATTTCTCTTATGAACATTGATGCAAAAATACTCAACAAAATACTCACAAAGCAAATACAACAGAATAGCTAGGCATTTCTTAATACGTTCTTGATGGTACATTTATGGTCTTGCATTCTATTCATGGACAGATTCAGTTATAAAATGAGACAAAGAAAGTAAAAGTTAAAGGCCTCCTCAAAAAGTGTTTTTTTTTATGTATTTTCCTATTTTGTATTTAAAATTACACTATTAGTGACAATCTACTATGCTCACAGACAGGAGCCTAGCGTAGCTCTCCTCTGAGAGGCTTTACCCAGCAGCAGTTCAAAACAGATGCTGAAACTCACAGCCAGTCATTGGGCAAAGCATAGGGAGTCTTGTGGAAAAGTAGGGGGAATTATAAAAGGACCAGGAGGTGACAAATATCCACAGGAAGATCCAGACCCCCTGTTCAGATCTAGCCAATGGACAGCTCATTCTCCACAGTTGTGGGGAGAGCAAGTACTGCCTCTGACATAAACACTGGTAGCCCCAATTTGACCACCTCCCCTTGAAGGGGAGGTCCTCCAGCACACAGAGGAAGGGGAAACAGGCTATCCAGTTGAAACCTGATAGGCTCTGGTCATATGGTGGGGGAAGAGGTCCCGTTCTGTCAGAGGTCTAGGGAACAGGAGTAGAGTGGGAAAGGGTAAGAGGGGAAACAGGAAGATACCTGTGAGGGAATAACAATTGGGATGTAATCTGAATAAATTATAACTTAATAACAACAGAGCCAACTAACCTGGTTCTAGAGGGGCTTTCAGAGACTGAAGCACCAACCAAGGGCCATAAATTGGCTGGACCTAGGTCCCTAACACAGATGTAGCAGATGTAGAGCTCAGGCTTCATGTGAGTCCTCCATTAAGGGGAGTCAGGACTATCTCTGACATGGACTCTGTTTTTGGCTTTTTTATCACTTCCTCCAGGCAGGACTGTC
Source organism: Acomys russatus (assembly GCF_903995435.1). Classification (NCBI taxonomy): domain Eukaryota; kingdom Metazoa; phylum Chordata; class Mammalia; order Rodentia; family Muridae; genus Acomys; species Acomys russatus. Next base: position 100,243,631 of record NC_067169.1, read on the forward strand.
TTGCCAGATCCCAGGGGATTAGGACTTGCCCAATCCTGATGTAACTTGATGAGCTAGGGTGGGAGGCTCCCATTTTCTGAGGCATAAGGGAGTCAGTGGAGGAGGGTAGAAAAAGAGAAAGGGAGGGTAAGACTGGGAGGAAAAGAGAGAGGGTGCTACCATCCATGTGTAAGGTTAATTAATTAATTAATTAATTAAAGATGATAATGTGAAAATTGCATAAAGTTTTTTTAAAAAAGTATTTTCCATGCCTCTCTTAATAGAAATAGTGAGTGTTTTCTTCATTCGTCATTCTCACAAAATATTAAGCTGAACATTTTGAGAATCACATATTGTTTCTAAAGGTTTCTTTGTCTTTAACATGGAAAATAGAATGGAGCCTCGCCCTTTTTCTTCTCTAATGAGTGCACATCCCACCTTGCTTCTGAAATTTGCACTGTGAAGGCAAGCAAAGGTATCCTGACCCTCCCTAGAGTCCCTTCTATTTGGTAATGTATGTGAATATAGAATTCCAGTCTATCACATTAATTTATTTTGTGCATTTTAAAATACATATTTTAAAGTGGAGACTTCAGAAATGAATTAATATGCCAGGTGTGTGTTTTATGTTCAGTAACTGTAAGGGATAATTTTTAAAATATAATTTGCTGCTGTTATGACAAGAGTTGTTATTTTGTATTTTAAACAATGTTTTTTTTTCTTTATGGAGCAGAGAGGTAGCATGTTGCTTAAATACTATGTTTTGATTAATTAAACATACAATAAAAATTTCCTGCATTCAACTTGATGTTTTGCTAATCTTTATATGTTTATTTGTATTTTTAATCAGAGAGATTATTTATTTTTATCCTAGGCATGTCATTCAATATGAGTGACATACTAGAACTAAAGACATGTAATAATTAAATGTTTAGTGTGAAATAGAAAACCTCTGAAGCTATATTTTAATAGTACTGACAGATATTTGCAATAAATTTTTGCTTGGTGACTATGAATAAAGAACTTCAAAAATGTAATGAAGAAGGTAAAACAGAATCATAGCTTAATTTGAATTTCAAAACTTGATCATCTTTAAAGACTTCCAGAGCTGTAATTTGTAGGTTCAGAAAAGTAATAAATTAACAGAATATTACTTTAATGACAATTTCCTAACATGAAGAAACAGCATCAATGTTCCTGTATAGATGTGTTACCAATCAGCTGCCAGGAGCCTTTTTAATGGCCACAGATATATGGTTAGGACAGACGAAACTCTTGCATGGCTTATCTTTAGCAGCTTTTTAAATCGTTTTTCTTTGACTGACAAGAAGAGAAACTGGTGGAACACATTAAGGTTGTAATTCTTGTAGAAGTATAGGCTACTAGGCACTAGAACCCTTAGTCCTGTGTTGTTACAATTCTTTTATTACATTTTTATTAATTTATTCATATTAAATCTAAATTGTTATCCCATCCCTTGTATCCTCCCATTCCTCCCTCTCTCCCATTTTCCCCTTACTCCCCTCCCCTATGACTGTGCCTGAGGGGGACTTCCTCCCCCTTTATATGCTCATAGGGTATCAAGTCTCTTCTTGGTAGCCTGCTATCCTTCCTCTGAGTGCCACCAGGCCTCTCCATCAAGGGGACGTGGTCAAAAATGGGGCACCAGAGTTTGTGTGAAAGTCAGTCCTCACTCTCCACTCAACAGTGGAGAATGTCCTGTGCATTGCCTAGATCTGGGTAGGGGTTCAATGTTTACTGCATGCATTGTCCTTGGTTGGTGCCATAGTTTGAGCAGAACCCCTAGTGTAGGCCTAAAAAGTCCTAATTGTGTAACCCTTGATGTTTTGCATCAAAACTTCTGGACTGCCCAATTGTGAGGAATCCCCAGCCTACAACAGTGGCAATGATACAGATTCTAGGCCTAGGGTGTCTGACACCTTTGTGCCTTAAGCATTGACAGCTTTCTAGAATTCTTCTAGTAATAAGTACTTGCAGTTTCACTTCCTTCGCACTTTGCAGCATTCTATCCTTCTTTAGTCTCAGATCTTGGCAACTGTTGCCTTCCATATACTTGTAAATTCTTCTACTTGATTAGGTCACTTTCCTTAACTCCATAGGTATTTCTTGTTGCTATTCTAAGGTCATGACTCAAGCTGCTTGTCAGCAGTTACTGCTACTTCTTTCACACCTTCTTTGCTCTAATGTTGTCCCCACAGCTGTGCTGACTGGCTTCTTGTTACTAGTCTCATAACTTTACACCTTCTGTGACTGTCAAACTCACTTGTCTCCTACTCCTGCTATTAAATATTCTGCTATCACCTGTGCAGGAACTACTTTTATTTGGTTTTTAACTGTCTACTTTTCTTACAGGCAAAAAGACATATTTGCACCAAGCCTAGTATTAATAAGTTGGTACAGGAACTTGTCTGTAAGTCTCCTCAACAAGTGAGTGGAAATCTATACTTATTCAATCAGAAATTGGGTATCTCCACAAATTATAGCAAACGTCCATAGAAATGAAAGATTGTGTCTTTACTGTCTGTTTTGCCCTTATCAGAATTCTTCCCTCTATTGGACCTCCAGGGGAAATGTTTCCCATTTTTCCTGGTAGAAATGGTTAAAGATAAATCTATCTCAAGCTTCAAGAAGCAGGCATGGTTAACCCTTGGAGCAACAGAACAAACAGCTCCAATAATTGTATAGCTCCCACATGGACCTATGAAGAGTTCTAAATGGCTGTCATGGGTAAAATAGCTACCTATTAACTGATTCCTTTTCATTAAAGAAACAAGAATATGAAAGGAAATCTAAGACTTCTCAATAGGGTAATAAATCACTTATTTCTATAACATTTGATGATTTATATAAAAATAAACAGCAGTCGGAATGCTTATAATATTTATAAAACTGAAAATATTTTAAATATTCCAAATTTTTTATTCTTTTTATACATATACATTTATTTTATTACACACACACACACACTTACTATTTACATAAGGAAGAATCATAAAACAATCAGGAAGTATACAGATGTTACATTCATAGTCTTTTGGCTATTTCTGTTTGGCAACATTGAAGAGAACATCTTTCCTGTCCTGGTGCATGTAAAATTCTGAATTTAAATCAGTATCTATTATATCTCATCCTTTTCAACTTAAAACATCTATTTAGACCTAAAAACATCTTATCCCCAAAACAACTAAGCTTAATTGTAAAACTAAACTATCTGGTCTTCAACCCCATCAGAAACATGCAAAGGAATAAAATTAATTACCTGAGTATACAGGGAGTGCAGGTTAGTAGCTTCCCAATGAGAAGATGACAGAGACAATTTACTGCCTAAACAGTCACCCAAAACTCTCTATAACATTTGAGCATCATCTTCAGCCTTCTGGCGCAACATATCTGACATACGTACTTGTGAGTCAGGAACTATTGAGGACTTGCTTACCCTGTCTTGTCAGAGTTTGGCCTTAGACTCTGCCTTTATCCAAGCTTGCCATTTTTTAGGCATAATTTTGTCTGTAGTGGAAATGAGGACATTTTTCCCAGTGCCTTGTTTGTCACATTTGAAGCCATCTCCATAAGGAGGTTCACAACATCTTCTTTAAGGCAGGCTGGGTGTTGCCAGGTGTTAAACTGCTTTGTTGTCAAGAATCTTTAATAAAAACAACTTTAAATGCAATAATCTGTAGGTCTCTGAGACTTTTGAGGACCTTATCAAACTAATTTACCTTATCTATCTGTAGAATCATTTATCTGTTAAACCTAAAATATATACTCTTGTGATATAAGTAGACTAATAATGGACATAAATATGCTTTTGTTGACTAACAATTAATGTGTATTACTTAATTATCCTAAGCAGCCTGAAGTAGCACTTTCAAATTATGAGGATTAAGCCTTGTATTATAGTTGGTGCATCACTTTTTGTATTTTAGTAAGGTTATCATGTATTCTGTGGCTAATATCTGCTAATGAGCGACTACATACCATGCATGTATTTCTGGGTCTGGGTTACCTCACTCAGGATGATCTTTTCTAGTTCTATCCACTTGCTAGCAAATTTCAAATGTTTCTTGTTTTTAATAGCTGAGTAGTATTCCATTGTGTAAATGTACCACAGTTTCTTTCTCCATTCCTCTATTGAGGGACATCTAAGTTGTTTCCAGATTCTGGCTATTATGAATAAAGCTTATATGAACATGTCCTTGTTGTATGGTGGAACATCTTTCAGGTATATGCCCAGGAGTGGAATGGCTGGATTTTGAAGTAGCACATTTCCCAATTTTCTGAGAAATCACCAGATTGGTTTTCAAATTGTTGTACAAGTTTACACACCTGCCAGCAATGGAGGAGTGTTCTCCTTTCTGCACATCCTCACGAGCTTGTGCTGGTACTTGAATTTTTTATCTTAGCCATTCTGATAGGTATAAGATAGACTCTCAGAGTTGTTTTTATTTGCATTTCTCTCATGACTAGGGATGTTGAGTATTTCTTTAAGAGTTTTTCCACCAATTGATATTCCTCTGTTGAGAATTCTCTATGTAGTTCTGTATCTCAATTTTTAATTCAAGTATTTGGCTTGTTGGTTTATTTTCTTGAGTTCTTTATATATTTTGGATATTAGCCCTTTGTCAGACATAGGGTTGGTGACAATCTTCTCCCAGTCTGTAGGCTGTGATTTTGTTCTATCAACAGTGTCCTTTGCCTTACAGAAGCATTTCAGTTTCATGAAGTCCCATTCATTAATTTTTTATCTTAGAGCCTGAAATGTTGGTGTTCTGTTCAAGAAGTTGTCATGTGTCCCAATGAGTACAAGGCTCTTCCACAGTTTTTCTTCTAACCAATTTAGTATGTCAGGTTTTATGTTGAGATCTTTAATCCACTTGGATTTTAGTTTTGAGGAGGATGGTAAATATAGATCTATTTGCATTTTTCTAGATGTAGCCATCTAGTTAGACTAACACCACTTATGGAAGATGCTATCTTTTTTCCATTGTATGTATTTGGCTTCTTTGTCAAAAATCAAGTGTCCAAAGTCATATGGATTTATGTCTGCACCTTCAATTTGATTCCATTGATGTACCAGCCAATTTCCAAGCCAGCATAATGCTCTTTATATTACTGTTGCTCTATAGTACAGCTTGAGATCCAGGATGGCAATTCCTCTGGTAGATCTTTTATTCTACAGGATTGTTTTAGCTATTCTAGGTGTTTTGTTTTTCCATATGAAGTTGAGAATTGATCTTTCAAAGTTTGTAAAGAATTGTGTTGGAATTTTGATGGGAATTGGATTGAATCTGTAAATTAAATTGTTTTTGGTAAGATGGCCATTTTTACCTTTATTCTCCTGATATATGAGCATGGGAAATCTTTCAATCTTCTGATAACTTCTTCAATTTCATTTTTTAGAGACGTGAAGTTTTTTTCATACAAGTCTTTGGCTTACCTGGTTAGAGATACACCAAGATATTTTATATTATTTGTGGCTATTGTGAATGGAGTAGTTTCTCTAACCTCTTTCACAGCCTGTTTGTAACTTGTATACAGAAGCGCTAATGATTTTGAGTTGATTTGTATCCAGCCACTTTCTTTAAGGTGTTTATCATCTGCAGGAGTTCATTGGTAGAATTTTTTGGGTCACTTATGTATACTATCATGTCAACAGCGAATAGTGATAGTATGAATTCTTCCTTTCCAGTTTGTTTCTCCTTGATCTCCTTTAGTTGTTTTATTGCTCTATCTAGGACTTCAAGAACTATATTGAAGAAGTATGGAGAGAGTGGACAGCCTTGTCTTGTCCCTGATTTCAGTGGAATTGATTTACGTTTCTCTCCATTTAGTTTGATGGTGGCTACAGGCTTGCTGTATATTGCCTTTATTATGTTGAAGTATGTACCTTGTATTCTTACTCCCACCAAGACTTTAAACAAGAATTGGTGTTGAATTTTGTCAAATGCTTTTCACCATCTAAGTAGATAATCATGAATTTTTTTTTCTTTCAGCTTACTTATGTGATGGATTACATTGATGGATTTCCATATGTTGAATCATCACTGAATGCCTGGGTTGAAGCCTACTTGGTCATAATGAATCATATTTTTATTTGTTCTTGGAACTGGTTTGCAAGTACTTTATTGGGTATTTTTGTGTCAATGTTCATAAGAGAAATTGGTCTAAAATTCTTTTTCTTTGTAGAGTGTTTCTGTTGTATAGATATCAAGGTGATTCTGGCTTCATAGAATGAGTTCAATAATGTTCCTTCCATTTATATTTTGTGGAATAGTTTAAAGAAATTTGATATAACTCTTATTTGAAGGTCTGATAGTATTCTACACTGAATCTATCTTGCACTGGGCTTTTTTTTTTTTTTTTTTTTTTTTTTTTTTTTTTTTTTTTAGGGGAGGGATATTTTTGATGACTGCTTGTGTTTCCATAGATGATGTAGGACTATTTATTTTGTTTACCTGATCTTGATTCAGTTTTGGTAGCTGGTATCTATCAAGAAAATTGTTCATTTCATTTAGATTTGAAAATTTTGTGGGATATAGGCTTTTGAAATATGACCTAAAGATTCTTTAGATTTCCTCAATGTCTTTCATTATGCCTCCCTTTTCATATTTGATTTTGTTGATTTGATTACTCTTCCTTTGCTTTTTAGTTAATTTGGCTAAGGATTTCTCTATCTTGTTGATTTTGTCAAAGAACCAGCTCCGAGTTTTGTTGATTCTTTGAATTGTTCTCTTTGTTTCTAATTTATTGATTTCAGCCCTGAGTTTGAACATTTCCAACTGTCTACTCCTCTTGTTTGTGTCTGTTTCTTTTTATCTGGAGTTTTTATGTGTGCTGTTATTTTGCTAGTACGAGATCTCTCCAATTTCTTGATAAAGGCACTTAGTGCTATGAATTTTCCTCTTAGCACTGTTTTCATTGTTTACCATAAGTTTGTATACGTTGTGCCTTCAGTTTCATTGAATTCTAGTAAGCTTTTAATTTCTTTTTTCTTTCAATCTTTACCTAAATATTGACTATGGAGGTGTTCAGTTTCCATGAATTTTTAGGCTTTCTGTTGTTTCTGTTGTTGTTGAGTTCCAGCTTCATACCATGGTCATCTGATATGATGCAAGGAATTATTTTGATTTGTTGTATCTGTTGACATTTGCCTTTTGACAAAGTATACTATTGGTTTTGGAAAATATTCAGAGGGGTGCTGAGAAGAAAGTGAATTTTTCATGTTTGGGTAAAAAGTTTTGTATATATCAGTTAAGTCCAATTGATAGATGATGTCTATTACCTTCATTGTTTCTCCATTTTGTTCCTTTCTTAATTATCTGTCTATTGGTGAGAGTGGGCTGTTGAAGTCTTCTGCTATTATTGTATGGGCTTGATGTGTGTTTTGAGCTTTAGTAATGTTTCTTTTATGAATGAGGGTGCTCCTTTATTTGGGGCATAGATGTACAGAATTGAGACATCATCTTGGTGTATTTTTCATTTGATGAGTATGAAGACTCGTTTCCTATTTCTTTTGTTTAGTTTTGGTTGAAAGTCTATCTTATTAGATATTATGATGGCTACTCCAGCTTGTTTCTTGGGTCCATTTGCTTGGAATACCTTTATTACAACCCTCTACTCTAAGGTAATGTATTTCATGTATGCAGCAGAAAGATGGGTCCTCTTTTCTCATCCATTCTGTTAGTCTGTGTCTCTTCATTGGGGATTTGAGACCATTGATATTGAGATATATTAATGACTAGTGGTTATTGGTTCCTTTTTATATTGGTAATGATGAGATTGTTTATGAACTTCCTTCCTTTTGCTTTTCTGGATGTGGGGTTATTTAATTCCCTTGTTTTCTGGAGTAAAGTTATATTCCATGGGTTTGAATTTCTTTCTAGTATCTTCTGTAGGGCTGGATTTGTAGGTAGGTACTCTTTGAACTTGGTGTTTGTCATAAAATATTTTGCTTTATTTCCTATGGTGATTTAAAGTTTTGCTGGGTATAGTAGTCTGGGTTGGACTCAGTGTTATCTAAATGTCTACATGACATCAATTCAGGTCCCTCTGGCTTTCATAGTCTCCATTGAGAAGTGTAATTCTGATAGGTTTTCCTTCATATGTGACTTGGATTTTTTTTTCTTAAGGTTCCTAATATTCTTTCTCTGTTCTGTACATTCAATGTACTGATTTTATGTTGTGGGGAGATTTTTTTCTGGTCCAATCTATTGGAGTTCTTAGGCTTCTGGTATATTTGTGGGCATCTCTTTCTTTAGGTTAAGGAAGTTTTCTTCCCTAGGTTTACTATTCCCAGGATTTTCTTGGGCTGTGTCTTCTTCATTGATTCTATCTCCATTTTTAGGTCTTAAATCCTTATGTTTCTTTTTATTCTGCTGCTTGTTCCTAGCTTCCTGTTGTTTGCAAATTCCTTTAAGCAATTTGTTCAATTATTTCACCTTTTGCATTATTTATTATTTATTTTTATTTTTTACATATACATTTACATTATACCACATATATGCAATAAACTACCTATAGCAAGAAGAACCATGACACAATCAGGAATTACATAAATGTTACATTCTTAATGTTTTGGCTATTTATATTTGATAGCCTTGAAGAAAACAACTTTCCTATTGTGGGGCATCTAAAATTCTGAATGTAAATCAATCTCCATCATATCTTGTCATTATCAATTAAAACATCTATCTAGACCTAAAACATCTTAATCCCTAAACAACTGAGTCTCAATGTAAAATTAAGCTACCTGGTCTTCAACTCCATCAGAGACTTGAGAAGGAATAAACTTGATGACTAGAGTATGCCAGGGGTGCAGGTTAGAAGTTATCCAAATGAGAAGATAACAGAGACAGTTTGCTACCTAAATAGTCACACAAAACTCTTCATAACGTTGGAGCATCTTCTTCAGCCTTCTGGCCCAATATATTTGACAGATATATTTGTGAGGCAGTAACTATTGAGACTTGCTTACCCTGTCTGGGCAGAGTTTGGCTGTCAAATCTGCCAGGATCCAAGCTTGCCTGTTTTTAGGCAGAATTATGACTGTGGTAGAAATGAGGACATTTTCCATGTGGCTTGCTTTCCACATTTAAATCCATCTCTATAAGGAGGTTCTTTGATGCTCGTGATCCTCTTTGAGGTAGGTTGGATGTTGCCAAGTGTTAACCTGTCTAATTGTCAGTGAATCTTTAAAATAATAAAAACATTTTAAATGCCATATTCTGCATATCTCTGAGGTTTCTGAAGACCTTATGTAGCTATCCAATCTTATCTTTCTATAGAATCGTATCTATCTGCCACACCTAAGATGTACATTCTTGTGATAAAAGTAGACTAGTGATTGACAAGCCCATGATTTGATCAGCTATCAATTATTTATCCTAAACAGCCTACAATAGCACTTTCAAAGTGTTGGAAGTAAACCTTGCATAATAATTGAGTCATATGAGTATAATACCTTATATTAGAGTATGTATATATATATATGTATATATATATATATTATGAAGAATAAACTAACATTTGAATTCTATAAACTGTATCTAGAATTAAACTTACTTTATATCTATATACCAATTTCTATATCAGTGAATTAAAAATAACCTTCTGAGTGACAACTGAGGCATTAAGATGAAGAGTAAATTCACTAATCTACTTTTCCTTCTATCTTCCCTATATATTTCTTTTTTAATTTAGATTTTATTAATTTATTCCAATTACAACACAATTGTTATCCCATCACTTGTATTCTCCCATTCCTCCCTCCCTCCCACTCTCACACTATTCCCCTCCACTAGGTCTAAGACTGAGGGGGACCTCCTCTCTCACTATATGGTCATAGGCTATCAAGTCTCATCTTGGTAGTATGCTTATTCTTTCTTTGAGTGCCATTAGACATCCCCATCAAGGGGAGGTGGTCAAATATGGGGCACCAGAGTTTATGTCAGAGTCATTCCCTGCTCTCCACATAACTGTGGAGAATGTCCTGTCCATTGGGTAGATCAGAGTAGGGATTTGAGGTTTACTATTGTATTGTCCTTGGTTAGTGCAATAGTTTGAGCAGACCCCCCTTGGGCCTTGATCCATCCATCACGATCTTTTACTTGTAGGTTTCTAGGACCTTCAGTGTCCTTCTATTTCCCCATCTCCTATATATCTCTTACCTAGAGTCTCAGCAGGATGTCTTCACATCTATCCCAACCTCCTGGTAAGTGAAGATTTTTGTGGAACATGCCTTTTGGGCTAGTGCCCAATTATAAGTGAGTATATACCACTTGACTCTTTCTTCTTCTGGGTCAACTCACTCATTATGATCATTTCTAGTCCCATCCATTTGTCCAGAAATTTCTGGAATTCCTTGTTTTTAGTAGCTGAGTAGTATTCCATAGTGTAAATGTACCACAGTTTCTTTATCCATTCTTCTACTGAGGGACATTTAGGCTGTTTCCAGGTTCTGGCTATTATGAATAAGGCTGCTATGAACATGGTTGATCATATGGTGGAGCATTTTTTGGGTATATTCCAAGGAGTGGAATAGCTGGGTCTTGAGGAAGCCCTATTCCTGGTTTTCTTAGATAGCACCAGATAGATTTCCAAAGTGGCTGTACAAGTTTGCATTTCCAATGGCAATGAAGGAGTGTTCTCTCTCCACATCCTCGCCAGCATGTGGTGTCACTTGAACTTTTGATCTTAGCCATTTTGATGTGTGTAAGATGGAATCTCAGAGTCATTTTGATTTGCATTTCTCTGATGACTAAAAACGCTGAGCATTTCTTTAAGTGTTTTTCAGCCATCGTATATTCCTCTGTTGAGAATTCTCTGCTTAGTTCTGTGCCCCATTTCACAACTGGGTTATTTGGTTTGGTGGTGTTTAATTTCTTGTGTCATTATATATTTTGGGTAGTACACCTTTGTCAGATGTAGAGTTGGTGATAATCTTTTCCCAGTCTGTAGGCTGTTGCTTTGTTCTATTGACAGTGTCTTCTCCTTTACAGAAACGTCTCAGCTTCATCAGGTCCCTTTTATTACTTGTTCACCTTAATGCCTAGGCTGTTGGTATTTTGTTCAGGAAGTTGTCTCCTGTGCCAATATGTTCCAGGCTTTTCCCCACTTTTTCTTCTAACTGATTTAGTGTCTCTGGTTTTATGTTGAGATCTTTAATGCACTTGGACTTGAGTTTTGTGCATGGTGAAAAATATGGTTCCAATTGCATTTTTCTACATGTGGACAACAAGTTAGACTAGCCTCTCCCAAGCAGGTAGGAGACCCCGACAGGCTGTAGGGACTGTGGCTTTATCTGCCCAATTGTCCAGGCCCGGACTGCCCTGGTCTACAGACAGGCTCTTGCCCTGATTGGTCTACAGAGCAGACCAGCCTAGATTGTGCACCCTTGGCAGCTCAGTCCCACCAAGCTGCAGCCAGAACTCAGACACCCAAGGTAGTCCAGCTTCTCCCACAAACATAGGAGTTTCTGCCCAGCAGTGGGGACTCTGGCTTTATCTGCCCAATTATCCAGGCCTGGTCTGCTGTGGTCCACAGACAGGTTCCTGTCTGGATCAGTGCAGAGAGTGTACCAGTCTAGATTGTGCACCCTTGGTGGCTCAGCCCTGCAGAGCTGCAGCCACAACTCAGTCCCCTCCAGACACCCAGGGAAGTCCAGCTTCTCCTACAAACATAGGAGTCCCTGACAGGCCATGGGGACTGTCCTGACCAGGTTCTATTAGCCCAATTTTTCAGGCTTGGTCTGCTGAGGCTGGCTGACTAGCTCCGGCTGGACCTGTCCAGACTGTGAATGCTGTTTTTGGGCACCGTGAGCTTCACCGAGGCCTCCTGCACTCCCCATAGACTTTGGTGGATAAGGTGGGGTTGTCCAGGGACATATTCACTTGTTTCCCTGAGACTTTCCCAGGTCAGGAGCCCTGGTGTTCCACTGTCACACATACTGCGCCTGGGCTATAGAGGCCTGCTGCAGTCCACAGGTGGGTTCCTTTCGAAAGTCTGGAGAGTGGGTTCAGGTCCTTCGTGGGCTGTTGTTTGGCCCAGGGCCAAGGCCACCTGTGGTCTGGACTATGCAGGACCCCACTCACCTAGTATTCTCCAGTTCTTGCAGTCTGTGCCTCCCAATCTGGTCCCTGTTCTCAGTGCATTCGATCAGATACAGTGCGTGATAGGAGCTGCCATCTTAGAACTCTCCTTCCTATATATTTCTATATCACCCTTTCTTTCTTTTCAACCCCTATCTCCAAACCTAAGAATGCAAGGTAATGGAAAAGAGAGACATCTCTGAGTCTAACCTTGTTTTCTTTCTAAATAAGATCTATAATAACTTGAAACAAATTCCCATTGATAATAACCCTCTATATCCCAAGAAAGCAACCAAAAACCTAACCAATTCCCCTGAAAAGAAATGGGAAGTCATTTTCTTAAGGTTTCTTTTGGCTCATTTGGGATAAATAATACCTAGTAGGGGCCCAATTAAAATTGGGGAAATGGTTAAATAAGTTAGGAATCGCATTTGTGGCCCAGTTTCTAAATGTTGGGAAACTCCAGGCTTAATTAGTGTCCTGTGTGGGACAGTATGAAATTCTGGACCAATTGGTATTGGAAGCTTTCTTTTAATCACTTCTTTCTTTGTGTATCCCTGTTTTAGTTTGAGTGATTTATTTTCCTCCTTTAAGGCCTCTATTGTTTTCATAACCTCAGATGTGTTATACTTATGTGGAGAATATATTATCTCTTGGGCTTGTGGTGGTGGTGGAACTCCTGGTTTTTGGTGTTATCACACTGTCCTGGGAATTGTTGCTTGTGTTCTTATGTTGACCTCTTCCCATTGTGATGTCTCTGTTTGGCACCTGTGCCCAGGGCCTGCTTGTACTCTTGAATTATCTGTGACTGATCTGAGGTCAGTTCCACTTGTGCTCCAGACTATACTGTCTACTCAGTGCTAGAACTCACAGGTGCTGGTGCTTTTGCAAATCATAGTTTCTTATTCATCCCCAGGAGTTCCAAAGCTGTCTGCCAGCCAAGTGAGTGGTGTGGGCTCACAGTGGATGCCTGGACCCTGAAACATAGCTTTCTGTGGCTTTTATGGGTAGCCTGATATCAGAACCACTTGTGTTGGGGACTGTGGTGTCTGCTAGATGCTAGTACCCAAAGACTCCATATTTTCGTTTGTTTGTTTTGTTTTTGTTTTTGTGTTTGTTTGTTTGTTTTGCTAGCCAGACCTCCCTTTAGCACCCTTTGGGAGTTCAAAAACAGTCTGCCAGCAAATTGTGTGATGATAGCTTTCAGAGGCTACATTCCAATTTCTGCAGAGACCAGGGACCTTTTTCTTATTTTGTTGCGTGGCCCAAGGCTGGACCCAATAGTACTACACAGAGTTTGGACACCTCTTACCTGTGAGTAACCAGTACTTGTGTTTTGATGTTCTCAGATCTGTCCTTAGGTTGTTTAAGTTGCTGCTGTCCTGCTGCTCAAACAAGATGTGTTTTTGGCACAGCCACTTTGGATCCTCCAATTGATTGAAATTTTAAGTGTTCAACAATGTTTTATATTTTATTAGAATATATTAATAATACATAATAATAGATTTCATTATGACATAATCATACAATCATATACTTACACTTATTAGAATCCTATGACTAGTATATCTTCCTCTCCATTCCCACTTCTGCTCATCCCCTTTATTCTCACATGATCATTTTATCTCCTGTTCCTTTTCTATTTCTTTTTTAAAATTTTTTTTAGCTTCTTTCCTTTCCTTATTTCTTCCTTTTTGTAAGTGAGTCTGTTTAATTGGGGTTTCTTGCAAAACTATGAGTGAGAGGTTATTTAAAGAAACATTGGTTACTTACTGTAGTAGTGACTCCCTGAAGGAAATATCTCTTGTTCCTCTATTAACCATTAACTCTCAATATCTCTTCAGGAAAATGGTGTGACTCCATGAACACTTTCCTATCTGTGACGAAATTTTAATTGACCCAATCTTCTGCAGTTATCCACAGCTATTGTGTGTCCATTAGTGGAATGGACATTTCAAGCCATAAGATAACACATCACACCATGTGGTTACTTCCTCTAACTCTAAATTCTTTTGGACTCTACTGGGGAAAATTTTTTAAAGTCCTCCAGTTTGAAGCTTCTCAAATTACTATTTATCTGATCCTAAGCAGTTTTGAAGAATTCCTAAAGACTTTAAAAACTATATAAATCCTCTATTTTAGTGCTCTTCAGTTCCTTCCTATGGTTTGCCTTTGCTCATTGATCAGGATTTTCTCTACCATTAAATTATTTTCTCAGCACAATCACAATGTTTTCTTGATAAAAGCAGAACTTAAATAAGGCAGTACATTTAATGTTCTTGGAGCTTTCCCTTATACATATGTGTAGTATTCTACTGAATTATTTTATCAATTAGACTATTCCTAGAACACAAACACTATAAAATCATAGTACCATAGTTACTGACACTTTGTGAAAGCATGTAGTAAATATTGGGATGTAAAAGATGACTAAAACACTATCTATTCTCTCCCAAATGTTGTATAATACAGTGCAAAAACAAGTTATTTTAAATGTAGTAAAATATTCTTATAGTTTGCAAATTATATTGTAAGAAAGAAGATATATTAAATTTGCTCTGAAGATTGTAAGGAGCCAGAGGAAAAAGCAAAACCAGGCAAACATGCACACTATGTTTGCAGAGATTCCTGGTGCATGAATAGGTATCCATTAAACAATGGAAGATATGCATTGGCATTGCTAATAACTTCCTGCTATGCTATATATGTATCCATGTTGGTTTGGATGGAATTGTACTACTAGTTTCATTTCAAATGATCTATCATGGGATTTCTAATCTTCTGTAATTGTAAGAACCAAGTAATCCAATCAAAATTTTTTCTAAAAGATCAATTCTATTTCTTCAGAAAAACCTGGCTTAATATGTCTTTTACTTTTAATATCACAAAGTCTAGTATAATGCAATTAAATAATTAATTTGTTTTTTCTTCCTCACAATGCAAATACTACTGCCTTAAAGACCCTTTTTCACCTAGAAATTAGAGTGAACATTTTACTACCATTTGGTTTTTGTTACAATTATATATTGTATAATACTCAAAACTCCCCTATATTTTCTTAACACTTCACCCTCTTGTCAATCTTCAAGACAATTTCACTTCTTTTAATCCATATATATATATGTATGTATATATATATATATATATGACTTTATGTGACTATTTTATGCAGCATCTGCAAACTCCAAATATGAAAAACCATATACTATTCATTTTTCTGTGGTTATTTTATTTCACTTATATAATTTTTCTAGTTATACTGATATTTTCAAAAAGCATATACCTTTATTTTTCCTAATGGCTGAAAAATTACTATTGAATATAGTGTATTTTTTTAATCACCACTCTAATGTTGGTTCTGAGCATTGCTATTATAAATAATTACATTAAAATATTTATGTAATAGCATTTCCGTGATATGACTTTAAAAGGTATTCACATTTATGCTCTTCTAAAATATTTCAAAAATGTATATATAACTTGAGAAGGTTGTTAAAAACATGTAGATTGTGGTCATCCCCTGCACAATTCTGTAATTTAGAATTAACAAGGCACAAGAAAACTCCACTTTCTCAATTGCTCATATTTGACACTCCATGCACTGCTAGGTATCTGAATGATATATATATCTACATGGGTTTGCTTATTTTTTTGTAAAAATTAATTTCCATTTAAATTGTATAAAAGCAAAACTTGTCACATGTTTTATTAATGCCTTTAAACAATTTCAATAAGCAACTTAAGCAATATGGCATCATGTGAAGTTTCTAAATACTTATATTAGAAATCTACAGACAACAAAACTACTAAATAAAATTAAACTCTTGAAGAGCAAATGATCCAGATGGACCATTAAGCCATTAAGCAGCTATATAAAGATGAAAGTGAGGGTAAAATGCAGTAGAAAAACTCTTCCTCATAATGTTACAAATTAAAATGCTAATAATAGTTCAGGCAACATTTAACTGGTCAAATTACTAAACAGATAAAAATTTCCAACATGTGTGCTAACTTAACAATATAAACTTGTTTCTATATGAAAACTCGTCCATGAGAATTTCTTGGTGAGGAAAAATTAACCATATTAATTATAATCTCACAGCCAATTCATAAAAATTGAATTTTACAAGTTACGTTAGTGGAAAAATCATTTTACCTCATTTCACCAACAAAGATATTTTTGAGGTATGACTGCCTATATCATATGCTGCTAATTAAGTTACTTAAGTAGCTTTGATTCTATATAACTATAAATAATACAATGGCAAGCTATCATTGCTTAAAATGTTTATCTTTTCCACACTAAAATGTTTGGCACAGAATATCCTTCAGATTCAAGGGTTGATCTATTTCTATATAAGAACCAAATTACTTTAAATTCATATCACCATAGTGAGATATAAAAAATCAAGGAAGAATTATATGGTCATACCTGTATGATAATAGATACAGCTGTTTTCCCCAAAGAACTTGGTGTCATTATCTTTATTGAATGTATCAATTGAATCTGTTTTTCAATTAGAGAAAATAATGAAAATATCAAAATATATACCCTTGAAATAATGTAAACAATGTTTTTATATGGGTTAGTATAAATTCTAGAAAAAGAATAGGAAAGAATTAAATAAAGAGGCAAAAAGATATATGGGGAGCTTTCTATACAAAGAGTAGCATACATTTTATATGCAAATGGAAATATACCAAGCAACATTTACTATAAAGGATCTGAACCAATACTTATTTTAAATTCTTTGTATAAAATTTTAAATAATAAAAAATAACAGGAATTTATATCTTAGTGTCACAAAAGGGGTGAAGATAATCTGAGATACTTCATACCTCCATCAGGCATTCTCCAAGACACTGTTCAAGGAACATACCAAGAAAATAAAACATTAATAGTATATGCCTTAGAAACACCAATCTAATGGGATTTGTGTTGACAAAAGACAAGATACAATTTAAAATAGGCGATTATAATTGGAAATATCATTCAGAAGGTAGATTTTAAAAAATAAATAAAATGTTAATTATAACGATTCAATTGAGAGAACGTAATAAGCAGTGTAACATCATTTAAATAAATACTGTAGCTCAAAATTTCTGTTTCTATTTCTTTGTACTTCTCAAGGAAAAATACCATATGCTATGATATTTTTAAAAATTTTTTTAAATTTAAATTGTTACTTTAAATTTTAAAGTAATATTTCATAATAAAAACATGAAAATGTGGTTAGAGAGATGGTTCAGCAGTTAAGAACACTTGTTACTTTGTAGAAAAATTTTAAACAAGAAACATGGCTGATTTAACCACATCCAAAGTCCTTCTAAATCTGTGTGATCTGGCTCAAATGCAGACACTCCCTTAGAACAAGCATTTACTCTCAAACAATGTAGGTTATATTAGTTTGTAAAAGGATGCAGTCATGTTTGAAAGCAATTTATAATTGAGAGGGAGAAGAGTGACAAATCAGAGAAAGATTTGACAGAATAAGTCAGAGATAGAATTTGCCCAACTCTCACAAGTACAGAGAAAGAAAAGAGACAACTTAGGAGATCAATGCAGAGAGAGAGAGAGAGAGAGAGAGAGAGAGAGAGAGAGAGAGAGAGAGAGAGAGAGAGAGAGAGACACAGAGAGACAGAGAGACAGAGTCAGAGAGAGAATGAGAGACATAGAGACAGATAGACAGAGGCAGTTTTACCAGGACAGTTTTACAGAGACAGGTTGTAGGTTGTAGAGGGAACAAGCTGGACACAGGTCAAGACAGATGAGCATAGAATGAAAGAATGCAGAGGATTAGAACAGACTGCAAGAGTTAGTATAAGACCAAGAGAAAAATTAAATGAGAATCCAAGAAAAGCCAGATTGAGCCAGTCAGCTCGGAAAGGAGTTTTAGAAAGAACAGCTGAGTTGAACAAGGCAGCCAGAGTTCAGAAAGAGCTAGGAAGTATAAAGTTACTCAGGAGTAAGCCTCCAAAACAACAATTGAATCTGACAAAAACAAAACCATTTACATTTCTTTTGCAGAGGACCCAAGTTCAGTTCCCATTAAGTGCCCTAGTAGCTCACAACTATATGAATTCTAATTCTAGGAAGTCTATGTATCTCTTTTTTCTTCTGTATAAATAAGGCATGTATACAGTAAGTATCCATGAGGTGTAGCAAATATATTTAAGATAAAATGTAATAAACATTTAAAAATCTTGAAATTTAAGTTATTTGTAAAAATGATTTCATGTGTGTGTGAGTGTTTGTGTGTGTGTTTGCTGTTATATATGTATATGTAATATATGAATGCCTAGCTAAAAGGAAATGTTAGATTCCTAGAAACTGCAATATAGTTGTTTGTAAGCTGTGTGGGTCTTGGAAACTGAATTTTCATGTTCTGTAGGAGCAGTAATACTCATAATTTTTAACTGATGACCCATCACTATAGCACCACTCAAGCTTGATATATTTTTAAGAAAAGAAGCTTAACTCGTGTTCAAAAAATGACATTCAGAATCTTGGCTTCAAAAATCTGGAGTTGTTAATTTCCCTGTCCACAATTTGTCAGAAAAAAAAATGTGTTATCTTTCAAGAAACAGTTTTTTTTTTTAATTTTTTTAATTAATTTATTCTTGTTACATCTCAATGTTTATCCCATCCCTTGTATCCTCCCATTCCTCCCCCCCCCACCATTTTCCCATTATTCCCCTCCCCTATGACTGTTCCTGAGGGGGATTACGTCCCCCTATATATTCTCATAGGGTATCAAATCTCTTCTTGGCTACCTGCTGTCCTTCCTCTGAGTGCCACCAGGTCTCCCCCTCCAGGGGACATGGCCAAATATGAGGCATCATAGTACGTGAGAAAGTCATATCACACTCTCCACTCAACTGTGGAGAATATTCTGACTATTGGCTATTTTTCTCATTAGACCCTGGGTCTTGTTTATAACATTGTTCACTGAAAATTAGATAAAAATTATCCATTAAAATATTTAATTAAGAATCATATAAAGAACAGATAATAATGTCATGTAACTTAAGCCAACCCTTAGTTCAAACTTTAAAGGGAAACAGAGAGATGCCAGATAAATGTTCCACAATCAAATCCAGAATGTAGATAGTAGTATAGAACAACAACTTTTGTTTTAATATCATTAGAGTAATTATCAAAAAATCAATTTCCGGAAAATCGTGTGACTTATTTAACATTTCAAGAAGTTAGTTAGGTGAACTACCAAATGGAATTTGCAAGTATTAGAATTCT
The DNA here is from genome assembly GCF_903995435.1 of Acomys russatus. Classification (NCBI taxonomy): domain Eukaryota; kingdom Metazoa; phylum Chordata; class Mammalia; order Rodentia; family Muridae; genus Acomys; species Acomys russatus. The sequence goes on from NC_067169.1 coordinate 100,262,972, forward strand.
TATTTTTAAGAAAGAATAGTAATAATAAAGTAGTATTAACATAATCATTTTATATTTAAATATTATAGTAGTTTACTATACATATATATTCATGTTGAAAGGCAAATAATCTATGATAAAATTTTAATTTATTTTATCATGCTTATTACCAAATTCACATGTGATTTTAACCAGTTAACTGTACAAATTACTGAACACACTGTTATATTCACATTCAACTATAAATTTTCAATGGTTGAGGCCAATATTTTATTGTAGACAAATTATTCTTTGTATATTTAATAATATAGTAAATTATTGCAGCAGTAGATTTCTTTAGCCAGCTAGTTCTCTAATGACAGACACAGAGAGACTATAAATTATTGTTCTGTTGTAAGCACTATGCTGGGCAGATTCTGAGCTATTCTAATCCTAGTATAATTAAAGCCTACATAAAAGTCATATACCAATCTGATGAGTCCTGGGGTGTCTTCTGCTCCATCAGTCTGTTCTTACAAATAAATGCTTTTCTCTCAAATCCTTTCTCTCTCTAGCTTCCTCCCCGCCTCTTACTTTTCTGTTTCCTCATCCCTTGAACCCAAGCCCTGACACCTAAAACTCCACTTCCCTCTCTTCTATGTAGTACCTTTAAAACCCACACAAAAGGCAATCACTTGCCAATCTGATGGCTCAGAGGGCCTTCTGTTCCATCAGTCTGTCCTTATAGGCATGTGCTCATCATCCATCTTGTTTCATGGAAACTCCTTTCTCTCTGGTTTCTCACTCCTCCTTCACGTCTCTTCCTCTATCTTCTCTGCTTCTCCTTTCTCTTGACCTGGTCACCTAATACTCCCTTGCTTCTACACAGTCATAAGCTTCAGCATTTTTATTTACCCAATCAGGGATAACTGCAGAACATTCCTTCTCATCACATGGCTACAGGAGATAGTTCAAAATTCATAACCATGCATATGGCATGGCAATAACCAGATCTTAAGGCATTGAAATTAGCACTTAAAAACACAGTTGGGCCTTCCTCTCACCCTACTTTCTCCTATTTCTTAACTGTCTCTCCTTTTCCTGCAATCTCATACCAAATTGGCAAAAATTCCTTGTCTGTTTTCTAGTCATCTGTTTCTCTGTTTGTGTATATGAAAAAAAACATGTGATAGCTGACTTTTCATGTCTACTTCATTTTGCTTAACAGGATGTCTTTTAGTTAGGTTAAACCAATTTTATTGCTAAACATTTATCATATGTAGAGGAATTTTAATCAAACAACATCAGTAATTTAGGAAGGGAATCACCCCCAAAGACTTTCTAGGTCTCTGTGATCTGGTTAGGATGATACACCTTTACTTCCTCTTTTGGACATAAAGACATGCTCTTAGTACAAAACTATTTTTTTTACTAGTTAACTTATTTATTCACTTTATATCCCAGTCATTGCCCCTTCCCTCCTTTCCTCCCAGGCCCACACTTTCTCCCTCAGATGCCTCCCTATTCCTCAGAAAAAAGGAGCACAACTATCTACCCACCACAGCTCAAGTCACATCAGGACCAATTTTTTCTTCTTTCCTTGTGGCCTGGAAAGACAGCCCTGCCAGGGGGAAGTGATCAAAAAGCATACAACAGAGTCCATGTCACAGACAGCCCCTTGTTCCTCTTACTAGAGGAACCACAGTAAGCTTGAGCTTCCCATTGGCTATATTTATGTAGAGAATCTAGGTTCAGTCCATGCATGGTCCTTGGTTGATTCTTCAGACTCCACAAGCTCTTCTGGACATGCTTGGACCAATTGAAAACCCACCCTATTGAGGAGAGGCAGCCCCTGACACTATTAATAATACTTTGCTATGCTTGGAGGCAGGAAACTAGAAGAGCCTTTTTTTGTGAAGCATAGGGAGTCTTATGAGAAAATAGGGAGAAGTATTAAAGGGCCTAAAGGTGATAAGAGCTCCACAAAAAGATCACTTAAGCCAACTAGCCAGTAGACACCTTAATATAAAACAATGAAGTGAAGTTAGTTTGTAGAAGGAAACACACATGTTTGAAAGTGATGACTAATTGAGGGGCAGACAAATGATGAATTAGAGACAGAATTGACAGAATGAGTTAGGGATAAGATATACCCAACTCTCACAAAAACAGACTGGAAAGAGAAGCTACTTAAGAGCAGTGCAGTAAAGTTGAGAGAATAGAGTAGGGTGCACTAGAGAAAGATAGTAGGGAAGATAATATGGTAGAGTACAATAGAGATTTTAGTAGGGAAGACAAGGCAGTAGAGAAAGGAGTACAGTGCAGTAGAGAGTTCAGTATAGAATATGGGGAGTGTGACATAAGCCTTTTGGAGGCCCACAGAGAATGGCAAGTAAAGCATCAATGGCTCCTGCTCTGCTAGAATGGTCCTGATCCACTGTAGACAGTATTGATATATTAGGGACTCCTAGCTGACCAGTGAAGTCTCAAAATGGACCTGAGGCTAAGGCTGTGACTACTTCCTCCTTCTTCATGGAAGTCTCCTAAGGCGACCTTGCCACCCCACATTCCCCACATTTCCTCAAAGGTACACAAACCTGATTGACTGCTATTGGTGCTTGAGGCTAGCATGGGATAGTTTGATTGGCCCTTTAATCTTTTGAAGGCCTTTACACTGGACAATAAAGTTAGATCTGCACCTTTGAGTTTAGTCTCCAGAGTCTGATTCCTGTGATTCTACATGGGCTCTGTCACCATTCACTCCCTTCCCCTTGTCACTGATCCCCACAGATAGTGCCCAAATAGGGACTACAGGGACATTATGAGCCCCCTAATTATTCATAGTGGGTGAGTGGAACTTTCTACTCAGAATGACTAACTCAAATTCTCAGGATAAAGAAAATCAGTTAAAAATCCTGAAAGGTATTCTAGAGAGTAGGCTACTTTCTTCTTTAAATAAAAAGCTTAATCATTTCTATGATAAGGTTCTAGAACTGTATCCTTGGATGTTCATAGGGGAGATCTGGGATGAACAATCTTGGGAGCTGGTTGCAATTCTGTTAGAGAAGAGATAGAAGATGAACTTCCCCCATAGTTATTCCCTTTAGTTATGCTATTCTTAATTGTCTTTCAGGATCTGCTATCACTAGACCTTCTTTGATCTTGTTGGCAGAACCTGGAGAGAAAGAAAAAATCTGATAACTTTGCCATGATCAGGCATACTTTCACTACTGCTGGCTCCATAGATAAGGACCCAGACAAACCAAAAGTAATTCCTCTATACCCTTGAGTTAGGTCAACTGAGTAAAACCATTGCCCATAGTGGAGCCTCAAAGGAAATAGCAGAGGCTTCATGTTCCCCTGTAGGGATATGATCTAATATGTTTGAGGGAATATTCTCCCATGTAAATCCTTGGGAGAGCCTCTTTAGTTCTCCTGGGGCACCAAAGTTGCATGTTTCTGGGCCTATATTAAACCCTAAAAAGGATGACTTCCCCCATCAAAGCTTTCTCTGTAATTCCTCAGCCTCAGGGAGACAACAACTGTCCTCCAAAAATTTGGGAACAGCATTCCATGAAAATGATGAATAAAAGTTGAAAGGCATTTAGTGAGAAAGGGTTACATTCACCATTTTTAGGCAAATGTTTGAATCTATGGCAACCACTTTAAATACACTCCAGCACTGGAAAAATATTATATGAGTAATCTTATCTGGAGGGTAGTTCCTTAAATGGACATATACATTCTATGATGAGTAAGAAGTTCTAGGACCAGAAAACTTGGTCCTAGGCTCTCCAGGGAGAAGGTTTCTATGCTTCTCTTGCTACTCAAATGTTAGGCCCTCTTAATTATTTCAATCAGGTGTACTTGTGTGCCATGTGAGCCATACAGAAAACTACCAATGGTACTACAGTGCTGCTCAGTGGGTTAAAACAGAACCCCAATAAACAATTTGCTGATTTTGTCTACAGAATGCAAGAAGCAGTCAATCAGCAGGTACAACAGTACACAGCTGCAGATGTCTTAATAAAAAGTATTTGTATGGGAAGGTGCTACCACTGAAGCACATAGAACAATCACTCTAGTGTGGAGTGGAGAATTGGAGGATTGGATAACTGCCACTAGAAACATTGGTACTGCCCTTAATCAGACAGAAAGCTGGCATCTGCTCTAGCTGTGCATTTAAAAACACAGGACACCAGAGGTAAAAACAAGGCAGGATATTGGACATGTGGGAGTCAGGGCCACTTTGCTCATCAATGTCCTAATAAGGTACAAGAAAAAACTGAAAAACATCCCCCATCAATCTGCCCAAAATGTAAGAAAGGATTGTGCCAAAGACTGCCACTGAAAAACTAAAAGATGGGCAATTTTTAAACTTCCAGTGGGGTAATCCTCAGCCCCACAATTCAGAGGAAACCAATGAAAATATTATGAATAATTCCTGTTTGTGTGCACCAAGCTCACCTTTGGTTGAGATTAGGTGATTACATGTTTTGTGGTATTATTGATACTTAGGCAGAAAGAACTTGAATAAGAAGGGATGAAGTTCCCACTTCTTTGAAACTTCAGCCTAGACCGACAGTAAAGATGTTGATCACCTAACAGGGTCTTGGCAAACAGCTCTGCTGATCACATGGTGAGATAAGGATGGTAATCAAGGAACAAGCATACCTCTAGTTCTAGTAGACCTTCCCAATAATCTCAGAAGACTGTGGATGTAGTCATTACCACAGACAATAAAACCTTTTATGACAATTGTATTGCACAAGATACATCACATTTGAGGTATTCCCCTAATTCTAAGGACCATTTCTCCAACAGGATTCAAATTCCCACTGAAATCAACATTGAATTCTGATATGTCTATGTGGGTGGAGTAATGGCCGATAGTGGGTGGGGGAAGAAGAACTAGAAATTGTTGGAGCTTGTCCAAGAATAACATCACTATGGTCCTATAGAGTTTTCTACCAATCCTTGGAATTCTCCTCTCTTTATTATAAAAAATAAGTCAGGCAAATTTAGATTCATACATGACCTCAGATCTATCAGTGCTACTGTGCAGGTGCATGAGGCTACTTGGTCTGGCCTTCCGGCACTATCTACAGTCCCTCATTGATGTTATATTGTCACTATAGATATTAAGCATTGTTTTCTTTAATCTATTCCTCTACAAGCAGAGGACAAAGGTTTGATTTCTCTGGGCCTATAATTAATAATAAAACACCTATGAGCCGGTATCAGTGGAAAGTATTTTCACAGGGAATGAAAAATAGTCCCACTTTTTGTCAGATTTATGTGTGGGAGGTTATTCAAAAGGTAGTCAGTGATTATTATGTGATTCACTAAATTGATATTTTGACTGGTCACCTGGAGCAACAATCCTTACAGTTCAAGCTCCAGGATATCTCTACTGCTTTGAGAGTTACCTGGTCCTCATATAGCAACTGAAAAGGTGCAAACCCAAAAACCATATTTGTTCTGGGCGCACATAGTTTCCTTCCATGCTAGTTGGCTTCAAAAGCTACAGTTCTTCTTTCCCATGCCACCCACATTGGCTTCCATGCAGACTTTTCTGGGGAACTATTCATGGATTAGACTTTGCCTTCCTGTTACCACAGGACAGTTCATGCCTGCCCCTCTTTCTCCTGGTTCATGGTGCCAAATGGCCAGAGGAAATTTTACACATCACCTAGGAAGCAAAACATGCTTTACAAGATGTTAATACAGGCCTTAATCAAGTTCTTCTACATAGATTTGATCCTGCTAGTGAGATTTGGGGCCTTGTGACGCCCATACAGGGACTCCCTACTGGGGTGCTTTTCCAAGCACCCAATAAAATATTATGCTGGGCTCATTTGGCGTATTCTGCTCCTAATGTTGCACCTTTTATAGATAACATTTTCACTCTTGCTCTTAAGGTACTTAACACATCCTTTTTATTGTGTAGAAAGCCAGATAAACTCATTCTTCTAATTTCCTGGGACTTATTTGACTGGATATTCTTATCCCCCTATATCACTCAGCTCTTTTTGTTAAAAATTCCAGGGTAAAATAGATAACCATTTCCATCAAAATGAAATTCTATCCATGATTCCTTTAACACCTGTGACTCATAGGTAGTACTGACTAGAAAAACCCATTCCTGATGCTGCTTCAGTCTTTACAGACTCTTCAAAAACACATTTTGGCTGTCATTTGCTCTTGTCATTCTCATAAACTTAAAGTGTTTACTAGTTGCTTTGAATGGTCTGTACATTTAGGACAATTGTTGGCCATCTTAGCTCTTTTAATGGATTGGCAAGACCCCATTAATATATTCAGTGACAGCCAATATGCTACTAATGCTGTTAAGGTTATACCTTTAGCTGTTGTTAAATCTGCTGAGCATCCTCTGTATTTGGCCATGATTCAACTTCAAATAATTATTGAACAAAGACAAGCTCCTTTCTTTATTCAGCACATATGCTCTCATTTGGGGTCCTTGGAGCCATTTCAGATGGAAACAGTGACAGCCTTCCTGTCATCTCCATTAGAACAAGCCCAATTGCTCCATTCTAGATTTCACAGTTCAGCTCTATCACTCCACAATTTTCTATACATTTTATAAGCATTTAATATGCGCCTGTACTACTTGAGAGCTCTTGCTGTCTTTAGGTCCCTTAAAACCAGTTGGTGTCAATCCTAGCGGTCTTTGTCCCAACAGCTTGTGACAAATGGCAAATGGACATGACCCACATTCCAGAGTTTGGTTGTCTTAAATACATACATGTCATTATTGACCTCTTTTTCTCATTCTTCTTTGTTGTAGCCCAGGCTAAATAAAATGCCAAGATTGTTGTTGCTACCATCAAAACTGGCATGTTGGTTATGTGCATGCTGTATTCAATTAAGATTGAAAATGGACCACATATAATAGCTCTGTTTTTACAGCCTTCTCTTCTGAATGTAATATAACCCATAACTTTGGGATTCCTTAAAATCCCCAAGGACAAGCCATAGTGGAAAGAGCCCATGCCTTTTCTTAAAAAAAGAAAAAGAAAAGAAAAAGAGAGGCATCAAGAATATGACTACAGGATAAATTAACTGAAGCTCTTTTACCATTAATTTTTAAAATTTTGCCAAAAGTTGGTTTTTCTCCTGACTTTAAACATTGGTGTGCCATGCTTCCCAGGATCATCCCTTTGTCTGCTGGCAGGATCCTATGGGCAATATTTGGAAGGGTCCTGTCCCTCTCTTAACCATGAAACAAGGGTTTGCAATATGTTTTTCCAGAAGGAACAGAGAAGCCAGTTTGGGTTCCTGGTTGAGCCATAAAGCTGTACACTTAAACTGAGGTAAAAGATGGAACTACTCCAGATGGCTTGGCAGAATGTATTTCTGAGTGAAGGAAAGGATAGTGAGCATAAACTGAGCCAGACCATTTAGGAGTACTGCAGAGGAGGAAGAGACATACACCCTGTTCTTACTTGCTGTTATAACCGATAATTCCAAGGCACATGCCAACCCACTATTGTGGGCTGACTTTAGAAATTCCCCTGTTCCCAGCTTCCAATCATGTACAGTGACAACCCACAGATGAATGTCCACCCATTTTTACTGAACTCCACCCTACATTCCTTATTTAATGACTCATTTACCCTCACACTGGGTATGATGGGTTTCTGCCAAGATGAGTCGGCCTGCCCAATGGATTTTGTCTCTCTCTCTCTCTCTCTCTCTCTCTCTCTCTCTCTCTCTCTCTCTCTCTCTGTGTGTGTGTGTGTGTGTGTGTGTGTGTGAGTGTGTGTAGCCTTGGCTGTCCTGGACACACTTTGTAGACCAGGCTGGCCTGGTCTTTTTGGCTAAAGTATCTACAAAGATTTCACGAATTGGGTTAAAGTTACAAGGAAAAGTGAGGATGTTTTGCTCTCCCTGCATCTTTCTTTCTAGTGGGAGGTGGCCATACATTTATCAATGTTTCTACAGCAGGAATTAATGGAATGTTTCCTGTTCTACCTCAGATTACCTTGTTTTTAAACAATTTCACCATTCCTGTCCATCCAGATATATTCTACCTTTGTGACTCTTGGAAAAAATGTGGAGGAAGGAACTTTTGCTCTGAGTGGGAGCCTGAGTATTTGGGATGTCTGTCTTTGGATAGACCTGTTCCAGTTGTATCTCACAGTTCCCAGAATCTAACTGATCATGTTCTTGCACAATTTTTCCTATGTGAATCCAATCCTGAGCATCACTGTCCCCTCTGCTGTACCTGTGGTAACACTTACCTCAGTGGCCTTTTGTACCTAGTGTGTTTGGGCCTTCTATGGTTCCCTTTTTGAAGGACATACAGTCAGCCTTTCAATGAAGGTCAGTGGTTACACATCTGGACCTCTCATGGGGCACCTGCACCAAATTTTACTATAATGGTCACACTTGTGTCAAGACCACCATCTTTTTTGTCTCTTGGTTTTATTCTCCACCTTAAATTGTTCTATACAAAAATGTATGCTTTGCTGGGATTCAATTAAGTGTAACTCCTCTTTGTTCTTTGGAGAGCCACCATGGGCTTGAATTACAATAAATGCTACTAAAGGCTGGACAGGTGAACTATCTTTCTCAGGACAGACCTCCTCTTTTGTTCATACCAAGAGAGATTTTGATATATCTGCCATTACTACTGCTATTGTAGTAGGCCTTACCACAGCTGCAGCTACTGCTGCAGCAGCGATTACTTTACAAACTTCTATTCAGACAACAAAGAGCCCAAATAATATATCTAAGTTTACAGCCTCTGCTCTTGATAAGCAGCTAAAAGTTAATAAACTTCTTCACTTGGAAGCCCTTAACCTTCACCATGAAGTCCGTCTGCTACTACATGATGTCAATAACTCATGGTATCTTGCACATGTTGCCTGCAATCCCAGATATATTGCTATTTGCCTCACTCAATACCCTTTAACCTTGAAATTAAAACAGAGGGTGAATCTGTGAGGAGTGTCGAGACAAACCTTTTGGAGGCCCACAGAGAATGGTGAGTGAAGTGTCAGCAGCTCCTAAGACTCCTTGACGGTTCTGATCCACTGCACACAGTATTGATTTATTAGGGACTCCTAGCACACTAATGAAGTCTCAAAATGGACTTGAAGCTAAGGCAGTACAGCTTCCCTCTTCTTCATGGAAGTCTCCTAAGGTGACCTTGCCACCACACATCCTCCACATTTCCTCAAAGCTATACCGACCTGATTGACTGCTATTGGTGGTTGAGGCTAGTATGGGGTAGTCTAATTGGCCCTTTAATTTTTTAAAAAAGCCCTTACACTGGAAAATAAAATTAGGTCTGCATCTTTGAGTCTGGTCACCAGAGTCAAATTCCATGAATTCAGTGTAGATTCCATCACTTTTCAGTACCCTTCCCCCAATTCCTGACCCCCACAAGAGAAGGCAGTACAGTAGAATTGAAGCTCCTTTAAGTTATGAACACTTTAAACAAATACAAAGATTTCCAATATGGATTTTAACCATTATTTCCAAATTTCCTCATACTTAAAAGCATGCACTAAATTGTTTGTTTATTCTTAATACTTAATAATATTTCATTGTATAGTAATACAATTTTGCTTTCATATAGCCATTAGTTGATGGCATTACATAATTTAACTTTGAAGGCTATTGTAAATAGTTTTGAGGCTAACCATCATGAATATTGGATATATAGATGTATTTCTATATAGCTAGGCAGGTATATATGTCTAGGTGTGCCTTTGAGTTTATCTCCAGATGCTACTAACATTTGAGCCAATATGGATAGCAAATAAACCATTTTATTAGTGAGAATGTGCTTTATACAATTTGTTGTGGGCCTGACTTGCTTGAATAAGATCAAGTTCATCCTCTTTTAATGTCTTTGATCTGGGATATTTTTCTGTCTGGGATATCAAACTGAAATATCAACTGTCCCTGTATTTCAATGTTGCCAAGATTCAGTATAATTTGCTCCTCAGATTGTGAGAAACAGATTGTAAATATACCTTTGGCTTTCCTGTAATTTTAGTTTTTATATGACAATAAATATAACATATCTCAGCCACCACAATTTTGTGATTCACTTCCTTTGAAGAATTATTTTGACATCTATATATTTGCAATATATACAAACAACCACACATTTCTTTATACAGCATACATACATTTAAAATCTCTTATCTACATATATTATTAGTTCCAGGTGTCATACTGTAGACTATGTGATTTCTCAGCTTTCACATGTCAATATCACTTATCATATATCCAATATTTATGTATATAAGCATAAACCTAGGCATGTGCATGTTTGTGCACACACATCCACAAACACACAACACTTATTGCTTGATATACAGTGGGATTATGTTCTGAAAATGCATTTTGGGGGGGGTTTAATGTTTGCTTTATTTAATCTGTGGATAATTAGATTCATACTTACAAAACATATCAGTATCAAACTAATATAATAAATTATCAGCAATTTTTTGAAATATTTTTCTAGAGATACTGTATGGACTAAAGTATAGGATAATTAGACATAAATGCAATAATTAAAACAATTATGGGAGTGCGTGGTGGCTCAATCAGTAAAGTGCTTGATACATAAGCAAAAGAATTGAGTTTTTATTCCCAGTTCCCACATGAAACTCTGAACATGGTTGCATGAATATCTAATACCAGCACTCAGGTGGCAGAGACAAGCGCTTTCTAAAGTTCTGGCCAGCAAGACTAGGCAATTTCATAAGCTACAATTTCAATGGGACATCTTGCTTCAAAAATTAAGTTACAGATGAAATTGTGGAAGGTATCTGTGTCTATCTTTGTGTTTACATATATACACACATGTGTTCCTTCACCTCTCACATTTGCACATACACATAAATATGCACACATATGACATTCATACACATATTAAATCACTTGTATTAGACAAACACAAGTGCACACACACACATACACATTTCCTTTATTATTTGTTGGTGTTAAGATATTAATATTCAGTTAATTTGTCAAAGATACTTTATTATTTTATTATTCAAACTTAGGAAGCTAGTGTTACTTTTATATTTATCGTCTTTTGATAAATCTAAAGTGTTTTTGCAAATGTATCAAGTAAATATCATTATACATAAGCAACAAAAGATACTATGGATAATTCATTGTTTTCTCTCATTAGGCTAGTTGTTAATACATTTGACTGAACAGGTCTTAAAAATTAAAAATAAGTCTGATGGGGGATTTCCAAGATGGTGGCACTGATTGCACACCATATCTGATTAGCAGGAACTACAGGACTGCACAGTGACCTAAAGACCAAACTGAGAACTAAAAAACACAAGTCCTTCTGACTCTCACATAAGAGGGATCCAAATTTTGTGGGGCACTGTTGGGCCTGACCCCTGGCCACCCAGCTAACCCAAGGAAAAATCCCTAAGAAAATCTCACATTAGCCGCCATCTTGGGAAGGACTGTGGGAAATCCCTGCAGCTTTGGGCCCTCACTATTGGCTACCGCTTGTGGGACCCTGGAAAGAAAAACTGTGGGATACACTTGCAACTCCAGGCTCTCACTCCTCCTACCCCCCAGCCCCTGTCCCCTGCTTGCTCGATCCAGGATAGCAAGCGAAAGACAGAGCTTAGTTCTGGCACAAGACACAATCCAAATTAACTGCCCCCTGAGAAAAGAGCTCGGGTCACCTAAGTACCTCTGAGCCCTGAGCTATCTTAGACCCCAAGTTGTTTGCTGACCTATACTTGCAAGATCACAGAGCAGATAAATATACCCCTGCCATCCCAAGAGGGCCTGTGGAACTTATGAGCAGCTTAGAGACCTGATCTCTTACAACACCCAAAACTGCCTACTAGCTGGGAACAAACCTTGTCAGACAGAGCTGATTCAAGGCTCCAGGCACAGTACGTATTAGCCGCCATCCTACGAGTAACTTCAGGTCTTGATCTGTACATTCACACCCGCCTAAAGCATACTACTCACATAAAGCTAAGACACAAGGCAAGCCCACTGAACAGAGACTAGCTTGGGCCACATTACTCACTAACTGCAATCCTGCTAGTAGCTTCTGGCCCTAATCTCACGCTGCCCACCTATTGGCCAGATCCATCTAGGTCACAGAGCAGAAATTTGTGTAGGCCACACCCCATATTTGCTGCTGTTTCCTGAGAAGCTTGGGAGTGCTAATCTCTCTCTGTTGCCCTTACATAAACTGGTCACAGAGAACCATCTGTAACACAGCAGGTAGACAGGGACCTTCCATCTCAAAAGGACTGTAGGGCTCCTGAGCAACTTTGGGCTTAAAAATATATCATCTCAGTCCTCCCCTGCCTGACAACTAGAATATAGTCATGGAACCCAGCTGAGCTGAGCTGGGTGCAGGCTCTAACACTCACTGTCCAACATCCTAAGAAGGCCTCTGGGGAGCCCTAACAAACAATCTTTGGTTTGGAGCTCTTTTTACTTGTTCTCAATCTGCCTGGCCAACCTGGGACACAAATAGTGACCTCATTAGAGGAACCCCTATGCCTGCTAACACCAGAGACAAACAGATGACTAAAAGACAGCGCAAGAAGACTAGCAACAAAACTGAGAGCCATATAACAACACAAGAAACCAGTGATCCTAACACCACAATCCCTGGAGATATGAACACCCATGAAATGTAAAAGGAAGACTTTAAATCTGAGGTGATGAAAATGATAGAAACTTTGAAAGAGGAAAATAAAACACTCCAAGAAACACAGGAAAATATACTCAATCGGATGAAAGAATTGAATAAATCCTATAAAGAACTATAGAAAAATACATCCAAATACATCAAAGAGATGAAGAACTGAAAAAATCCTATAAAGAATTACAGGAAAATACACCCAAACCAATGAAGAAATTGAATAAATCCTATAAAAAATCTACAAGAAAATACATCCAAAGAGAGGAAAGACTTGAATAAATCCTATAAAAAATTACAGGTAAGTTCAATTAAATGTGAGAAAGAAAGAAATAAGACAATTCAAGACCTAAAGAGGGAATTAGAAGCAAAAAAGAAAGCACAAGATGAGGCAATTGTAGAGTTGGATATCATGGGGAAGAGAACAGGATCTAAGGATATAAGCCATTCCAACTGAATACAAGAAATGGAAGAGAGAATCTCAAGTGTGGAGGATAAGATTGAAGTTATCAATAAAACAGTCAAAGAAAATGTTAAAACTAAAATGTTCCTGAGACAAAACATCCAAGAAAATTGGAACACTATAAAAAAGGCCAAATCTAAGAATAATAGGAATAGAAGAAGGAGAAGACTCCAAGTTCCAAGGCCCAGAATACATTTTCAACAAAATTATAGAAGAAAACTTCCCCAACCTAAAGAAAAAAATGCCGAATAGCATACAAGAAGTGTACAGAACTCCAAATGGATTAGCCCAGAAAAGAAAATCCTCCCAACACATAATAATCAAAACATTAAATGTACAGAGCAAAGAAAGAATATTAAAAGCAGCAAGGGAAAAGGATCAAGTCACATGTGTAACTTTAACCAAGAAAGTGAAAGATTTAAAAAAAAAACTTCAAATCTCTGAAAAAGAATTTGGAGAAGATTTCAGAAGATCGATTTCAGATCTCCCATGCTTATGGATTGGGAGAATCAGCATAGTAGACATGACCATCTTACCAAAGGCAATCTACAGAATCAGTGCAATTCCCATCAAAATACTCACACAAGTCTTTACTCACCTTGAATGATTAATTCTAAACATCATATGGAAAAACAGAAAACCCAGAATAGATAAAATGATCCTGTAAAATAAAATATCTGTAGGAAATTTCATCCTGGATCTCAAGCTATACTGTAGAGCAACAATACTAAAAAACAGCATGGTATTGTCATGGAAATAGGCTCCTTGATCAATGGAATAGAACCGAAGCCCCAGAAAGAAACTCACACACCTATGGACACTTGATTTTTTCACAAAGAAGCCAAATCCATACAATGGAAAAATGATATCATCTTCAACAAATGGTGCTGGTCTAAGTGGGTGGCTACATGTAGAAAAATGAAAATAGAACCATATATATCACCCTGCACAAAACTGAAGTCCAAATGGATTAAAGACCTCAACATAAAACCAGACATGCTAAATGTGTTAGAAGAAAAAGTGGGGAAGAACCTTGAGCTCATCGGCACAGGAGACAACTTCATGAACAGAATACCAACAGAACATCTCAGGCCATAAATTCAATCATTAGTAATGGGAACTTATGAAATGAAAAGGGTTCTGTAAAACAAAGGACACTCTCAACAGAAAAAATGACAGCCTACCTACTAGGAAAAGATCTTCACCAACCTGACATCAGACAAAGGGCTGATATCCAAAATATAAAAAAAATTGAAGAAATTAAAAACCACCAAACCATATAATCCAATTAAAAATGAAGTAGAGAACTAAAAAGAGAATTCTCTATAGAGGAATATTGAACGGTTGAGAACCACTTAAAAAATGCTCAACATTATTAGTTATCAGGGAAATGCAACTCAAAATGACTCTGAGATTCCATCTTTTACTTATCCAAATAACTAGGTTCAAAAATTCAAGTGACAGCACATGCTGGCAAGGATGTGAAGAAAGGGAAACACTCTTCCATTGCTGGTGGGTATGCAAACTTGTACAACCACTTTGGAAATCAATCTGGCACTTTCTCAGAACACTGGGAATAACTCTACCTCAGGACCCAGCCATACCACTCTTGGGAATATACCCAAACTATGCCTCACCATACAACAAGGACATTTGCTCAACAATATTCATAACAGCTTTATTTTTAAGAGCCAGAATCTAGAAACAACATAGATGTCCCTCAATGAAAGAATGAATAAAGAAACTGTGGTACATCTACATAATGGAATACTATTCAGCTATTAAAAACAAAGAAGTCTTGAAATTTCAGGAAAATTGATTAAACTGGAAAATATTCTGAGTGAGGTAACCCAGACCCAGAAAGACATGCATGGTATATACTCGCTCATAATCAGACATTAACCACATAAAACAGGATAACTACAATACAAAACAGAGTCAGAACATCATCCAAGGACGATGTATGATGTGGACCTAGACCCACTGCTTGCATGTAGTAGCACAGTCTCCTTGTGGATCCCATGTTTAGAAAGTAGGGACTACTTCAGGCATGTACAACTTTTATCACTTCCCCCTGGCAAGACAGCCAGGCCAGGCTACAGAGGAAGAGGTTACAGCTAATACAGATAAGACTTGATAGGCTGAGGTCAGATATTAGGGGAAGAGGGCTCCCCTGTCTGAGTACTAAGGGAGGGTGGGAGAGGGAATGAGGGAGGAAAGGGGGATCAGTAGGGAATGAGGGAGGGGCTTTAATTAGAATGTAAAGAATTTAAACTGAAGAACAAGCAGGCAACTTGTATTACTAATCCCACCATATGGGACTAGCTCTGAGACTGGCTGAAATGTGAATGTTGAGGCATAGACAATGATTCTTGTTGACTAAAGAACCCCTATGAATCACTGTTAGATGCCATTCTTCATATGGCATGAATGAAGATTTACAGATGTCTTCTTTTCCTGCTCATACAAAGAGCAGAAATCTAGCCTTAACTGTTTTGTGCATCACGCACACCTTATACACTTATAATTTTAGGATTGTATAATGCTTATGAGAAATTATATGCTTTCAGAACAAAATCATCAGACACTGACACTGTATCAAACCTGACAGGATGCATTCTTAGCAGCATACTGTACATTGATATCCTGTTTGGAGAAAGCAGTTGAAAAGAAAAAAGGGGAAATATAGAAATGTACAGGGAAGATAGAACAGAAAGTAGATTAGTGAATCTACTCCTCAGCTTAATGCCTCAATTGTCACTCACAAGATATTTTTAATTCACTGATATAGAATTTTGTATAGAGATGCATTTAAGTTCTAGATACAGTGGTATAGAATTCAAATGTAAGATCATTCTTCATACACACACTATATTCTACTCTAATATGAGTTATTATACCAATATATCTAAATTATAATACAAGGTTTACTACCAATGCTTTGAAAGTGCTATAAAGCTGTTTAGGAGAAATAAGTTATACAAATGAAATATTAGTAGATTAAATCATGGTCATGTCAGTTGCTAGTCTACTTTTATCACAAGAATATACATCTTAGGTACATCAGATAGATATGAGTCTATAGAAAGACAAGGTCTTCAAAAACCCCACAGACATGCAGAATATGGCATTGAAAAATGTTTTTATTGCTTTAAAGATTCATCAAAAATGAGACAGGTTAACTCCTGGCAACACCCAGCCTACCTCAAAGAGGATGATGAGCATCAAAGAACCTCCTTATGGAGATGGCTTCAAATGTGGCAAAATACTCACTGGGTAAAAGGTCCTCGTTTCTAACATAGGTGGAATTCTTTCAAAAAACGGGCAAGCTTGGATTCAGGCAGTCAACGGCCAAACTCTGCCAAGACAGGGTGGGCAGGTACTCAGCAGTTCCTGCCTCACAAATATGTCTGTCAGATATATTGGGCCAGAAGGCTGAAGAAGATGATCCAACATTATAGAGAGTTTTGGGTGACTATTCAGGTAGGAAACTGTCTCTGTCATCTTTTCATTTAGAAAGATACTAACCTGCACTCCTGGCATACTCAGGTAATCAAGTTTATTCCTTCTCAAGTCTCTGAGGGAGTTAAAGACCAGGTAGCTTAGTTTTACAATGAAGCTTAACTGTTTAGGGTTTAATATGTTTTTAGGTATAGATAGGTGTTCTAAGTTGATAATGACAATATGTGATGGAGATTGATTTACATTCAGAAATTTAGATGCACCAAGATAGGAAATATGTCTTCTTCAAGGCTGTCAAATGCAAACAGCCAAAACACTAAGAATGTAACATTTATATAATTCTTGATTGTGTCATGGTTCTTCTTGCCACAGGTAATCTATTGAATATATGTATAATAATATAAATATATATGTAAAAAAGTAAAGTAATTAAAAAAGATGGGTAATATGCATAACTATGCTGTATTCTTTAATATGTGATTTAAATATTTAAATTATCAACATCAATCCCATATATTTCAGCATGCCATAGTATAAATTCTAATTAATCCTGTAATTTATATGTCATATTTAGATGATATATTTTGTTTTAACTATTTGAAAAAAATAAGTCTGACATCATATATTCAAGTGCAAAAGAAACTTTGGAAGGTGAAGCCTAGGTTGAAGAAGTACATCACTCAGGCTAGACTTTGAGAGTTATATCTCAACCTCAATTTCATCTCTAGTCTTTATTTCTGTTTGCTTGAAGAAAGCCATCACCTTCATTTCTCTGCTTCCACAGCCACAAATTGCATGCAGAGTGGCACCTTCTTGATGACTGTCCTGACTAGAAAAGCATGTGAAAATTGAAGTTAGATATTGCTCTTGAACAGGTTGCTTCCGAAATGGGTTGTAGGTCTGAGGTGGGGCTAATGACTTATCACTTTGCATGTGGAAATGTTCCAGTTCAGTTAGGTTACTGTCTTGAGTATGACTTTTAAACAATTTCATCATAACAAGTCAGTGAAGCTTTATATTCACTTTACTCTTATGCATCCAACCACATCAGTAAATCTCTGTTCTTTTTCTTTCTTGTCCAATGTCAATTCTTCACTATTAGTTCAAAATGCAATATATACAAGCAGTAAACAGCTCTATGGTCATTAACCTAGTTTTCAAAACTCTGAAGACTTTGCTTCTTTTCAAATCTCAAGAAATATTTGGAGACCTAAAGATGCAGCTAAATGGTAGAGTTTATGTGTTACATGTCTTAGGTTCAATCTCCACAACAAAGACAGGTAAGTAGATAGGTAGATAACAGACACATATGTTTCTACTTTTCATACAGTTATGAACAAATATTAGATAAGAAGCACCTCAAAAGAATATGCATTTAGTTTCGCTCATTGTTTAAAGATATTACCCATTATAGTGGAGTGTATATATATGTATTCACACACACATACACACGCGCACATTCTTCTTTCTCCCTACTTCAGTCCTCAATTCTTCCTTTCCTTTTTATGATTGATATTTTAAGGAAACTGAAATGTGCTTCTAAATCCTGAATGCTTCCAGGTACTTGTGTTCAGCTTCATCCCCTTAAGACATCAGAGAATGAGGAACTGGTTGGTCCAGGATGATAGCACCAGTCAACTCCCTTATGTCTAGACTAATATGTTTATAGAGAGGGGAAGTGATTTCCCCAAGTAAAATAAAAGCAGTGTGAGAGAAAACAACCCTTATGTTCCTGGTCCTTGCCATGTCTTCTTCTCTACTCCATTGAACTGCTACCTTCTTGTCTGCAAACAGTTCTCTGATGGCTTTAGAGGAGGAAAACATAAGCAGAAAAGTAGAGAAATTCAAGTTGGCAGTGTTTGGAGAGAGTTTGAATGGAACATTCAAAAGAAACTGAGTACTACTTGATGGCCAAGGCAGTACAGAAAGAAAAAGGATGTTTTTCTTTAGGAAATTTCTTTTTTGTATTCTCTGTGCATGTCATCAATTACATGAAAACTGAGTTCAGTTTTAAGATTACTCCAATTTTGACACACATTCTGTTGCTCATTCAAACAAATAATGTCTCACTTATTGAAATATTTTACAGAACTGTGGGAATGTAGCTCAATTGGTAGCATCTAGGATGCACAGTGCCCTGGGTTCAATTCTGAATTGCATAAACAAGATGCGATAGCTTATATTTATAATGCAAGTGTTCAGGAAAAGGAGGCAGGAGGAGCAAGGATTCAAAGCATTCTTTGCTAAAAGTGAATTCATGGCTAAAATGAACTGAACTAGATATTATATTAGGGAAAGAACAAGGTAGGAGGAAGGAAGGTGGGCCAAAATATCAAGGGAGATTCTTAAAAAAACTATTAGACAGTTTGGATTGACAAACTGTTTTTTTGCTGTAAAGAAAAACCACAATTAAAACATTTTATAATATAAGGCATGTATTTGGAGGCGTGCTTATAGTATCAGAATCATCCATAATCATCATGGAAGGGAACATAGCCGCAGGCAGAGAGGGAGAGCAAGACTGTGCATGACATGGAATTTTGACACCTCAAAACCCACACCTACTAACATCCTTCCTCTAGAAGAGCCACGTGACATAATCATTCCTAAATAGTCCACCAACTGGGAACATACAATTCGAAACTATGAGCCTGTGATACCAAAGGAGAAAAGTCAGGTTGTCAGGCCTGGTGCAATCACCATTTTCCAACGAACTGTCTAATCAGCCCATCTTTATATTCATCTTTATACCCAGTTGGTAAATTATGTGTTATAACAGTTTCTAAATTATTTTATAATGATTGGTTTGCCAACTAAGACCAAACCAAATATAGTCAAAGTGTATCTCTTACTTTCGTGTGTGTGTGTGTGTGTGTGTGTGTGTGTGTGTGTGTGTGTGTGTGTGTGTGTATGTGTGTGTTTTAACAGTCTCAGACATCTTAGGCTGGAATATTGTGCAGCAAAGGGAGACTTTTAACTTATGGTCTGTCTGCCTCCACTTCTAGAGTGTTGAAATTATAGGAATGGATCATACTCACACTTAAGTAGTTTTAGTATTTGAACCCAGGGTCTTTTGCATGTTAGACAGGTGTTTAGAGTCCCATCCCCAGCCCTCATCTCTGTTCTGTACTCATTAAATAGTTCATTCCACTTTCAGAAGGGCAAGTATAGCTCATTTCAATATTGTACTCATGAGGGGCAAATGTCAGGTCTGAAGGGAACATACAGGTTACAGAGTTCAATGTCATGTGGGTCACATGCTTGCCCCTAGAGAAGCCCACTTTCTCTCTGGATCTTCTGTTTGTTTTCTAACCTTTCTACTTTATGTGACTGTACCCAACAGTGTTCCCCATTGCCTGTGATATTCTAGGGGACCCCAATCATGCTCTACAGTGCAAACATTCCTTGTTTACTATTATTATTTGTTTTTTTGAGACAGGGCCTTACTATGTAGCTCTGGCTGTACTAGAACTCACTCTGTAGGTCAAAGATCTACCTGCCTCTGGTAGGATTAAAGGTGGGTGCCACCACTCCCAGCTCATCCCTTACTTATTGCCATATGATCCAACTTAAAATCCCTTCATTTTTGTGGACAGATACTGGTTCCTCATCACTTTTCCTGACATGTGGCTCAAACCTTCTAGTCCCCGAGGATGACCTTGACTGCAAGCAGAATGGCTAATTTTTACATTGTCAAAACTCATTTAGAACATAATGATCCGGGTTAGCAGTTGAAACTGACTTGGGGGCATTGTTACTGCTTGCAAAGATTCTCTTTTCAGACTAAACCTGGTCAGAAGTTAGAGTAGCAGAGCCTTACTACTCAACAGTCAATCGGGGAAAAGGACAAATTTGATCCTGTGGCCATCAGCACACACCCCAGCCAGGTATGGTGGAACATAGACCTTAAGGCGTACTGAGATCAGGGATTAGAGGTGTGGGCCATGCCCAGCACAGAGGATTTGGGATTCAGGGTGAGCCTGGAGGTACACTGTCTCAAGCACACAAACGTAACAAATCCAAAAAAGAAAAGGGAAAACATCACATATCCCTTTCACCATAGGTACTAAAATAGCTCCTTAAAGCAAGAGAAACCGTGGAGATCACAACAGTAGCGAGCTCTCTAAACCTCACCTGGTGAGCTGCAGCATGGATGTTGCGCTTCTCACTGATAATCACATTGGGCAAATTCTTATCTTTCCTTGGAGGACCTTCAGGGGCTTTAATAAGAAACCTACAAAGTCAAACAGTATATATAACAAGTATTCAGGATTCAGTCAAAAGCTCAGGGACCACACTTTAGGGTGAGCTGGAGAAACTTGGGCTCCTCTGACAGGCTTTTCCCCTCTTACCTGCGTCTTTTCTTGGCACTGGGCTTCAGGTCCATCCCACCCCACTCTCCCCAGCCAGGTAAAGTCAGATCTATGTCCTTTGGCTTAGTGGCCTGGATAACTTCACTCTTCTCTTTTAAAAACTCTTCGATGACATTATCCCCCTCAAAAGCTTCCTTTATCATTTGCTTTTGGTCTCTCTCCACTTTATCTTCCTGGGAAGAAACAAGAGCGAGAACTGTTATTTATCTTGGGAGTGCTTCATGACAAGACTGAATCCTGGGTTGTGATGTCTTAGCGCCCCCTAGGGGGGGGTGTGCTGAAAGTATAATCGACTCACAATAGGAACCAATCAGCCAATTGCTCCAATTTGCTTCTCTCTAGGATAAATATCCCTAGCTCACCATCACAAGACACAATTTTAACCTTTGAGCAGGAAGATTTATGATTGTAAGAAAAAAGCCCTGTGTCAATAGCATATGCTACAAGTACCCTGG
The DNA here is from genome assembly GCF_903995435.1 of Acomys russatus. Classification (NCBI taxonomy): domain Eukaryota; kingdom Metazoa; phylum Chordata; class Mammalia; order Rodentia; family Muridae; genus Acomys; species Acomys russatus. Next base: position 100,284,368 of record NC_067169.1, read on the forward strand.
CCAGAACGTGAACTTCCAGCAGTTTCAGTCCCAGGAAAAGACAGGGTGCCTCGCTTACTAATTTTAACTAGCTCATTTGGGGTTGAGTGGAGGGAGCATAGGACAGAAGTCCGGTAACTGACCTTTGAGCTGCCTTGCCTGGGATCCAGCCAGAGCTTTTAGTGACTACCTTCTCCTTTGGGGGGTGAGGGGAGATTGACAGACACCCCAGGAAGCTTTACTGGTTCAGAATTTATGCAGCTTGTGTGGTTCATCTGTGTCCACATATCCGCATCTGTTAAACTGACACTTGAGCCTAGTTTGGCACCTTGGTAATCTGGACTTCTTAACTCCTGAAAAGTAGTCCCAGTAAAAGCAGTCTGCATTGACTGCTCACCAACTCTACTGTTTTAGGAACCACCAGTGACATTGTAGAAGAGGTTCACTTAATCATGAAGTTTTGTAGACTAGTCATTTGTCTCTTCTTGTTCTTTCACTAGGGCTGATTTTACGGGTTCCCCCTCATCTTCTCCCCTTCTACTGCATGTCTCGGGAGCTATTTATTTAGAAGACATTCCTCTTTACATAGCTTTTCTACTTCCTCTATAGTTTTACTCTCTCTAGCCTCTGTTGCAATAGTGGCCCATATTCCTCTTCTATAAGCTGAAACAGAAGGATTGCAAACTTGAGACTAGCATGACGTTGGGGACACCGTTTCAAAAACAAACACACTAAAGATGCTGGATAGATTCTCTTTAGCACACTGTAATAGCATGAGGAATGTTTTGCTCAGACTTGAAAAATAAACAAAACTAAATCCAGAAGCAAACATTTTGAATTATTTCTATGATGGATGGATTTTATTTAAACTTTTTAACATGTAATTTCTGAAAGATTTGTTTTAGCACATCTGGGTAATAGACACTTTACTACAGTGAGAGGTAAACTATGAATATTTTCTCCAAAATTCACTTTTTATAACTTTTGTTCATTGTCAAAGAGATGTAGTCTAAATTTTTTGAAACAATATCATTTTTATGATGTTACTATTATAAGATATAATATTCAGTATAAGTACCCACCATAAATCCTTAAACCACAATATAAAAATTACCTTTGCTTAAGTGTATATTCCAAATCTGCACGCAATTTTATTCAACTTGAGGGGCAACATTACACTCCAAATTCTAAACATAAAAACCTTTCAATTTTATATTCAATCTTTATTCATTTTTATTTTCTCTACAAAACTTTCTTAGATCAAAATATTTGAAATTATTCTTTTATTTTTATAATTCTTTTTATCTACTCTCTCATATCTTATATCCTGGCTGCAATTCCCCCCCCCCAGTCTCTTCCCCTCCCCTCTCACTCAGAAAAGAGCAGGTCTCCCAGAGACATCAATCAAATACAGCACCGTAAGCTAAAAAAAAAAAAAAGGCCAGGCACATACTGTCACATTAAGGCTGGACAAGGCAGTTCAGTAGGAGGAAAAAGGTCCCACAAGTAGGCAAAAGAGTCATGGACAGACCCCATTCCCACCGTTGGGGTTCTCACAAGAACAGCAAACTACACAACCATAACATATATGCAGAGGACCTAGGTCAGATCACTATACCCTCCTTGATTTCTGTGAGTCTCCATGAGTTTCAGGTAGTTGAGTCTGTAGGTGAATGTTCTTATGCTGTGCCTGACCCTCCTGGTTCCTCTGTTCTACCCATAACACACACAGGACTGCCTGAGATCTACTAAATGGCTATGGAACTCTGTATTTGCTCCCATCAGTTGCTGGATAACGTTTCTCTGGTCACTTTGTGGTTCCTGTCCCAGCACACTCTTGCAGGCAGGACAAAGTGTAGGTTGAAGGTTTTATGGCTGGGTTGGTGCCCAATCCCTCTGCTTGAGGCCTTAACTTATTAAAGTAGATGGCTGGTTCAGGCCTTGTGTTCCCCATTACTAGGAGTCTTTGCTAATGTGACTCTTAGATTCCATGGAGTTTCCACTGCACCTGGTTTCCATCTGGCCCCAAAATGCTCCGAATTCTGGAAGTTTTCTGAGTACTTTCTCATTACTTCCTTCTGCCAACCTGACCATTCCTGTTCCTAATGCCACCCACCCCCAGTCCACCCATGAAATCTATTTATTCTATTTTCCTTTCCCAAGGAGATACTTAAATCCCACCTTGAGCCCTCATGTTTCTTAGCCTCTCTGTGTCTGTGACTGTAGGTTGATTGTTTTTTGTTTTGCTTTTGCTTTTGTTTTTGTTTTTTACTTTAGAGCAAATACTCACTTATGAGTGAGTATATACCATGTTAGCCTTTCTAGGTCTGTGTTACCTCACTCTGGAGGATCTTTTTCTTAGTTCCATCCATTTGCCTGCAAATTTCATTATGTCAGTGTTTATAGTGGCTGAGTACAAATGTACCATTTGGTTAAGGGCCATTTTTAGTTGAGTTCGTTTTCAGTTTCTGGCTATTATGAATAATGCCACTATGAATACTTTGAGCAAGTGTCCTTGTGGTATGATGGGGCAGCCTTTGGGTATATACCAGAAGAGTGGTACAGCTGGGTCTTGAGGTATATCTATTTCTAATTTTCTTTAAAACTACCATATTGATTTCCAATATGCCTGTCCAAGTTTACACTCCCACCAGCAATCAAGGAGTGTTCCTTTTGCTCCACATCTTCAAAAGCATAAAATCTGACAGGTGTAAGATTGAATCTCAAACTTATTTTGATTTGCACTTCTCTGATGACTACGCATGTTGAACATTTCTTTAAGTCCTTCCCAATTATTAGATATTCCTCTGTCAAGAATTATTTTTAGATCTCTCCCCCATTTTAGTTGACATATTTTGCTTGTTGATATCTAGTTTCTTGAGTTCTTTACATATTTTGGATATCAGCTCTTTGTCAGATGCCGAGTTGGTGAAAATCATTTTTCATTTTGTAGGCTGCATTTTTGTAATTTTGAAGTATACTTTGCCTTATGGAAGCTTTTCAGTTTCATGAGATCCCATTTATTAATTGTTGATCTTCATGTCTGTTTTATTGTTATACTTTTTTTCAGGAGTTGTTTCCTGTCCCAGTGAGTTCAAGGCTATTCCCCAGTTTTTCTTCTAATAGGTTCAGTATATCAGGCTTTATGTTGAGGTCTTTATTCACTTTGACTTGAATTTTGTACAGTATGATAGCTATAGATCTACTTTCATTCTTCGACATGCTAACATCTAGTTATACTAGCACCGTTTGTTGAAAATTATGTTTTCTAGTGTATATTTCTGGCTTCTTTATTAAAACTCAGTTGTTCATGCATGTGTGGATTTATTTCTCAGTCCTCAGTTCAATTTCATTGATCTACCTTTCCATTTTTTTTACTTTTTTTCCATTTTATTATTTTATTCATATTACATCTCCATTGTTAGCCCTTCCCCTGTTTCATCCCATTCTTCCCTCCCTCCCACTTCCCCCCTTCTCCCCTCCCCTGTGTCTGTGATTGAGGGAGACCTCCTCCCCCTATATATGCTCTTAGAATATCGAGTCTCTTCTTGGTAACTTGCTATCCTTCCTCTGAGTGCTGCCAGGCCTCCCAATCCAGGGGATGTGGTCAGAAAAGGGGCACCAGAGTTCGTGTGAGAGTCAGATCTCACTCTCCACTCAACGGTGGAGAATATCCTGTTCGTTGGCTAGATCCTGGTAGGTGTTCGAAGTTTAATGCCTATATTCTCCTTGGCTGGTGCCTTAGTTTGAGGAAGACCCCAGGACCCAGATCTGCCTGTCATAAAGTTCTTCTTGTAGGTTTCCAGGATCCTGTGGGTCCTACTATTTCCCCATTCGTCCATGCTACTCTCGCCTAAAGTCTCAATAGGATGTCCTCTCCTCTGACCCACTTTCTTGGTAAGTAAAGTTTTTCATGGTACGTATCCCTTGGACTAGTGTTTTGATATAAGTGAGTATATACCATTTGTCTCTTTTTGCTTCTGGGTGAACTCACTCATTATAATAATTTCTAGATCAATCCATTTGTCCAAAAACTTCGGGAATTCCTTATTTTTAATACCTGAGTAGTATTCCATCGTGTAAATGTTCCACAGTTTCTTAGTCCATTCTTCTACTGAGGGACACTTAGGCTATTTCCATGTTCTGGCTATTATGTATAAAGCGGCAATGAACATGGTTGAACATATATCCCTGTTGTGTGATAGGGCATTTTCTGGGTATATTCCAAGGAGTGGGATAGCTGGGTCTTGAGGAAGCCCTATTCCCATTTTTTCTGAGAAAGCGCCAGATAGCTTTCCAAAGTGGTTGTACTAGTTTGCATTCCCACCAGCAATGAAGGGGTGTTCCTCTCTCTCCACATCCTCGCCAACACATGGTGTCATTAGAGTTTTTGATCTTAGCCATTCTGATAGGTGTAAGACAGAATCTCAGTGTCGTTTTGATTTGCATTTCTCTGATGACTAACGAGGACGAGCATTTCTTTAAGTGTTTCTCAGCCATTTGATATTCCTCTGCTGATAATTCTCTGTTAAGTTCCAAGCCCCATTTCGCAATTGGATTGTTTTGTTTTTGTGGTGTTTAATTTCTTGAGTTCTTTATATATTTTGGATATTAAACCTTTGTCAGATGAAGGGTTGGTGAAGATCTTTTCCCAGTCTGTAGGCTGTCGCTTAGTTCTACTGACAGTGTCTCCTGCCTTACAGAAGCTTCTCAGTCTCATGAGGTCCCATTTATTAATTGTTGACATTAAGGTCTGGGCTGTTGGTGTACTGTTCAGGAAGTTGTTTCCTGTGCCTATGTGTCCCAGGCTCTTCCCCACTTTTTCCTCTAACTGAATTAATGTCTCTGGTTTTATGTTGAGGTCTTTAATCCACTTGGACTTGAGTATTGTGCATGGTGACAAATAAGGGTCTAATTGCACTTTTCTACATGTAGACATCCAGTTAGACCAGCACCATTTGTTGAAGATGCTATCCTTTTTCCATTGAATAGATTTGGCTTCTTTGTCAAAAATCAAGTGAGCAAATGTGTGTAGATTCATCTCTGGATCTTCAATTCGATTCCATTGATCCACCGGCCTATTGCTTTGCCAGTACCATGCTGTTTTAATTACTGTTGCTCTGTAGTACAGCTTGAGATCAGGTATGGAGATTCCTCCGGAGGATCTTTTATTGTATAGGATTGTTTTTGCTATCCTGGGTTTTTTATTTCTCCATATGAATTTGAGAATTGATCTTTCAATATCTTCAAAATATTTTGTGGGTATTTTGATAGGGATTGCGTTGAATCTGTAAATTGCTTTTGGTAAGATGGCCATTTTTACTATGTTGATTCTCCCGATCCATGAGCAAGGTAAATCCCTCCATCTTCTGATGTCATCTTCAATCTCTTTCTTCAGAGGTTTGAAGTTTTTTTCGAATAAGTCCTTCTCTTGCTTGGTTAAAGTTACTTATAGATATTTTATATTGTTTGTGGCTATTGTGAAAGGAGTAGTTTTTCTAATTTCTTCCTCTGCCTGTTTGTCATTTGTATACAGGAAAGCCACTGACTTTTTTTTTTTAGTTCATTTTGTATCCTTCCAACTTGCTGAAGGTGTTTATCAGCTGTAGGAGTTCTCTGGTGGAATTTTGCAGGTCACTTATATACACTATCATATCATCTGCAAACAGGGATAATTTGACTTCTTCCTTTCCCATTTGGATCCCCTTGATCTCCTTTTGGTGCCTTATTGCTCTGGCTAGAACTTCAAGAACTATATTGAAGAGATTGGGGACAGAGGGCAGCCTTGTCTGGTCCCCGATTTTAGAGGGATTTCTTTGAGTATCTCTCCGTTTAATTTAATGTTGGCTATTGGTTTGCTGTATATAGCCTTTATTATGTTTAGATAAGTGCCTTGTATTCCCGATCTCTCCAGAACTTTAAACATAAATGGATGTTGGATTTTGTCAAATGCTTTTTCTGCATCTAAAGAGATGATCATGTGGTTTTTCTTTTTCAGTTTGTTTATATGATGGATTACGTTGATGAATTTCCGTATGTTAAACCATCCCTGCATGCCTGGAATGAATCCTACCTGGTCATGGTGAATGATGTCTTTGATATGTCTTTTTATTCGCTTTGCAAGTATTTTGTTGAGTATTTTTGCATCAATGTTCATAAGAGAAATTGGTCTGAAACTCTCTTTTTTTGTTGGGTCTTTGTGAGGTTTAGGTATCAATGTGACTGTGGCCTCATAGAAGGAATTTGGTAATATTCCGTCCATTTCTGTCTTTTGGAATAGCTTGAATAGTATCGGTATTAGCTCCTCCTTGAAGGACTGGTAGAATTCTGCACTGAAACCATCTGGCCCTGGGCTTTTTTTTTTTTTTTTTTTTTTTTGGTTGGGAGACTATCAATTGTTGCTTCTATTTCTATAGGTGAAATAGGGCTATTTAATTTGTTTATCTGGTCTTGGTTCAATTTTGGCAAATGGAATCAGTCGAGAAATTTGTCCATTTCCCTTATAATTTTGAATTTTGTGGCATATATGCCTTTAAAGTAACTTCTTACGATTCTTTGTATTTCTTCAGTGTATGTTTTTCATTTCTGATTTTCATAATTTGGATAGTGTTTCTCTGTCTTTTAGTTAGATTGGCTAACGGTTTGTCTATCTTGTTAATTTTCTCAAAGAACCAACTCTTGGTTTTGTTGATTCTTTGGATTGTTCTCTTTGTTTCTAATTTATTGATTTTATCCCTGAGTTTGATTATTTCTAGGCATCTACTCCTCTTGGGTGTTTCTGCTTCTTTTTTTTCTAGAGCTTCCGGATGTGTTGTTAGGTTGTTTATGTGGGATGATTCCTTTTTCTTTTTGAAGGTGCTAAGTGCTATGAATTTTCCTCTTAGCACTGCTTTCAATGTGTCCCACAAATTTGGGTATGTTGTTCCATCATTTTCATTGAATTTCAGGAAGTCTTTTATTTCTTCCCTTATTTCTTCCATGACCCTTGTGTCATTAAGTAGAAAGTTGTTTAGTTTCCATGTGTTAGTATACTTTTTGTTATTTCTGTTGCTGTTGAAGTCCAGCCTTAGACCATGGTGATCTAATAAGATACAAGGTATTATTTCAATCTTCTTATATCTATTGAGGTTTGCTTCATGACCAACTATGCGATCAATTTTAGAGAATGTTCCATGGGGTGCTGAGAAAAAGGTATAATCCTTTGCATTTGGGTGGAAAGTTCTGTAGATATCTGTTAGATCCATTTGATTCATGAAATTGGTTAATGAGGTTATTTCCCAGTTTAGTTTTTGAATCCAAGACCTATCCTTGAGTGAAAGAGGGGTGTTAAAGTCTCCCACTATTAATGTGTGGGTATCGATGAGTGGGGCAAGCTTTGTTAATAACTCTTTTAGAAATGTTGGAGCCCTTGTATTCAGAGCATAGATGTTCAAAATTGTGATGTCTTCTTGGTTGTCTTTACCTTTGACGAGTACAAAGTGTCCATCCTCATCTCGTTTGATTAATTTTGGTTGAAAGTCTATTTTATTAGATATTAGAATGGCTACCCCAGCTTGCTTCTTGTGACCATTTGCTTGGAATATTTTTCCTCAACCTTTTACTCTGAGGCAATGTCTGTCCTTGTGGTTGAGGTGTGTTTCTTGAATGCAGAAGAATGTTGGGTCATGTTTATGCATCCACTCCGTTAGTCTGTGTCTTTTTACTGGAGAATTGAGACCATTGATGTTGAGAGATATTAATGACCAGTGATTGGTAAATCCCTTCATTTTTGGTATTTGTAACAGTCGAGATTTTGTGAGGTTGTGATTTTGCAATGGTATATTTACCTATTTCCTCTGTAGTTTTAGTTGTAGTTTGACCAGTTGGGGTGGAGTTTTCCTTCTAATAGCTTTTGTAAAGCCGGATTTGTGGCTAGGTACTGTTTGAATTTGTTTTTGTCATGAAATAACTTGTCTTCTCCGTCAATGGTTATTGATAATTTTGCTGGATATAGTAGTCTTGCCTGGTATCTGTGTTCTCTTAGGGTTTGCAGCACCTCTGTCCAGGCCCTTCTGACTTTCATAGTCTCTGCTGAGAAGTCAGGAGTAATTCTGATAGGTTTGCCTTCATATGTTACTCGGCCTTTTTCTCTTGCTGCTTTCAATATTCTTTCCTTGTTCTGTATATTTTGTGTTGTTGTTATTATGTGGCAGGAAGATTTTCTTTTCAGGTCTATTCTATTTGGTGTTCTTTAGGTCTCTTGTATGCTCGTATGAATCTCTTTCTTCAAATTGGGAAAATTTTCCTCCATTATTTGATTAAAGATGTGTTCTGGGCTGTGGAGTAGGCTATCTCCTCTTTCCTCTATCCCTATTATTCTCAAGTTTCATCTTTTCATGTTGTCTTTTAGTTCTTGAATGGTCTGTGTTAGGAACTTTTCAGATTTAGCATTTCCCTGAATGGTTGTTTCCAGTTCTGCGATTGTATCTTCAAGTCCCGATATTCATTCTTCCATTTCTTGCAATCTGTTAGATAAGGCCACCTCTGAGAAGTTTGCTTTCTTCTTTGATGCCTCTTGATCACGTTTTTCTTCTGTGTGTTCCTGCATCATAGCTTCCATTTTTATCTTCATGTCTTGTACTGTTTTAATGATTTCCATCATCTGGTTATTTATATTTTTCTGAAATTCTTCAAGTGCCTCTATATATGACTCTTTTAACTCTTCAGCCCTCTTGTTTGCCTCCTCCTGCATTTGTTTACAGATTTTCTTTATTTCTTCCATTATCATCTTCTTTACTAAGGACTTGAGGTCATTTTCTTGCCTATCCATTGTTATTAGGTTCTCTAGGTTGTTTTCATTGGGATTGTTGGGATCCAGAGATGCCAAATTGTTTTGGTTTTTGTCAGTGTTCTTTTGCTGTCCTCTTGTCATTTTGATGGCTCTGATGTTGGAAGGTATTTTGTAGTGACCTTTGCTGGTTGAGAGTGGTTAATTGATGACTTATTATAGGTCAGGTGCTCTTGCCTGTGGGGATCAGGGAGTATTTCCGTGGAACAGGCAGGTGATCCGGTTTCACTCCTGGTGATTTTCCTCTGCACCTTTGGCTCCAGGCTGAGTCAGCCAGAGTAGGTATCTGTTTGGACTTTACTGCTGTAATTCAGAACAGCAGTTTGGGGACCTTGAATAAGGTCCGCACACAAACGTTCTGGTTGTGTAAGTTGATCCCAGCTGCCTGTCCTTCCTGTGGCTTTGTAGTCCACACCCCAGGTAGTTCAGATCATCTGGGGGTGTAGCTGTCTTTTAGCTCTGTCTCTATACCCTGTAGCGGTGTCCAACCTCTCCCAGAACTATATGCCTGGAAGGACCAAGGTCGCTCTTGGTCAGCAATTAGACAGTGCGAGCAAGACCCACGGTTCATCTCCCGATAATATGAGAGTGCCTGCCTTGTTGGGGACAGGAGCCTCAGCTAGGCTCTCTCGTTCGGGGAGTTCAGGGCAAGAGCCTTGTAGCTGGGAGGTTAGGGAACTTAGGGTTGCAGAGCTCTGGCGGTTGCCTGCCGAACCAGATATTTCCGCCGGGCTATAGCACTCCTCTAATGCTCTAGGTCAGCAATTAGACACTGCAAACACGACCCACCCATGTCTCCCACGTCTCGTCTCCCTATAATATGAGAGTGCCTGCCTTGCTCAGGGTCTGGTGCCCGAGCTAGGTTCTCTCGATCCGGGAGTGCAGGGCCAGAGCCTTGCAGCTGGGAATTTAGGGAGCCTAGGGTTGCAGAGCTCTGGCGGTCGCCCATGGAACCAGATCTTCCCGCAGGGCTATGACACTCCTTTAACGCTCTAGGTCAGCAATTAGACACTGCAAACACGACCCACCCATGTCTCGTCTCCCTATAATGTGGGAGTCCCTGCCTTGCTCTGGGTTGGCTCCTTTGTTCGGGGAGTGCAGGGCCAGTGCCTTGTGGCTGGGTAGGAACAATAGGGTTGCGGAGCTCTGGGAAGCCCTCAGAACCCAGTCTTTCCGCAGGGCTATGATGTTCAGCTATCGCTGTAGGCATGACCCACGTCTCCCGATAGGTCTGTGGAAGCAGTTCAAGCTGATTCCTCACTGCCGCTGTTTGCAGGCTCAGTCTGTTGTGATTGGTGTTAGGTTGGGCCCCGATGGCCAGCGAGTTGCAGTCCTGTTTTAGCTGTCTCTGTTGGGTCCCACTGCCTGTGTTTCCACTCTGCCTAGGCGGGTGTCCTCCGCAGTTTGGGGTGGTGTGGAAGGAGGACCTAGAGCAGATTCACCCTCTTCGCTGAGACTCCTCTGGCTGGGGACTCTGGAAAATCCCCTCCCCAAACAGCGAGACTGTGCTTTATATACAGGCTGCAGTTTGCATGTGGATTCCGTTCCAGAGTTTGGGGAGTGCGTTTAGTACCTCCGGGATGCTGCTTGTCCCAGGGGGGTAGGCCCCCTGTTTGGTCTGCCACCTTTGGGGCCCCATTCACCTACAGATCTCAAAGTGCAGCAATCTGTTGCTCCTCTTATGTCTCTGGTCTCCTCGGAGTAGATCAGATACGTGGCTTATTGGTCGGCGCCTACTTGGAATCTCCTTACCTGTCCATTTTTATGCCAATATCATGCAATTTCATTAATACAGCTTGACACCAGTGATGGTGATAGTGCTAGAAGTTCTTTTATTATATAGGATTGTTTCAGCTATCCTGAGAGATTGTTTTTCAACATGATATTTAGAAATATTCTTGTAAGGTCTGTAAAAAAATTGTGCTAGAATTTTTATGGGGATTTAATTGAATCTGTATGCTACTTTTGGTAATGTGACCATTTTTACTATGTTACTCATATCAAACCATGAACATAGGAGTTTTTCTATATTCTGATATCTTCTTCAATTTTCTTCTTCAAAGACTTTAGGTTTTTATCATACAGGTCTTTCACTTCTTTGATTGGAGTTATCCTAAGATATTTTATATTTTTTTGTTACTATTGTGAAGGGTTTTCCTCTCTGGCTTTTTATCAGTCCATTTGTCATGTATGTATAGGACTACTAAAGTTTTTGAGTTAGTATTGTATCCAACCACTTCACAGAAGGTTTGTATCGTCTATACAAGTTCCCTGTTAGATTTTTAAATTTTTTTTATTTTATTAATTTATTCATATTACATCTCAATGGTTATCCCCTCCCTTGTATCCTCCCATTCCTCCCTCCCTCCCATCTTCCCCTTACTCCCTTCCCCTATGATGTGACTGAGGGGGACTTCCTCCGCCTCTATATGCTTATAGGGTATCAAGTCTCTTCTTGGCAGATTTTTAAATTTATTTTTTAAATAACTTATTCAGATTACATCCCGATTGTTATCCCCTCACTTGTATCTTCCAGTTTCTCTCCTCCCTCTCTCTTTCACTCTATTCTCCTCCCCTAGACCTCTGAGAGAACGGGGCCTCCTCCCCCACCATATGATCACAGCCTATCAGGTATCATCCAGGTAGACTGCTTCCCCTTCCTCTGAGTGCCACCAGGCCTCCCAACCAAGGTGGAAGTGTTCAAATAGGGGGCACCAGAGTTCATGTCAGAGTCAGCCTACACTTTCCAGAAGACTGTGGATAATGTCCTGTCCTTTGGCTAGAACTGAGTAGGGGTTCAATACTTACTGCATGTATTGTCTTGCATTGGTGCAGTAGCTTGTGCAAACTCCCTGCATCCAGATCTGCCCATAATGATGTTCTTTCTGTAGGTTTCTAGGCTCATCTGGATCCTTCTATTTCCCTATTATCTAGTACTTCTCTCACCTAGAGTCCCAATAAGAGGTCCCCGCACCTGTCTCAATCTCCTGGTAAGTGAAGACTTTCAGAGGACATCCCTGTTGGACTAGTGTCAAATTATAAATGTGTCTATACCATGTGATTCTTTCTGAGTCTGGGTTAACTCACTTAATATGATCATTTCTAGATCCGTCCATTTGCCCACAAATTTCAGGATTTTATTGTTTTTAATAGTTGAGTAGTATTCCATAGTGTAAGTGTACCACAGTTTCTTTATCCATTCTTCGACTGAGGGAAATTTAAGTTAGTTCCAGGTTCCCACTATTACAAATAAAGCTTCTATGAACATGGTTGAGCATATGTCCTTGTTGTATGGTGGAACGCTTTCTGGGTATATTCCACAGAGTGGTATAGCTGGGTCTTGAGGAAGTCCTATTTTCAATTTGTTCTGAGAAAGCACCAGATTGATTTCAAAAGTGGATGTACAAGTTTGGACTCCCACCAGCAATGAAGCAGTGTTCCCCTTTCTCCGCATCCTCACCAGCATGTGCTGTCACTTGAGTTTTAGATCTTGGCCATTTGGAGGGTGTTAGGTGGAATCTCAGGGTTGTTTTAATTTGCATTTCTATGATGACTTAAGGATATTGAGCATTTCTTTAAGTGTTTCTCAGCCATTCTATATTCCTCTGTTGAGAATTCTCTGTTTAGTTCTGAGCCCTATTTCTTGATTGGGTTATTTGGTTTGGTGGTGTTGAATTTCTTGAGCTCTTTATATATATTGGGTATTAGACCTTTTTCAGATGTGGGGTTGGTGCAGATATTTTTCCAGTCTGTAAGCTGTTGCTTTGTTCTGCTGACAGTGTCTTCTGCCTTACAGAAGCTTCTCAGGTTCATGAGGTATCATTAATTGTTGACCTTAAGGCCTGGACTGTTGAAGTTCTGTTCAAGAAGTTGTCTCTTATGCCAATGTGTTACAGACTTTTCCCCACTTTTTCTTCTAACTGATTTATTGTCTCTGGATTTATGGAGAGATCTTTAATCCACTTGTACTTGAGTTTTGTGCGTGGTGACAAATATGGGTCCAACTGCATTTTTTTACATGTAGACATCCAGATAGACTAGCACCATTTGTTGAAGATGCTATCCTTTGTCCATTGAATATATTTGGCTTCTTTGAGACAAATCAAGGGCCCATATGTGTGTGGATTTATTTCTGGGACTTTGATTCAATTCCATTGATTAATCATCCTATTGTAATGCCAGTACCATGCTGTTTTAACTACTGTTGCTCTATAGTACAGCTTGAGATCAGGTATGGAGATTCCTTGAGAGGATCTTTTACTATACAGTATTTTTTTAGCTATTCTAGAATTTTTCTTTTTCCATATGACATTGAAAATAGATCTTTCAATGTCTGTAAAAACTTGTGTAGGTATTTTAATAGAGATTGCATTGAATCTGTAAATTGCTTTTGGTAAGATGGCCATTTTTACTATTTTTTTTTTTACTTTTACTTTTATTATTGTTGCTCATGTGCTTGTTTGATTTCTTTTTTTTCTTTTTTAAAAATTTTTTTTATTAATTTATTCTTGTTACATCTCAATGGTTATCCCATCCCTTGTATCCTCCCATTCTTCCCTCCCTCCCATCTTTCCCTTATTCCCCTCCCCTATAACTGTTCCTGAGGGGGATTTCCTCCTCCTGTATATGCTCATTAGGGTATCAAGTCTCTTCTTGGTATGCTGCTATCCTTCCTCTGAGTGCTACCAAGTCTGCCCTTCCAGAGGACATAGTCAAATGTGAGGCACCAGAGATCGTGTGAAAGTCATACCCCACTCTCCACTCAACTGTGGAGAATGTTCTGTCCATTGCCTAGATATGAGTAGGGATTTAAAGTTTACCACCTGTATTGTCCTTGGCTGGTGCCTTAGTTTGACCGGGACCCCTGTGCCCAAATCTGCCTATCATAATGTTCTACTTGTAGGTTTCTAGGACCCTCTGGATCCTTCTACTTTGCTATTCTCCCATAATTCTCTCATTTAGAGTCCCAACAGGATGTCCTCCCTTCTGTCCCAGTTTCCTGGTAAGTGAAGGCTTTCATGGGACATGCCCCTTGGGCTAGTATGCAGATATAAGATATAAGATAAAAGATCCTCTGGAGGAATCTCCATACCTGATCTCAAACTGTACTATAAAGCAATAGTCATTTTTACTATCTTAATTCTTCTGATCCATTAACAAGGGAGATCATTCCATCTTCTGATGTCATCTTCAATGTCTTTCTTCAGAATTTTGAAATTTTTTTCAAACAAGTCCTTCACTTGCTTGGTTAGAGTCACTCCTAAATATTTTATATTGCTTGTGGCTAACATGAAGGGTGTAGTTTTCCTACTTTCTTCCTCTGCATGATTGACATTTGCATATAGGAAGGCTACTGACTTTTTTTGAGTTAATTTTGTATTCAACCAATTTGCTGAAGGTGTTTATCAGCTGTAGGAGTTCTCTGGTGAAATTTTGGGGGTCACTTATATACACTATCATATCATCTGCAAATAGGGATAATTTGACTTCCTCCTTTCCCATTTGGATACCCTTGATCTCCTTTTATTGTCTTATTGCTCTGGCTAAAACTTCCAGTACTATATTGAAGAGATATGCAGAGAGTGGGCAGCCTTGCCTTGTTCCTGATTTTAGAGGAATTTCCTTGAGTATCTCACCATTTAATTTGATTTTGGCTATTGGCTTGCTGTACAGCCTTTATTAATATTGAGCTATATGCCTTGTATCCCTGATCTCACCAAAACTTTAAACATGAATGGGGGTTGGATTTTATCAAATGCTTTCTCTCAGCTAAGGAGATGGTTTTTTATTTTAAGTTTGTTTATATAGTGAATTAAATTGATGAATTTCTATATATTAAACCATCCCTACACCCTGGAATGAAGCCTACTTGGTCATGATGAACATGAACGATATCTTTGATGTATTCTTGTATTTGTTTTGTGAGTATTTTATTGAATATTTTTGCATTGATGTTCATAAGATAAATTGGTCTGAAATTCTCTTTCTTTGTTGGGTCTTTGTGAGGCTCAGGTATCAATGTGACTATAGCCTCATAGAATGAATTTGGTAATGTTTCAGTCATTTCTAGCTTTTGGAGTAGCTTGAAGAGTATTAGTACATCCTTGAAGGTCTGGTAGAATTCTGCACTGAAACCATCTAGCCCTGGTTTTTTTTTTTGTTTTGTTTTGTTTTGTTTTGTTTTGTTTTGTTTTTGGTTGGGAGATTATCAATGATTTCTTCTATTTCTTTAGGGAAAATGAGATTATTTAGCTTGTTTATCTGTTCTTCACTCAATTTTGGCAAGTAGAATTGATCAGGAAAATCATCCATTTCCCTTAGATTTTCAAATTTTGTGCCATGGGTGTCTTTGAAGTAGGATCTTATGATTCTTTGTATTTCTTCGGTGTCTGTTGTTATGTCTCCCTTTTCATTTCTGATTTTGTTGATTTGGATACTGTCACTCTGCCTTTTAGATAGTTTGGCTAATGGTTTGTCTATCTTGTTGATTTTCTCAAAGAATCAGTTCTTGGTTTTGTTGATTCTTTGGATTGTTCTCTCTGTTTCTAGTTTATTAATTTCAGCCCTGAGTTTATTTCCAGAGGTCTACTCCTCTTGAGTGTTTCTGCTTCTTTTTTTCCCTAAGGCTTCCAGCTGAGTTGTTAAGTTGCTTATGTGTGTTGTCTTCAATTTGTTTATAAAGGCACTTAACTCTATGAATTTTCCTCTTAGCATTGCTTTCAGTGTGTTCCCCAAATTTGGATGTGTTGTTTCTTCATTTTCATTGAATTTCATGAAGTCCTTAATTTCTTTCTTTATTCCTTGATCCAGTTGTCATTAAGTAGAGAGTTGTTTAGTTTCCATGTGTGTGTAGGCTTTTTGTTATTTCTGTTGTTATTGAAGTCCAGCCTTAGAACTTGGTGATCTGATAAGATACAAGGTATTATTTCCATCTTCTTGTATGTGCTGAGGCTTGCTTTGTGACTTACTATATGATCAATTTTGGAGAAGGTTCCATAGGGGGCTGAGAATAAGGTATAATCCTTGTGTTTGGGTGAAAAGTTCTGTTGATATCTCTTAGAACCATTTGATTCATAATATTAGCTAGTGTACTTATTTCTCCATTTAGTTTCTGTTTCAATGACCTATCCTTTGATGAAAGCGGAGTGTTGAAGTCTCCCATTATTAATGTGTACAGATAAATGTGTCATTACTCTTTGTTAATAGTTCTTTTACAAATGTGGGTGTCCTTTTATTGAGAGCATAGATGTTCAGAATTGTGATGTCATCTTGGTTGACTTTACCTTTGATGAGTATGAAGTGTCCTTCCTCATCCCTTTTGATTAATTTTGGTTGAAAGTCTATTTTATGAGATATTAAAATGGCTACACCAACTTGCTTCTTGTGTCTGTTTCCTTGGAATATCTTTTCACAGCCTTTTACCCTCAGGTCATATCTATACTTGGGGTTGAGATGTGTTTCTTGACTGCAGAAGAATGTTGGTTCTTGTTTATGTATCCATTCAGGTAGTCTGATTTAACATTTTTTTTTTGATCGCTGCTTCAAGATCTGTGATTGTATGTCCTAGTCCCAAGCTTCTTTCCTCCATTCTTGGATTCTGTTAGAGAAGCTCACCTCTGTGTTGCTTGCTTTCTTCTCTAAGCATTCTTTCCTACTTTTCTTCTGTCTGTGTCTTTATCACTGTTTCCATTTTCATCTTCAGATCTTATACTCTTTTATTGAGTTCCTTCATCTAACTGCTCATATTTTCTTGAATTTCTTCCAGTGCCTCTCTTTAGGCCTGTTTCACGTCTTCCACTTGTTTGGCTGTGGCTTCCTGCATTTGTTTATGGGTTTTATTCATTTCCTCCATTATCATCTTCATTACTAAGGATTTGAGGTAATTTTCTTGTATTTCAATCATGCTTGAGTTCTCCGGGTTGCTTTATTTCTGATTGCTGCGATCTGGAGATGCCATACTTTTCTATTTTTGTTGTGGATGATTTCACGCTTGTCTTTAGTCATCTTGCTGTCTCTGATGTTGGGAGGTAGCTTCTGATGTCCTTCACTGGTCATTGAGAGCAGTTTCTTGGTGAGTGATTATAGGTTGAGGGCTTTTGCCTGTGGTGGTCAGGGAACTCTTCCCTAGGACAGGCAGGTGACCTGGTTTTGGCTCCTGAAGACTTTTCTTCACACCTTGGGCTCCCCACTGGGTCAGCAGAGGTAGGTGCTGGTGCTCTGCAGGCCAGTATCAGTTTGAGGTGGTACATATAGATCTGATTATCCTGTCTTTGGCTGTGATTTGAATACTCTGCCTCTGGCAATGGGGCACTGTGTCCCAGGCTCAGATCACCCTAGAGAGCCTGAACCCCTGCTGGCTTCTAGAAGTTGTTTAGGTTTCTGCCTGCTCCAGCCTCCCTGGTAAATTTGTGGGGATTGTTTATGTATACTTTCATATCATCTACAAACAGCAATGTATTGACTTTCTTTCCGATTTGTATCCACTTGATCTCCTTTAGTAGTCTTATTTTTCTAGCTAGAACTTCAAGTACTATGCTGAATAAATATGGGGAGAATGCACATTTATGTATTGTTCCTGATTTTAGTGTAATTGCTTGAGTTTTTCAGCATTTAAATTGATGTTGGTTATAGGATTAATATATATTGACCTTATAGTATTTAGGTATGCCCATTGTATTCCTGATCTCTCCAAGACTTTTATCATGAAAGGGTCTTCTATTTTCTCAAAAGCTTTTTCAGCATTTAATGAAATGGTCATTTTTTTTTTAATCTTACTGTTTGTTTATATGATGGATTACATTGACTGATTTTTGTATTTTAAATTAACCTACTTTAATTTGGTGGATTATCCTGTTAAGATGCTCTTGGGATTCATTATGTGAATATTTTGTTGAGTGTATTTGCACCACTGTTCATAGAAAAATTGGCGTGAAATTATTTTTTGTTGTTGAGTCTTTGGATTAAGAATTACATGCCTTAGCCTCAGAAATAAATTTGGCAACATTCTTTCTGTTTCTGGTTGGTGAAATAGTTTGAGGAGTATTGACATTATCTCTTTCTTGAAACTCTGATACAATTCTATGCTACAATAACCTGGCTCTGTTTTTGTTTGTTTATTTGTTTGTTTGCTTTAGGGTCTTCTAATGGTGGTTTCTACTTCCTTAGGGATTAGCAGTTTATTTAAAGTCTTTATCTGATTTTATTTAACATTTGAATTGGCAGCTATTCTGTTTATTATCCAATTCTTTTAGATGTTCTAGTTTTGTGGTGTACATGTTTTAAAAGTATGACCTAGTGATTCTTTTAATTTCCTTGGTGTGTTTTATTATGTCTTTTTTTCATTTCTTTACTTTTCTTTATTTTTTCTTTAATCATTTTCATTTTGTTCACTTTACATCCTGATTGTAGCCCCCTTCCTTGTCACCTCCCCTTCCCACCCTCCCTCCTTCATACCCTCTCCATTCCTCCCCTAGTCCTAAGAGAGTGGATCATCCCTACCCTAACATCTCACCTCAGCCTGTCAAGTCTCATCTGAACCGTCTGTATCCTCTTCCTATGTGGGTTGGCAAGGGTGCCCTGCCCTGCCAGGCAGAATTGATCAACATAATGGGAACAGAATCCAAGTCAGTAGACTCTACTCCTCATATTATGGAACTCATAAGGAGATTCTGTTAGCTGTCTACTACATCTGAGCAGAAGGTCTATGTCTATAACATGTATGGTTCTTGGTTGGTTAAGCAGTCTATGCATTCCACCCACCTGGATTTTTTTGTTTCATTGGTCTACTTTTAGAGCTCCTGACCCCTCATGTCCCTCTAATTCCCAATTCTTCCATAAGACTCCTTGTGCTCATTGCTGGAGTATGGCTGTGTGTCTCAGTATCTGTGTGGATCTCCTTCTGAGTTCAGTCTTTTAAAGGACCTCTATGGTAGGCTCCCTTCCTGTTCCTTCTCTTCAACTGCTTTCAGGGTTAATTCAGTTTGTCCAACTGAATGAGAATTAAGCATTCTCCCTAGTGTCTTACTTGTTATTTAGTTTCTTTAAGTCTGTGTATTGGAGTGTGTTATCCTATTCTATTTGGCTTATATGCAGTTATAAGTGAGTACATACTATACTTATCTTTCTGGGTCTGGGTTATCTCACTCAGGATGATCTTTTCTAGTTCCACTCCTTTGCCTGTAAATTTCAAGATTTCCTTGTCATTAATAGCTGATTAGTATTCCATTATATAAATGTACCACAGTTTCTTTATTAATTTTTTGGTTGAGGGACATATAGGATGTTTCCAGATTCTGGCTATTACAAATAAAGCAGCTATGAATATAGTTGAACAAATGTCCTTGTTGTACAGTGGAGCATCTTCCAGGTATATACCCAGGAGTGGTGTGGATGGGTCTTAAGGTAGCACTAATCTCTATTTTCTGAAAAAGCACCAGATTGATTTCCAAAGTGGTTGTACAAGTTTACACTCCCACCAGCAATGGAAGACTGTTCACCTTTCTCCAAATCCTCACCTGCATGTGCTGTTACTTAAGTTTTTTGTCTTAGCCATTCTGATAGGTGTAAGATGGAATGTCAGAGTTGTTTTGATTTGCAATTTCCTGATGACTAGGTACACTGAACATTTCTTTAATTGTTTTTTGGTCATTCAAAATCCCTCTGTTGAGATTTCTTGGTGTAGATCTCTACCCCATTTTTAAATTTGATTATTTGGTTTGGTGGTATTTAACTTCTTGAGTTCTTTTTATATATTTTGGATATTACGCCTCTCTCAGATGTAGCATTGGTAAAGACCTTTTCCCAGGTTGTCTTTTTGTTCTGTTAATAGTGACATCTTGCCTTACAAAAGCTTTTCAGTTTCATGAAGCCCCACTTATTAGTTACTGCTCTTAGAGCCTAAGCTATTGGTATTCTGTTCAGGAAGCTCTCTCCTTTGCCAATGAGCTCAAGGTTCTTTGTCACTTTTTCTTCTAACAGATTTAGTGTGCCTGGTGTTATGATGAGATCTTTAATTCACATGAACTTTAGTTTTGTGCATGGTGATATATAAGGGTCTATTTACATTTTTCTACAAGTAGATATCCAGATGAAAATGCTATCTTTTTTCCATTGTAAGGTTTTGGCGAATATAAAATGTTCATAGATGTGCGTGAGTATATGCGTGCATGTGTGTGCATGTGTGTGTGTGTGTGTGTGTGTGTGTGTGTGTGTGTGCGTGTGTGTTTATTTCTACATCTTAAAATTCTATTCCATTGATTCCCATGTCTGTTTCTATGCCAGTTCCATGCTTATTTTATTACTGTTGCTCTATCGTACAACTTGAGATCAGGGATGGTGGTACCTCCAGAAGATCTTTTGTTATACAGGATTTTCTTAGCTAGTTAGTGTTTTTCTGTTTTTCCAAATAAAGTTGAGAATTATTCTTTCAACATCTGTAAAGAATTGTGTTGGCTTTTTGATGGGTATTTTATTGAATCTTTAAATTGTTTTTGGTAAGATGGCCATTATTACTTTGTTAATCCTACTGATCCATGAGCATGGGAGATCTTTCTAACTTCTGATATCTTCTTAAATTTCTTTCTTCAGTGACTTGAATTTTTTTCATACAGGTTTTTCACTTCCATGGTATAGTTATACAAAGATATTTTATGGTATTTTTGGCTATTTTTAAGGTTGTTGTTTCTCTAATTCCTCTGTCAGCCTGCTCATTTTTGTATAAAGGAAAGCTATCAATTATTTTGAATTGACTTTGTATCCAGCCACTTTGTTGAAGGTGTTTACCAACTACAGGAGTTCCTTGGTAGAAGAATTCTTGGGGTCACTTATATAATCATATTATCTGCAAGCAGAGATACTTTGACTTCTTACTTTCAAATTTGTATTCCTTTGATCTCCTTTAGTGGTCTTAGTGCACTATCTAGGACTTCACATACTATATTGAAGAGATTCAGAGAGAGTGGACATCCTTGTACTGTCCTTGATTTCAGTGGAATTGATTAATGTTTTTCTCCATTTATATGTATGTTGGCTTTGGGTTCTATATTGCCTTTAATTTGTTTAGCTCTGTGCATTGTATTCCCAATATCTCCAATACTTTTAACATGAATGGGTGTTGGACTTTGTCAAATGATTTTTCATTTTTCATTATCTCAGGAGATGATCATGTGTTTTTTCTTTCAGATTGTTTATATGATGGATTTCATTGATGGGTTTCCATATATTGAACCACTTTGCACGCTTGGGATGAAGCCTACATGTTCATGATGAATGATATTTTTTCATGTGTTCTTGAATTTGGTTTGCAAGTATTTTGAGAATTTTTACATCACTCTTCATAAGGGAAATTGGTCTGAAAGTCTCCTTCTTTGTTGGGTCTTTGTGTGGTTTGGGTATCAAAGTGGCTGTGGCCTCATAGAATGAGTTTGGTAAATTTCCTTCTGTTCCTTTTTTGTGAAATAGTTCGAATTAGTATTAGCACTTGTTTGAAGGTCTGGTAGAATTCTGCACTGATCCATCCAGCCTTTGGCATTTTTGTGTTGTGATACTTTTGATGATTGCTTCTATTTCCTTAAGAGACATAGGACTATTTAATTTGTTTTCCCGGTCTTTATTCAATTATGTTAATTTTTAGTCATTAAGAAAGTTGTCCATTTCATTTAGATTTTCAAATTTTGTGATTCTTTGGAATTTTTTGGTGTCTGAGGTTCAGTCTTCCTTTCATTTCTGATTTTTTTATTTGAGCTCACGTCCTCTGACTTTTAGTTAGTTTGTCTAAGGGTTTGTCAGTCTTGTTGATTTTCTCTAGGAACCAGCTCTTGGTTTCATTGATTCTTTAAATTGTTCTATTTGTTTCTAATTTATTGATTTGAGCCTGAGTTTATTTCCAGGCATCTACTCCTTTAGCATTTTTCTGTTTCATTTTGTTCTAGAGCTTTCAGGTGTGTTGTTAAGTTACTAGTATGGGATCTCTCCAATTTCTTTATGAAGGTACATAGGGCTATGGACTTTCCTTTTATTACTTCCTTAATTGTAGCCTATATGTTTTTGTCAGTTATGCTGTCATTTTCATTTACTTATATGAAGTTTTTAAATTCTTCTTTTATTTTATCCCTTACATTGAGTAGTGAGTTATTCAGTTTCCATGAGTTTGTAACCTTTCTGTTGTTACTGAGTTCCAGTTTTAATCCGTAATTGTCTTATAAGATGCAAGGGGTTATATCAATCTTGTTGTATTTGTTGAGGTTTGCTTTGTGGCCAAATATATGACCAATTTTGGAGAAGGTTCCATTAGGTGCTGAGAAGAAGTTATATTGTTTTGTTTTGGAGTGAAATGTTCTGTAGATATCTTTTAGGTCCATTTGATTCATGATGTCTATTAGTTTCATTTTTTTCTAATTTAGTTTCTCTGATGATGGTCTTTCTCCTGGAGAGAGTGGGGTTTTGAAATCTCCTATTATTAATATGTCAGGTTTGATGTGTGATTTAAGCTTCAGAAATATTTCTTTTATGAATGTGGCTGCTCGTGCATTTGAGATGTCCTCAGTATATTTTGTCTTTGATGAAAGTGAACTGTTTTTCCCTATCTTTTTTGATTACTTTTGGTTGAAAGTCTATTATATTACATGCTAGAATGGCTACCCTAGCATGCTTCTTTGGTCCATTTGCTTGAAATGCCTTTTTCTAGCCCTTAATTATGATGTATTGTCTATTTTTATTGCTGAGTTGCCTATCTTGTATATAGCAGAATGATGGGCCATGTTTTAGCAAATATTTGTTATCCTGTGTCTTTTTATTGGGGAGTCAAGGCCATTGACATTGAGAGATATTATTAACCAGTGGTTGTTAGTTCCTTCTTTCTTTCTTTCTTCCTTTTTTTTTTTTTTTTTTTTTTTGATGTTGTTGGTGATGGATTGTGTGTGTTTCCTTTATTTTAGGTTTGCAGATGTGGGCTTATTTACTTCCTTTATTTTCCTGGGTGTAGCTAGCCTCCCTGGGTTTAAGTTTTCCTTCTAGTACCTTCTATAGGGCTAGATTTAACTTGGGTTTATCATGGTATAGTTTGGTTTTTTTTTCATCTGTAGTGATGGAAAATTTTGTTGGGTACAGTAGTCTGGGTTGGCATCTGTGATCTCTTAGTCTTTGCATGGTATCTATCCAGGCCCTTCTGACTTTCATAGTCTCTGTTGAGAAGTCAGGTGTAATTCTGATAAGTTTGCATTTATATGTGACTTAGCCTTTTTCTTTTGCAGCTTTTAATATTATTTTTTTGCATTGCACCTTTAATGTCTTGATTATTATGTGGCAGGAGGATTTTCTTTTGTGGTCCAATCTATTTGGAGTTTTCTAGGCTTCTTGTATGTTTATGGACATTTCTTTCTTTAGGGAAATCTTCTGCTATGATTTTATTGAAAATGTTTTCTGGGCTATGAAGCTTGGAGTTTTCTCCTTCTCCTATTCCTATTATTCTTAGGTTTGGTCTTTTTACAGTATCCTAGATTTCTTCAATGTTTACTGTCAGGAACTTTTTAGTTTTATCTTTTTCTTTGAATGATGTAATAACTTCAACCTTATCATCTATACTTGAGTTTCTCTCTTCCATCTCTTGTATTCTGTTGATATTACTTGTGTCTACAGTTCCTGTTCTCTTCCCTAAGTTTTAAAACTTCAAGATTGCCTTGGGTTGCATTTTCTTTGTTTCTTCTAATTCCCTTTTTAGGTCTTGAATGGTTTTATTAATTTCTTTCTCCCATTTGATTGAATTTTCCTGTAATTCTTTACAGGATTTACTCAATTCCTTAGTCTGTTTGAATGTATTTTCCTGTATTTCTTTGAGTGATTTAATTTCCTACTTCAGGGTCTCTGTCTCTGTGTCTCTGTCTCTCTCTCTGTCTCTCTCTCCCTCTGTGTGTGTGTGTTTGTGTGTGTGTGTGTGTGTGTGTGTGTGTGTGTGTGTGTGTCCCTTCTTTGGATTTGGCTTGTGTGAGATTGTTTATAGCCTTTGAGTTTTCCTTCTAGTATCTTTTGTAGGGCTATATTTATGGACAGATATTGCTTAAATTTGACTCTGTCATGAAATATACTGTTTTTTCCATCTATGGTGACTGAAAGTTTTCTTTGATATAGTTGTCTGTGTTGACATCTGTGGTCTCTAAGTGCCTGGAAAACATTCTAGATTTCATAATCTTAGTTGAAAAGTAATGAGTAACTATAATAGGTCTTCCTTCATTTGTTATTTGTCTTTTCTCTTGTTTCACATTTTAATATGCTTTCTTTTTGTATGTTTATTATTTTGATTATTATGTGACAATGGGACATTTTTCCTAGTCCATTTGGTTTTCTATAAGCTTCTTGTACCTTTATAGACATGACCTCTTTTAGGTTAGGAAATTTTTCTTCTATGATTTTGTTAAAATATTTTCTGGGTTTCTGAACTGGAATCCTTCTTTTATTCCTTCTATTCTTCAGTTTTGTCTTTTCATAATTTCTCACACTTCCTAGATTTTTGTGTTAGTAATTTCTTAGATTTACCATTTTCTTTGACTGATGAATCTATTTCCACTATTATATCTTCAATACCTGAGATTTTCTTTTTTTAATCTTTTGTATTCAGTTGGTAATGTTTGAGTCTATTGTTCCTGTTCATCTTCCTGGATTCTACATTTCATAAATTCTGTCAGTTTGTGTCTCTTTTGTTGCTTCTATTTTCATTTTCAGGTCTTGAACAGTTTTCATCACCTGTTTTTTTTTGTTGTTGTTGTTGTGGTGGTTTTGTTTTGTGTGTGTGTGTGTGTGTGTGTGTGTGTGTGTGTGTGTGTGTCTTTCTTGGTATTCTTTAAGGGATTTATTGATTTCCTCTATTTTTAATTTGTCTTCTTTATTTCTTTAAGAGATTTATTCATTTCTTCTTTAAGGACTCCTGTCATCTTCATAAAGTTGATCTTACGGTCTTTTTCTTTCTTTCTTTCTTTCTTTCTTTCTTTCTTTCTTTCTTTCTTTCTTTTTTAAGGTCTTGTGTGTATTTGGAGGGTGTTTCAGTTGTAATGGAATATTCAGAGCTTGTTATATTGGTATGGCTGGGATCATGTGGTAACATATTGACCTGGTTAGTGTTGATTATGTTCTTATAATGACATTTAAGTGTCTCAATTTGAAGTGATTATAGGATTATGTGCTGGTTTCTGGGTTTGTCTTTGTTAGATGGGGTAATTTCTTCCTGTGTTTCTGTTTCTTTTCTGGTCTTCTGACTTGAGTGGCCTCTGGGGCAGAAGGGGGTTGGTGTCTAATTTTGGGACTGCAGTTCTAGTGGCCTGGGTGGTTTCTGATCCAGCAAATGTTTGTCTCCCAAGTTGGGGGATAAAATTCAAGACATATGCGTGGCCTATAATCAGGCCAGGGGACATCTAAGTTCCATGATGCTGGCCTGGTCTTTTGTGGGGTAGGAGGCTTCTGCTTGGTTTTAAGAGAGCTGGCATTGTCTCTGGTTTACCAAAAGGTGGTGTGACATCTAGTAAAATATGAGTATTCCACCAGAAGTTGGGTTCAGAATATAGCGACAAGGAGCAGAGGAGTGGTTGTGCTTATGCTGGGCACGAGCAGACAGGCAGAATTTGAGATGTTGACTTGCCTGGTTTTCTGAGAGCTGACCTGGCCTCTTGTGTTGTAGGAGGCTTCTACTGGAGGTGTGGGCCTGGAGATGGTGGAGCTATTGGAGTTATGTTGGGCAGTTGCTTCTAGGGTGGGGATTGGTTTTATTTGGGATTCATGGCTCTGTCATGGATTCTTGTTGGGTAAGAGGCTTCTTCCAGAGGTATGGGCTGGGATATGGTAGAGCTTATTCATGAGTTGGTTTATACTGTTAGAACTGCCTTGGATTCTATAGATTTCCCAATAAAAATCAGTAAAGTTTCAATATTAATTAAAAAGTTCATTTGCTCCACCTAAGTTTCTGATAAGATTGCATACATGTGTGTGTATATATGTGTGTGTGTGTATACATATATATATAACATTTAAATTTTAAAGAAAATATTATCCTATATATGGAATATATGATCTGTATAAATGAGTTTTAGGCATATTTACATAAGGGGATTTTATGATAGTCTTTATGACCTTACTAGAAAATAAAAGAGATGGCAAGCAACAATAGTTTTCTTACTTTTCAATGTATAAAATAAAGTTTATACTTTATATATCTAAGAAAGACAATGTAATTTCACGTATATTAAAATTATTTGTAATTTTGACTCTATATCTGGTTCATTTCCATACGTGTACAGAGATGAAGTTAGTGTATTGCTGGTTATGTTAATTACTCATCTGACCCTAAGGAAGAC
Source organism: Acomys russatus (assembly GCF_903995435.1). Taxonomy (NCBI): domain Eukaryota; kingdom Metazoa; phylum Chordata; class Mammalia; order Rodentia; family Muridae; genus Acomys; species Acomys russatus. Next base: position 100,310,510 of record NC_067169.1, read on the forward strand.
TTGTTTTGAAATAAGCATATTTTACTTTTAAATAATAAGATAATACTTATAAAATTAGTATACTAAAATTCAAAGAATACATTTCATACAATGTACTAATAATTATCTTATATACTGTTTGCTTATATGTCTATCTATTTTACTAATATTTCTTTGTTTTAGATAATGAGTTTTATAAATCTTAATGTGAAATTAGAAGTAGATCTGGTAAAATAAGTAAAAAGTCATGTCACAACAATGTGAAAGGTAACCATATTATTTGAGTTGTCAACATTACTGCAAGAAACTTACCTATCAGGGACTATTGATCTTAGGTACCCATTATTTTTCCTAACAAATTAGCTTTTAAGGCCATAATGGTGGATTAGGGCTGAGTTAAATTTCTTTTGCATGTATTAATAAAGCTTAGAACTACTTTAAAAAATTAATGAAATTGCTTGAATAAATAGGACCATATTTGGAGAAATTTACTTGGTTAAATTCATTAACACAGGCATATACTGGAAAAGACAAGTACTTACTGTACTTCTTTTTAAAATTATTTTATTTTTGTACATATACATTTATATTATTATACATATATACAATAGATTACCTATGGCAAGAAGAACCGTGACACAATCAGGAATTATATAAATGTTACATTCTTAGTGTTTTGGCTATTTGTATTTGAAAGTCTTGAAGAAGACATCTTTCCTATCTTGGTGCATCTAAATTTCTGAATGTAAATCAATCGCCAACACATATTGTCATTATCAACTTAGACCACCTATCCATACCTAAAAACATCTTATCCCCCAAACAATCAAGCCTCATTGATAAGAAGTAAGCTGGATTATCTTAGTATGCAGATAGTGCAGGTTAGTATCTTTCCTAATGAAAAGATGACAGAGACAGTTTTCCACCTGAATAGCTACCCAGAACTCTCCAGAACCTTGGAGCACCTTCTTCAGCCTTCTGGCCCAATATATCTGACAGACATATTTGTGGGGCAGGAACTATTGAGGACCTGCCAGCCATGTCTTGGCAGAGTTTGGCCATTGCCTCTGCCTGCATCCAAGCTTGCCTTTAGGCAGAATTCTATCTGGTTTGCCACATTTGAAGCCATCTCCATAAGGAGGTTCTTTGATGTTTATTATCTTCTTTGAGATAGGCTCGGTGTTGCGAGGAGTTAACCTGTCTCATTGCCAATGAATCTTAAAAGTAATAAAAACATTTTCAAATGCCATATTCTGAATGTCTCTGGAGTTTTTGAAGACTTCGCCTTTCTATAGAGTCATATCTATCTGCTGTACCTAAGACGTATATTCTTGTGATAAAAGTATGCTAGCAATTGACATAACCATGATTTAATCTACTAACATTTAATTTGTATAACTTATTTGTCCTAAACAACTTAAAAGCACTTTCAAAGCATTGATAGTAAACCTTGTATTATAATTGAGTTGTATGGGTACAATAACTCATGTTAGAGTATATATATATAAATATATAAATATATATATATATATAATGTGTGAAGAATAATCTTATGTTTGAATTCTATATCATTATATCTAGAATTTATTTTGCATCTATATACAAAATTCTATGTCAGTAAATTAAAAATATCTTGTGACAATTGAGGCATTAGTCAAATTTATTGAATAAATATAAAAAGAAAGCAATCTGAGACTAGTACTTGTTGTACCTCTAAAGTATGTGATTATAGTTCCAAAGCACCTACTTAGATAGTTCAAAATGATTTGTAACTCAATCTCCAGATTATCTGGATGGATAACTGATCTGTCTCTGAGGGTGCCAGCACACATGACAGATAGTCACATACACATAATTTAAAATAAATAAATAATATTTTAAAAAACCTAACATACACTGTACACATGATCCACTTATTTCATCCAGTGTTACAGAAAAACATGATTTATTCAACTCACAAAATTACTTCTTTAGCCTCTCTCTTTGCAATGTTGTGCCCTCTTTAACAGTGTGTCAATAAACCCAACTTCTGCCTGTGCCACTGCATTTGAAAGGAGAATTTAATTTAAAAACTCATTGATTTCTTCCCAATCAATAGAGAAAACTGAGCTGACACAGCAAGAATCATTCTAATCCTATCCTATCTCTACTAACAACACATGAAAATGCTCTATAAGAGATAGGAAAATATTTTTAGGAGATACATAACATAATTCAACATGAAAGCAGAAGAAACCTAAGGTTTCTAAAAAGAACAAAAGAAACAAAAGCCAGAAATAATACCCTAAAGATACATTTCAAGTCAACCTCAGGTATATATAATAATGCAGCTATGTCACTCTCTTGGGAAAAGTTATTTAATCTGAACCCCTTTGTATGGGGATTAAACTAGGATTCAAGTGGCAAATGATCACTTCCCCCACATAAGTTAGAACACCATATTTTGTGCATTTGAGTATGAATTCTAGTGTCATACTACAATTGAGGCATGAGTTTCAGGAAACAGTAAATTTCCTTTGAAATGTTGAATCACAAACAGAATAACATTTGGATATACAGAAGATTCAAACTTGAAAATAGTTGTGGGACATATCTAAAAGGAAGAACACACAGAACCATCACTTAAAACAATCTGGAGGTAGTATATATTTCATAACATGATTTAACTTTTAAATATTAACTCTAAATAACTTTGTGGGTATATTATAAATTACTGTGGACAGGAAGTTAATTACAATCTTATAATACCAAAAACTAAAAATAATATGAATATTCCTGAAGAAATATATGAATTTAAGTATGTTCAAATATGTATACCTTTTAAAATTACAATGAACATTCATTAAAAATATTTCTCTAGGTATACTAAAAGTTAAAAATTAGTATAGTAATAAACTAAAAGTTGATATGCTAATATTGATTAGTATTCAAATTTACAATGCAAAATTTATGATATTGGGATAAATTGGATATTTTCCAATAAAGTCCCAAGAAAATGATTAGTAAATATATAAAAAATATACACATAAGCTGGACTTTAATTATGGGAAGGGTAAACAAGATCAATAGTTATCTGTCAACTTAACTAGAAAGTCATCATTCTGATAATTTTTTAAAATTTCATCACCATTTTTAGTGAATTATTTTTTAACTCCAGCATTATACAGCCAAGCAAAATAACAAAACTTTACAAAAACAGCAAAAAATTAAATCACTTGAATTATTTTTAACACAAATAAGATTATTTTAGAATTATTGCTAATTCACTAGAATTAGCAATTCCAATTAATAAAAATTCTCCATATGCTAAGTAATGTTTTCTTGAATTTAGCTTTAATAGTTGAAAAAATCTTATATGAAGCATTTGTTTAAGATGGTATGAGCATCCTTGTGACTAAAATTTACATATGAACAATTAATATATTTATTATAAGTGGACCATTTGTCCATGAAATCAGATCTAGAGCAGTTTCTCTGCTTAGTAACAATGCACTAGTCATTAATTTAAAAGTTCTTCAATGTCATAAAAAGTAATGAAATACTATTTTATTAAGCATTTTATTTAACATAAAGTATGCACAAATCCACCTGCTCTGTTAATTCATTTTCTATACATGTTGCCTTGAAATAATTTAATGTAGCCAGTATAACACATTATGATTACTAAGCCTTCAAAGACAATTAGCTTAAATGGTATTGAAATAGGAAAACACATTTCATCAGCACATTTGATTCACTATGTTACTGGTTTCTTGACACCTACATTTTGAAAATCTATTAATTAATTTTTTAAAAGACCAACCCAATGCTGTCATTTCTCTTGATTATGGCTATTTTCTTCACAAGTACGCTTTGCATTGTGCATTGTGTTTATATTCTCTATGTAAAATATTTTATAATAAAACACTACTGTATATTAAAAACAAATATGAACTATACAGATGCATCAGATATCATCATTTCTAACATAAAGGGCATTTTAACATTCATAAAAGATAAAAAGATATAAGCATACAATAAAGAATAGAAAAATGCTTATACTGAATAATATTACTTTATATAAAACATAATATATTTGTTTCAATGATTAGTTATCTCTTCAAAAATTGTTTCCATGTTCATATTTGTGCTCTAGCTTTCATTTTTTCTTTATAAATTTCTGTATTTCAAACACTTATAGATAATAGGAAAAAATGAATTGTCAAGGAAGTTAGTGAAAGGAAGAGATAACAAGTATATTCACAGTTGTTTTGTTTATTCTGAAATATCTATGAGTAAGTGTCCTTATCATATTGATTGTTCTTTATGCTCTTTTAAATTTAAATTTTACTTTGTGTTTTAAAAAATTTAATTATCTGAGCTCTGCCTAATGTATGCCTATAGGTTTCTGCATCTATTTCCATCAGTTATTACATGAAGTCTCTCTTATGGCTACCGAGCTAGGCACAAATCTTTGAATGTAGCACAGTATCATTAGGAATTGTTTTATTGACTTTTTCTTTTACTTTTTGCCAAACAGATTTGGTTCTATCCTTGGTTTCTGAGCTAACCTCTGGCTCTTGGCCCTTTAGGTAGTGGCAGTGTTGGGCTCCTTTTCAAGTATGGATCTGCCCCACCTTTACCACAGTACATGTTTTAGGTAAAACAAGTTGAACATTTTATGGCTGGGTTGGTATCCCAATCCCTCCACTGCAATTTTTCCTGGCTGCAAGAGATGGGTAGTTCAAACTCCGTACCAGCATTACTAGGTGTCATAGCTAGGGTCACTCTTGTAGATTCCTAGTTTTCATTGCACTAAATTTCTATCTTGTCATCAAGGTGCCCTCAAATACAAGTAGTCTCTCTGAGTACTGTCTCTTTTCATTCCTTCTCCCCTTCTTATCCCTCCTGTTCTTATTCCTACCCACTCCCAATCCATTCATGAGCTTTGTTATATTTCCCCTTCCTAGGGAGATCCATTCATCTTCCTTTGAGCCCTTCTTGTTACTTAGTCTCTCCAGGGCTGTGGATTTGTAGCATGATTATCCTTTACTTTACAGCTAATATCTATTCATAAGTTAGTACATACCGTGTTTGTCTTTCTAGGTCTGGATTACCTCACTGATTATTTTTTTTTAGCTCAATTCCTTTCCCTGTCAATTTCATGAACTAATTTTCTTTAAACAATTGAGTAATACTCTGTTGAACAAATGTACCAAATTTTCTTTATCCATTCTTCAGTCAAGGGGAATCCAGCTTCTGGGTACCGTGCTCTTATTTTAAACTCACTGAGTCCAATTTGTGCTGCCATTATAAGCATGGGTATACTAGCGTCATCTCCTGAGTACAGGTAGCCTTTCAGTGGTTATATTCTTGAAGAGAATCTTCTATTTTCAGAAGTCAGTAATTGTCAATCATATTTCCCAGATATTATACAATACTGCCACTGCAGTTGATTTCCATCCAAAACTTGATATTAAGACTTCATAGATGAAAACAACACACACTTGAGTTACAGGAAATAGAGAAATCCAGCTGGTACCAATGAATACATCATCCCACTAGCTAATTTTCATAATGATTGAAGTTATTGTGCATGCAGCTGCTGGAGAAAAGTTATTAAGAATTTTACATTGCTGTGAACCATGCATGCTATTGTACCTACTTGCTTTCAAAGATATGTTCACATAGGACTATGAATTGAATGAAAATAACCAATGACTTTCTGGCTTATTCAGTAAAGTAGAATACATATCTGGCACTTATAATAGGCTAAGAACTTGTAGCTAAATACGTCACAGACCTTACAGGAGAATCTAAATGGACTTAACATTAAAACAATTCCTCATGACTTTTCCCTATAGCCATATAATAATGCATCTCTCAAACTTCACCCACAGAAGTTTCATTTTAAGTAGATTACTATTATTATTAATATAGAGACCAACAATTGGTTAGCTATAGATATAAGGGACAGAGGTATACTTAAAGTTCAATTATTAAACTATATCAATAATCCTCTTTTGAAACTTAGGTGTTGTTAGTTCCTGAGCATCAGAGAACCTCCTTATGTAGATGGCTTCAAATGTAGACCAAAACAAGCCACTGGGAAAAATGTCCTTGTTTCTACAGCAGACAAAATTCTGCCAAAAATTGGGCAAGCTTTGATTTAGGCAGTCAATGACGAACTTCTGCCAAGACAGGGTAAGAAATTCCTCAATAGTTTCTTCCCCACAAATATGTCTGTCAGATATACTGGGGCAGAAGGCTGATGATGCTCCAACAATATAGAGAGGTTTTGGTGACTATTCAGGTAGCAAACTGTCTCCGTCATCTACTCATTTGGAAAGCTGCTACCCTGCTCCCTGTACACTCAGGTAATCTATTTTATTCCTTCTCAAGTCTCTGATGGGGTTGAAGACCAGGTACCTTAGTTTTTCAAAGAAGCTTAGTTGTTTAGAGGTTAAGATATTTTTAGACCTATATAGATATTTTAAATTGATAATGATGAGCTATGATAGATATTAATTTACATTCAAAACTTTAGGTCCACCAAGATAGGAAAAATGTTTTCTTCAAGGGTGCCAAATACACATAGCCAAAAACAATATGAATGTAACATGTATATAATTCCTGATTGTGTCATGGTTCTTCTTTCTATAAGCAGTTTATTGTATATGTGTATAATATTATACATGCATATGCAAAAAAGTAAAAACAAATTACAGTGGCATCATATTTATGGTGGCAGGAAGGTAGAACGGTAAATAGATTATTTTCTATGTATAAAAAAAATAAGAACAAGCCGGGCATTGTGGCAAATGCCTTTAATCCCAGGACTCAGGAGGCAGAGGCAAGTAGATTGCTGTGAGTTAAAGGTCAGCTTGGTCTACAAAGTGAGTCTATGATAGCCATGGCTCTTCAGAGGAACTCTGTCTCAAAAAAACAAACAACAAAAAAAAATAGGAACAAAAAAGCACATATACATTTAAGTGACATTGATTTATTATAAAATTAAACTGTATTCAAGTATGACTGTCACATTTACTACTTAATTATATAATCATAAATAATGTACTTCTTTGAATAGTCTATCATGATAAAAAGTGGCCCTTTAATCCAAAATATGAGTATAGTTATTTGGTTTTTATTATGATATATTTTGACACTGTCAGGATTATCACTATTATTCATTAATTGTACAGTCATTAAGCTTATAGTCTTTTTGTAAATTATATGACACATAGCAAAACAAGATTCTGGAGGATGAGACATTTAAAGATTATTACTAATTCCTCTCTAGAAAGAATGAATAAAATCTATAAACATACATGCCAAAATATCAAAAGCATTTCTCCAACATATATTCTTAATTACTGGGAAATTGAACTAAGGGGTTGAGAGCATAACTTTGTTGTGTTTACTTATGATGCATAGTTTCATGTATATTCACTAATCTGTGTTTATGCACCAATAATTCTTTTTTGACTTTTTAGCCTTTCATAGTGCTATTATAAGACTATTATTTCTTGTCTTTTGTAAAAGATATAGAATGAAAATAAAGGAAAGTTAAAAATGTCTATGATCTTCAGAGAATCTATCAGAGTGCTTTGGGGGAATATTACAAATTTCAGGAATAACATATCAGTAGTCTTGAAATAAAACTCCTGTAATTATAATGTTTAACTAAAATAAACAACCTAACTCTATAGATAATTCAGCAATCTATTAGTTATATGTTTTTCTTTAAATGTTATGATTTTCTTTTAAAATATGATTGTTGCTTAAAGTGTATTGTCTTTGTCATTATACATAGCATAGGACTCTAAAACCAGTCAATATTATCTTTATACTGCACATAAAAGAAATTTAAAACAGTACTTGGAGATATATTATTATATGAAAAATATTAAAATAAGAATGTCAATTTGCAAGCACAAGTCCTAGCTAGTAGTAATAACATTATTTCAATTTGAAAACATACTAACATGAGTATAACATTCTCATTTATAAAACAGGAAAGTTGAATCTGGTTGTCTGTGCTATTTCTTCTCTTTTTATAATTATAATTGATTTCTCTATTTTTACTATAGTCTGAGCAAAAAAGTTATTTGCATATTATTTTCAAAATGTATTCCTTATTAAATATGCTATAATATATAAAACTGTTATTATTATAGCTATAATTTCTACAAGGAAATTTATGAAGTGTGAATCCTAAATATTTTTACTTATTGTTCAAATTTAAATTATATTTTATCATTATATTTTTCTAGACATTGCATAAATATATGGTCAAAATGAAGTTTCCATTCAATAAATAACTGTGATGTTTTGATTTATAACATGGTTTCTATCAACAAGTAGCTTTATTGGGCTACTGAGTCACACTTACAGTATTGTGCAACACTGTTGAATTCTAGAGGCAATGTTGAAAATTTTGGTCATTTCTTAGGCAAGAATAGAGAAATATTTTCATTACTCTTTTACTAAAACTTTCTATAACATTATTTTATTCTTATGTTTGTGAAAATATCAAGACTATACATGAGTACAGCAATACGTTTGAATCAGGTTATTGGCTGCCCGTATACATTTTTCTTTATGAATAAATGTAGAATGATACTGTCACTTTCAGAACAGTGTTCTCACATATTTCGGAACATGAATTTTAGGTTCTTTTCTTAGTACCATTCCAGGGACTCATTTTTCTTCTAAAATCTTCAGGGATACAAATCTTTGTCTTTGGAAGTACAATAATTAAAAAGAATTCTGTATTAAAAAGTTTTTCTCCCTCTATCATTGATCTCATAGCCTACAAAAGTTATATTAGTTACATCCAGTTATTTTGATACAGTCTCTAACTCTAAAGTACAGGAAGGCCTTCAATTCACTATGTAGGTCAAGATTTTCTTAGCCTTTCAAGTGCTAGTATTATAAGTAGAAAGCACAGTTTTCTTTCAATTTAATGCAAATACAATAAATATAATTTCCAAACTGTAAAGTATGTGTTCATATACACTGATTACTATTTTCCATGCAATTAATTTGGGTTAAAGTTCACCAGCAAGGCATCATGTGTGCTTTCTAAGTGAACTTGCTTTCTACTCTACATAAGAGATTCAAAGTTTAACATTAGCTAAAAATCATTATAGTAACAAAGGCTTTGATTATTTGCCTGGGTTTCATGCAAACTGTCTTACAAGCTGGAGACCTGTAACCTCAAATTCCAAAATGAAAATATGTCCTTCAGGTCAAAAATCTAACATTAAATTGTAGGGCAGGCACTAACACACTTTAGTCACAAAAATTAAAGATGTTAAGTACTGAACTATCATGTCAGAGGGCTCCTATTTGGTTCACTAAATCAGAAGAATATGTTAGTGGAAAAAATAATTAGTACAGTTGAAGCACAGTAAAAAAGTTGAAGAAAATAAAAAGCACATATATATGAAAAAAATCTGATGAGAAAATCAGTAATTATGCAGAATAATTTGTAGGTGCATCAAGGTCAATATATACAACATGTTTCTTCTTTTTTAATTAATTTATTCACTTTATATCCCTCCCTCTTCTCCCAGTCATGCCCTCCATACCTCCTCCTGAATACCCCTTCCCTACTCCACAGAAAAAGTGACCCTCACCTACCCACTCACCCCAGCTCATTAAGTCACTTCAAGATTGAGCATGTTATCTTCCTCTGTAACCTCAGAAAATTGGAATAGCTCTACCTCAAGACCCAGCTATGCCACTCCTGGTTATATACCCAAAATATGCTCCACCATAGAAAAAGGACACATGTCCAATTATATCCATAGCAGCATTATTTGTTTTTCTCTTAAATATTTTCTTTATTTTTACATATACATTTGAATTATTACATATATGTACAATAAACTACTTACAGCAAGAAGAACCATGAAGTAATCAGGAATTATATAAAGGTTACACTCATAGTGTTTTGGCTATTTATATTTGGCAGCCTTGAAGAGGCGGAGTTCCTATCTTGGTGGGTTTAAAATTCTGAATGTAAATCAATATCTATCATATCTCATCATTATCAACTTAAAATATCTATCTAGACCTAAAAACATCTTAACCTCTAAACAAATAAGCTTAAATGTAAAACTAAACTATCTAATCTTCAACCCCATCAGAGACTTGACAAAGAATAAAATTAATTACCCTAGTAAAGAGGAAGTACAAGTTAGCAGCTTCCGAAGTGAAAAAAAAAAAAATGACAAACAGTTTGCTCCCTGAACAGTCACCCAAAACTCTCTATAATGTTGGAACATCATCTTCAGCCTTCTGGCCCAGTATATCTGACAGACATATTTGTGAGGCAGTAACTATTTAGACTTGCTTATCCTGTCTTGGCAGAGTTTGGCTGTCGACTCTGTCTGCATCCAAGTTTGCCTCTTTTGTTGGGCAGAATTCTGTCTGTTGTAAAAATGAGGATATTTTGCTCATTGGCTGGTTCACCACATGTAAAGCAATCCCCATAAGAAGGTTCTTTGATGTTTATCATCCTCATATAACTCAATTATAATTCAAGGTTTACTTCCAATACTGTGAAAGTCCTATTACAGACTGCTTAGGATAAATAAGTTATATAAATTAAATATAAGCTGATCAAATCATGGCAATATTAATTACAGGTATAATTTTATTACAAGAATATACATCTTAAGTGTAACAGATAGATACGATTCTATAGAATGATAAAGTAAAATAATTAGATAAGGTCTTCAAAAACTTCAGAGACATAGAGAATATGGCATTTAAATAATAAAGATTCAGTGACAATGAGACAGATTAACTCCTGGCAATACCCAGCCTACCTCAAAGAGGATGATGAGCCCCTTTATTTTTTATTGCCATAATCTGGAAACAACCTAGATGTCCCTCAACTGAAGAATGGAGAAGAAAACTGTGGTACATTTACACAATCAATTATTACTCAGCTATTAAAAGAAAGATGTCTTCAAATTTGCAGAAAAATTATGCTACTAGAAAGATCTTCCTGTGTAATGTAACCCAAATCAAGAAAGACATACATGATATGTACTCACTTATAAGCAGATTTCAGCCATATTAGTACAAGATAAACAGAATACAGCATACTTCTTATTATCTATGTACATATATGTTTATAGGAAGACACAATTTACTACAAATTTCAAAGCAAATTTGAACATACCCAAGACATGTTAAACTAAGATGCTCTTTGTAAAAATGAAAAAGTGATCTTTTTTATTATTTTCTTTAAAACTTTGAAACTATTTCAATTTCTGGGCATATATTTGATGAAAGCTATTTACTACTCCATACTTAAAATAATTGCAGATTATTTGTTTTGTGAATAGATATAATGATGTGATACTGTTGATACACTATACAAAATATTTTTAGGATTTATTAATAATATTTTCAAGGAAATTGAGTGAACAAGTGATCCTCATTTTTGTCACAAAGTACAAAAATAAGGCAGCACAATTTCTAATCAGTGGAAAAGCAGTGTAGATTTAGATACCAAAGAATTATGTAATTTACTTTTTAAAGTTTGTTCTAGTGATAGATGATCTATCACTGCAGGATGCCTTCTGTCATGGGGAGACTCAGTAGTGCCCAGAAGGACAATGAGAAGACTTTTCTGAAGGATGCTCTGGCGATGGTCAAGGCAGCCTAAGCTGTCCTAAGATTTTACCTCTGCTCAGTTCCTCCAGCCTTCTTGAGCCGCTCATACTGAGGGAACATTGATTGAAAATTTGAAACATTGGATCTTGCAGAATTGATTACAGAACAACCATGCTGTCATAAGCTATTTGGGAATTCTTACCAACCTTTAAGAATTGAAAATATAAGCAATATGTTTAAAGAACATGTTTGCTTCTTGTATATTATGTTTACAACTATAGCAACAAAAAAGTACTGTGAACTTTAGGGTAAAGAAAGAGAAATACTGTTAACATAACATGGTATGAAAATTCCTTTTATACCTAGGTAGATTGGAGCATATATATATATATACATACATGTGTGTGTATGTATATATCCATCATCCAAAAGATGTCTTATTAAAACCACAATTTTAAAGATACATAAAAGAATCTTTTCTCAAATAAAATATAAGTAAACAAGTAAGAAAAGCTCCAAAATCCAAACAAAATGAACTATCATGAAATATGACAGATATCTAAGAGCATTTAACAATTATAATTTACAAAAAGTTGCAATTGAATGGTATGAAGAGATTATTTAACCTTGTTAACCATATTAGCTTTAAATAACTATTGAAATTAGTATCATTGTAGTAAGATTAACCATAATAAAAAGAAATAATACATCCTTCCTATCCTAAATAAATATTTACGTTTGTGTATGTTAGATGAATATGTACTTATATGGCTAAATATATTAATTTGTGATATTAATAGATAAATGATAGAGGTATATTTATTTTAGGAATAGGAACAGTGGGAATGGACAAGAGAAAGTAATACAGAATAATGAGCAAAAACATGATGAGAATATTGCAATTAAATTTATAATTTTATGTAAAGAGCATCTACTAATATTTTTTTAAAAGAGGAAAATCTACACGTAACAATGCAACAATGAGGATTTCATTGTACTTCATGGATCTTTTTTCACAGCACATTTTTAATATAAAAGGAAAGTGTAACACAAAACTGATTCTATGCAACCTTATAAAAATGAATCAAGTAACTGTGATGGCTCATTAGGGGTAGTGGAATCTTTGAGAGTAATTTCAACAAAGAAAATAATAAAGTCTCTCCAAATATTAGCCAAGGAATGCCTCCAAGTATACATATTAAGCTATTTTATGATTTATATGCTGTGAGAGGCCGCACTCACATTCGCCATTACAAGATGGCGCTGACATCCTGTGTCCCAAACTGGTAAACAAGTAATCTGCGCATGTGCGAAGGAACTTTCCACTTGTTGTGCTCTGCCTCTCCCGTGGCGTCATATTGCCTGATGAGTAACAGCCAATCAGGGACTGACACATCCCAGCGGAGAACAGTTTCCTATATAAGGGATGGGTTTCTGCTGTTTGGGGTCTCCATTTTACTTGTCGTAAGCTTATGCTTTCCCTCTTAAGACGCATTAAAGCTTTACTGCAGAAGGATCCTGTGTGTGCAGAGTCGTTCTTGCTGGCAAGACGGTAACGCGAGTCACATCTGGTGCCGAAACCCGGGAAATTGACCAAACCATCGTCAGCACCTTCGGAGACCCCTTGACTTCAAGGAGGATTCAGAACTGCAGGGATAAGTAAGTTTGGAGAGGTATGCATATCTCTGAATTTCTTGGGCCGATTCTAGGAGTGATATGTTTTTATTTTTTTTACTTGTAAAAAATTGCCTAGAGGATGACAATTGCAAGAGGGCAGTAGAGGAAGGACAGGTCGCCCTAAAGGAAGTTCAGGATAGCATGTCAGAAACCGAACGTAGTGAGAGGTTGGGTGCGCGCAAGAAAAGGGATACCCGTAAAAGGAAAGAAGCTAAGAACCCTCCTGTAAAAGGAGTGCAGTCCCCTGATTCCCCAGAAGGGACATCACAAGGACTTTACCCATTAAGGGAACTTGAGGCATTAAATATTGATAGCTCTGCAAGCTCTAGCCCCAATGCCTCTGACAATGATGCTCTTGATTCAGAGGAAGAATCAGAGTTAGAGGAGGAGGCAGCCAAATATGAGGAGGAGAGATACTACCCAGACAAATGAGGAAATAATAAAAAACCCTCCCATAACTCCTCTCGTAGGGTAACACCCACCGCTCCTCCACCCTACAAACTGCGGTCTGGATTTTCCTTTTGGCCGGAAAAGATTCGTAAAAAATTACACAATTTTTTTCCTGTTTTTGAAACAGAGAACAGGGGACGAGTACATGCCTCCGTCGAATATAACCTAATTAAAGAATTGGCTGAGTCTGTCCGCAAATACGGGGTTAATGCAAATTTTACCCTGGTAATGTTGGATAGAATTGGCACTGGCACCTTAACTCCTTCTGATTAGCAAAAGCCGCACTTTCAGACATGGGTCAATACATGGAATGGAGGGCTCTCTGGTATGAGGCCGCTCAAACACAAGCCCAGGCCAATGCTCTTGCCCTTACTCCTGAACAGAGAAACTGGACCTTTGACTTGTTGACAGGTCAAGGTCAATTTACTGTGAATCAGACAAATTACCATTGGGGAGCCTATGCTCAAATTTCACAGACAGCTATTAAAGCCTGGAAAGCGCTTTCTAAAAAAGGGGAGGCTAATAGGCGCCTTACAAAAATTATTCAGGGCCCTGAAAAATCGTTTTCCGATTTTGTGGCCAAAATGACAAAAGCAACAGGACATATCTTTGGAGATGTTGAGCAGGTGAAACCTTTTATTGAACAGTTGATATTTGAACAAGCCACTCAAGAGTGCAGAGCCGCCATAGCCCCTAGAAAAAATAAGGGCTTACAAGATTGGCTCAGAGTGTGTAGAGACCTCGGAGGACCGCTTACTAATGCGGGCCTAGCAGCTGCTATCCTCCAGTCTCAAAAACGCCCTGCTGGTAAAACCAACCAGAGGACTTGCTATAACTGTGGCAAGCCTGGACATTTTAAAAAGGACTACAAAAACTCAAACAGAAGGGGAGAAACACCGACTCTCTGCAACCGTTGTGGCAAAGGATATCATAAGACTAGCCAATGCCGCTCGGTGAGAGATGTGCAGGGGAGACTCCTCCCACCTATTAACAATCAAACTGTCGATAACAGCCAGGCTACCGACGTGCCAAAAAACGGGCCGTCGGGCCCTCGGTCCCAGGGCCCTCAAAGATATGGGAACCGGTTTGTCAAAGCCCAGGAGGACAACAGAGACACGGCTCAGGACACTCTACAAGAGTGGACCTGCGTGCCGCCTCCGACTTCTTACTAATGCCACAAATGAATATCCAACCAGTTCCTACAGAGACCATTACACCTTTGCCTCAAGGAACTGTCGGCCTCATACTGGGTCGAGGCATACTTACCTTACAAGGCTTAATAGTGTATCCTGGAATCGTAGATAATCAACACTCTACAGAGATTCAAATTTTATGTTCTAGTCCAAAAGGAGTTTTCTCAATTTCAAAAGGGGACAGAATTGCTCAATTGTTACTCCTCCCTGATATAGGAGGAGGATCCTCTAGACCAAATGTTGCCAAAATGGGCTCTTCAGGCAATGATTCGGCTTACTTGATGATCCCTCTAAATGAGAGACCCAGGCTCCATTTAAAAATTAATGGCAAAGCATTTGAGGGCATTCTAGATACGGGAGCAGATAAAAGCATAATTTCTTCTCATTGGTGGCCCAAAGCATGGCCCATTACCCAATCATCTCATGCCTTACAAGGTCTGGGCTACCAATCCTGTCCTTCGATTAGCTCTGTGGTCCTAACATGGGAAACTTTCGAAGGTCAACGGGGAAAATTCATACTGTATGTACTTCCTCTCCCAGTTAATTTATGGGGAAGGGATGTTATGCAACATATGGGCTTCACCCTATCAAATGAGTATGCCCCTCCTGAAAGATATTGACCACAAGCAAAGGGTATAATGCTAAAAATGGGGTATAAAATGGGAAAAGGATTAGGTAAGCAAGAACAAGGGAGAACCGAACCCATCTCACCTGCAGGAAACCAAAGCAAACAGGGTTTTTCCTAGGAGCCATTGAGGCAGCACGACCTATACCTTGGAAAACAGAGGACCCTGTATGCGTTCCTCAATGGCCCCTGTCCTCTGAAAAATTAGAAGCAGTGACTCAACTAGTAAAAGAACAATTAAATTTGGGTCACATTGAACCATCCACATCTCCATGGAATACTCCAATTTTTGTGATTAAGAAAAAAAATCAGGTAAATGGAGATTGTTACATTATTTGAGAGCCATTAATGAACAAATGAATATGTTTGGCCCCGTACAAAGAGGTCTTCCTATGTTATCTGCCTTGTCCAAGGGCTGGAACTTAATTATTGTGGATATTAAAGATTGCTTTTTTTCCATACCTTTATTTCCCAAAGATAGGCCTAGATTTGCTTTTACCATTCTCTCGATTAATCACGCAGAGCCTGATAAGCGCTATCAATGGAAGGTTCTGCCACAAGGAATGACTAATAGTCCTACCATGTGTCAGCTTTATGTGCAAGAGGCACTGCTGCCGCTACGGAGGCAATATCCTTTATTAATTTTGCTTCATTATATGGATGACATCCTTTTATGCCATAAGGACATGACAATGCTTCAAAAGGCCTATTCTTCTTTACTAAAAACTTTAGAACAATGGGGACTACATGTGGCCACAGATAAAGTACAAATTGCAGATACTGGACAATTCCTGGGATCTATAGTGTCCCCTACAAAAATTGTGCCTCAAAAGGTAGAAATAAGAAGAAATCATCTCCGTACTTTAAACGATTTTCAAAAGTTGTTAGGAGATGTTAATTGGCTCCGACCTTTCTTAAAAATTCCTACTGCTGAATTAAAGCCTTTGTTTGACATCTTGGAGGGAGACTCTCATATCTCCTCTCCCAGGAATCTTACTCCTGCAGCCAGCCAAGCCCTACAAAAGGTGGAAAAAGCTTTACAAAATGCACAATTGCAACGCGTGGACAATACGCGGCCTTTTGATTTATGTGTCTTTAAGACATATCAGCTGCCAACTGCGGTGTTATGGCAAGAGGGACCATTATTATGGATCCATCCAAATGCTTCTCCTGCTAAAATTATAAATTGGTATCCCAATGCTATTGCACAACTAGCCCTTAGGGGACTAAAGGCCGCAATCACCCATTTTGGACAGGAGCCCAGACTTCTGATTGTACCATACACTGCTGCACAGGTTCAAACCCTGGCGGCTACTTCCAATGATTGGGCTGTTTTGATTACCTCCTTTTCAGGACGAATTGACAATCATTACCCAAAACATCCTATCTTACAATTTACATTAAATCAAGCTGTGGTGTTCCCACAAATGACCGTTAAGTCCCCACTTAAAGATGGAATAATAGTATATACAGATGGTTCAAAAACTGGAATTGGTGCCTATGTGGTTAATGAAAAGATAATGACTAAAGATTACCAAGAAACCTCACCTCAAATAGTAAAATGTTTGGTAGTTTTAGAGGTTTTAAGGATCTTTCCCGAGCCTTTAAATATTGTATCAGATTCCTATTATGTGGTTAATGCTGTTAATTTATTGGAGGCCGCGGGAATCATTAAGTCCTCTAGTAAAGTCGCCTCTATTTTTCAGCAAATACAATTGGCCTTACAAAATAGAAAAACACCCATATATATTACCCATGTCAGGGCACATTCGGGCCTACCAGGTCCAATGTCCCGGGGCAATGACTTGGCTGATAAGGCCACTCGGCTTATAGCCACTGCACTGTCCTCCCAGGCAGATGCAGCAAAAAATTTTCATCAGCACGTTCATGTGACGGCTGAAACTCTCCGCCGCCGCTTTGCTATAACTAGAAAAGAAGCTAGAGACATTGTGACTCAATGTAAAAATTGTTGTGAATTTTTGCCTACACCCCATGTAGGGATAAACCCACGGGGTGTAAGACCTTTACAAATCTGGCAAATGGATGTCACGCATGTCTCTTCCTTTGGTAAACTTCAGTATCTACATGTTTCCATTGATACATGCTCAGGCATTATATTTGCCACACCACTTACATGTGATACAGCATTGCCTGGAAGCGTGGAGTGCTTGGGGAATGCCTAAAATTCTCAAAACTGATAATGGACCTGCATACACCTCACAAAAATTTCAACAGTTCTGTCATCAGATGAATGTGACTCATCTGACTGGCCTTCCCTACAACCCTCAAGGACAAGGGATTGTAGAACGTGCACACCGCACACTCAAATCTTATTTAATAAAGCAAAAAAGGGGGATAGATAGCGTTCTTCCCTCAGTACCAAGAGTGGCCATTTCCATGGCACTCTTTACCCTAAATTTTTTAAATCTAGATGACAAAGGCCATACTGCATCAGAAAGACACTATTTAGAGCCCAGCAGGCCAAAAGAAATGGTCAAATGGAAGGATGTTCTGAGTAACAAATGGAAAGGACCGGATCCTATTCTTATAAGATCCAGGGGAGCTGTGTGCGTTTTTCCACAGGACGAAGACAATCCATTTTGGGTACCAGAAAGACTTACCAGAAAAATCCAGACGGTTCCAGAAGATGCTGAAACTCAGCCTGGCGATGACCCAAGTGATAATAACAAAGAGGGAACAATGCTGGGGGATCATGTCAACATTCCCACTCCCGATGCCGAATTGGACAACAGAATTCGAGCAAACATTAAGAGAATTAAGAACTGCCATCATTCAAGTTAATTCCACACACCTGAATCTGTCGCTTACAGAGGGACTTTCGTCATGGATATCTTCGGCTTTCTCCTTCTTTAAGGAATGGGTTGGGGTTGGATTATTTGGAGCTGCGATCTGCTGTGGGTTAGTGTTGACCCTATGGTTGGTCTGTAAACTCAGGGCTCAAACAAAAAGAGACAAGGTGGTTATTGCCCAAGCACTTGCAGCAGTAGAAAGTGGGACCTCCCCTGATATATGGCTATCCATGCTTAAGCAATAAGTCGCGGGCTGCTCAGCTCCTGCACCCTCAGAGTCTCAGCTCATTGCACAAGGTGGAGTGAGTAAGTTTCAGCAGCCCTGGAGAGTTGCATAGTGAGGCATTGCAGTAAAATGGCGCTGCGGCAATATGAGCTATTTACCTCTGTCTCCACTCTCTTTAATGGGTGTCTTATTGCTTCCTAAATAAAGGAATAGGGGGAGACGGTGGCTTGGTGGGCAGCCTTTAAGTCCTAAATAAGGGCAATGAGTTTTCTCTCTCTCTTTCTTCTCTCTGCATGGCCTTTGCACTCGACTGGGCCTAGTTGCCATTGCACGTTGAAAGGCACCCTATATCTACGTGCACCCAGTGGCCGTTGCACCCCGCGGGGAAAATTGCCCATTGCACGCGGGACGGCACTGAGTGGTACCTCTAAAATGGTCCTCGATCGGTTGGTCCAGAGTCATGCTCCAGCCTTGATCGGACCATTTCCTTTTCCTAAGCTCATTGCCCATACAACAAACTGTAGTGAGCTGCGAACCCGATGTGGCGCCAGTTTTCAACTATTCTTTTAGTTAGGCCTTTAATTAAAAGAGAAGGGGGAGATATGAGAGGCCGCACTCACATTCGCCATTACAAGATGGCGCTGACATCCTGTGTCCCAAACTGGTAAACAAGTAATCTGCGCATGTGCGAAGGAACTTTCCACTTGTTGTGCTCTGCCTCTCCCATGGCGTCATATTGCCTGATGAGTAACAGCCAATCAGGGACTGACACATCCTAAGCGGAGAACAGTTTCCTATATAAGGGATGGGTTTCTGCTGTTTGGGGTCTCCATTTTACTTGTCGTAAGCTTATGCTCTCCCTCTTAAGACTCATTAAAGCTTTACTGCAGAAGGATCCTGTGTGTGCAGCGTCGTTCTTGCTGGCGAGACTGTAACGCGAGTCACAATATGCTATATAATAGCATGATTTCACTATTTAACTTAATAAGATCAATTTCTGTTAAAGTACAGTTAGTAATGCTCACTAATAAGGACCTGCATTGTGTTTAACACACACAATTTTAAAATGCACATAATAAGGTATTGAATATTGACTACAGTCAAAACTCAACTGAACTCTCTATTTATGAAACTTCCCAATGGACTTCATACAGAATTGAGAAAAAGTGATTGATTGTAAATGCCAGTGACTTAGGCAGAAAATTTTGCCTTATTTATATCCATAACTTAACCCAATAAGCTTTGCATGTAAATTTTCACTTTTTCAAGTAAAATGTTCTGAAAAATTATGCAGCCAGTATTTTCTAAACACGTATTCACTTGCTTTTCAGAACTTTCTAGCAGAAACTCCTGGAAATTCTATATGTATAAAAAGTCCATTGCTTTTAGATATTATTTGTACATTGAAAGGTGAGAGATTGGCATCACCTTTAAAAGTTTTTCCAAGAACAGGTTTAAGGCTAATTAAATTTTGTTAATGTAAATAGTCAAAGATACTATCTTGGGGCAGCAGAACCCTCATAGAACATAGCACAAAAGATGAAGAATGCAGTTTTGTAACTGTCAGTGAAAGTAGTATTTGTAGGAATACAAGTATGATATATCCTACCTGGTATTCCAAAACTTTGGAACTTGTGACAGAAATATCGCCACATGTTTGAGGCTGGTCTTGTCCACAAAGTTTGTTTGTTTTTTCCAGCCTAAGCTACAAAGTAACACCTCGTGTCAATCCAACACAAAGTATCCTCATCAGTCAGAAAGTTATTGTGTGATGCCAAGGTACAGAGCAGCTGGTTACATACTACTACTACTTTATAAATGTAACCAGAATACATTTCACTGAGAAATAAGAATATGCTTGACAAAGTAGAATTAGCTTTTTATTATAAATAAAGTTCATTAGTTTTATTTTTTAAGTAAATAAAGTATTTTGAAAATACAAGTTAATAATTTTGTCATTATTTTCCTTATTAGAAAAGTAGTAGTAATTTCAAGAGCGTTTGAAATATTTGATTAAAGTTGCCTTAGGGTTTAAGTATAGGAGACAATGATGACCCTGTAAATAGATTTTAGACTTCTAGAAGTAAAACTGTTACCAAACCATATGTTTCTTTTTCTTTCTTGTCAATAGAGATATAGTTGCCATGGCAACCAAGTTATGTAGAATGTTACAGAACATTTGTTGACAGTTTCTTGTCTGATTACTGCCCAGCCAGCTTCTTAGAAGAAAAGACAGTGCAAATTCTATTTTGAGTGTTAAAAACAACACTCTTTGTTCGAAGTCAACCATACTCCTTAATCAAGATGTCCTTGTCATAGCAATCCAATTTTTTGGTGGGAGTCGTATTTAAGAAAAAAATACTTACTTCTAGCAGAAAGGTTTTATGCATAACGATAGAAATATGACTAATGTAGCACTACTTTTATCTGGCAATCTTCTAATTTTTTCTTATTTGTTTGTTTTTTATATCAAAAAGGCATGTATGTAAGAGTAATGGAATGGGGGTAAAAAAGCCTGTCACATGTAAATATTACTTCTTCTTTGTTACCCCAAATAGTACTTAATTAATACAATGCAGAAGCTTTCAAAGACTTACTTAATTTTCTGATTCCTATGTTATATTTATGTCCAAAATTAAATGAATTGCCACTTGTGTTATGAGAGAGGGAAAAGTTTTAAATCCTCTTCAGCTACTTTGAATATTTCATATTTGCACACCAGTTTGGCTCAAATGTTTATATTAGTTATATGCAGTATGCCAGATTGTTTATGCTAACAACTAACCATCTAGCAAAAATTTATTTGTCCTAAAAGGCCAAGAAAACTAAAGTGATAATCCCATATCACATAAACAGCATTACAATCCTGATAAGACTAATGTAAAGTTAACTTTGCAGACCTCTTAAGATAAAAATTAGAGAAATGGTTTACTAATGAAAATAGTAATGTTAAGAACTCCTTGTTTTTCTTAAATCTCTTCATTTTCTAATTAATTTTGCCCTATACAGTATAAGAAATAAATAATACAATTTGAATTTGGGTTTTCATTTGGTTATTATAATGTTAACTATCAAAGAATTTGCCACATCTAAATTGTAAATAATTTTATTTCTCTTCAGAGTCCTATAAAATTTCTTCATCATTAGCTTTTTTATGTCATTTTGCTTAAAATGTTCAGATAGCACATCCAGGATGTAAATATCAATGTTAGGTTCAGGAAATTTAATTTGGATGAAAACTATTGGGTATTTACTTATACTAATTGCCATTAAATACTAAATACACATTATACTAGCCTCCATTAAATGTTGTTATTTTCTAATCTATATGTAGTTATTATACATTAATAATTATATATTAATAAAATAGTTAATATAAAATTTTAAAGTGCTGTTGAGAAAAGATCACTTGGTCATTAATAAAAACCAGATATATTATAATAGATGAGTTGGCACATACCTTTAATCCTACTGTGATGACTCTTTTTATATCAACATGAAACAAGCTATCAACATTGGGAAGAAAACTTATTTTAGAAAATGCCTATACCAAATTAGCCAGTGGGAAAGCCTGTGAAATTTTTTTCTTGATTGATGATTTATTTAGGATGGATCATCCCACTGCTGATGGTGTTACTTTTGGGCAGTAGTTCTGGTGTTATAAGAAAGCTGGCTGAAGTCTCATCTGTACTACATGTAACCTCTTCCTCTGTAGCTTGGCAAGGGCATCTTGCCAGAGGCATGTGATCTGAAGTCAGTGGTAGCAGATAGATAAGATTCTATAGTAATGTAATGTAGAATAGTTAGATAAGGTCTTCAAAAACCTGAGAGATAAGCAGAATATGCCATTTTAAAATGTTTCTATTAGTTTAAAGATTCACTGACAATGAGACAGGAAACACCCAGCCTACCTCAAAGAGGATGATGAGCATCAAAGAACCTCCTTAAGGAGATGGCTTCCAATGTGGCAAACAAGCCACTGGGCATAATGTCCTCATTTCTGGCACAGACAGAATTCTGCCTAAAGAAGGGCAAGCTTGGATGCAGGCAGAGTCAATAGCCAAACTCAGCTTAGACAGGGTAAGCAAGTCCTCAACAGTTGCTTCCTCACAAATATGTCTGTCAGATATAATGGGTCAGAAGGCTGAAGATGATGCTCCAACATAATAGAGAGTTTTGGGTGACTATCTATGTAGAATACTGTCTCTGTCACCTTCTTATATGGAAAACTACTAACTTGTACTCCAGGCATACTAAGATAATCAAGTTTATTCCTTCTCACATCTCTGACGGAGTTGAAGTTCAGGTATCTTAGTTTTATAATGAAGTTTACTTGTTTAGGAGTTAAGATGTTTTTAGGTATAGATAAATGTTTTAAGTTGATAATGACAAGATGTGATGAAGATTGATTTACATTCTGAAATTTAGACACACTAAGATAGGAAAGATATTTTCTTCAAGACTGTCAAATACAATAGCCAAACCACTAAGAATGTAATATTTATATAGTTCCTGATTGTGCCATGGTCATTATTGCTGTAAGTAGTTTATTTAATATATATATATATATGTATATATATATGAAGTAATATAAACATATATGTAAAAATAAAAAATGAAAGTTGGCTGAACAAACCAGGATGGGGCAAACCTACAAACATCACTCTTCCATGGCCTCAGCTTCAGTTTATTCCTGCAGGTTCTTGAGTTGAGTTTTTGACCTGATTTCTCTAGATGATCAATGTCAAGCTATGATTTGACATAAACCATATGCTCCTCATGGTGCTTAATTTTTTTTACTGTGTTTTATCCTAGCAATAGAAAAATTAAGATACCTGTCAAACAAGAAGCAAGATTTGGAGGTTTGATTTAACTTTTAGGCCAGCTAGGGATACACAGCAATACCATTTCAGTCTCAGATACTCAGTGAAAACTTGTCTCAAAGAACAAGACTATCTTAAATATTATAGTACTATATTACATACCAGTTATTGTCAATATCACTGAAAATAATTATACTCATAATTTTGAAATTTTCAGTGATTAGAACCATAGATAAATATTCTTCTTTTTTATGTTTATGATAAACTACCAACACTACCAAAACCTGTTTATTTTCAAGGATTTTAATTACTGCATTTTGATATAACGTGTCTTCTTTGTAATTCTTCGCATTTTATTATGTAAATGTAGAGAACCATGACAGGTCAAAATGCTGAAAATTAAAGACTGTGTTCTTAGTCTATATCAACCCTATTTTCACTAAGTTTAAGGAATATCATGGAAGAGAAGATGGAAATAATGTAAGAACAGAAGATAGAGAGGCATGATATGAAATGCTGTCCTCTAGGCATAATATGGCCATTACACATGAACTCAGCAGTTGTATTAACTTAGACAAGATCTATACAAGATGAAAGATGTCAAAATGCTTGTATATGTGATATATGTATATATATGATATATAAATACACATTCATATTAAGGAGGTAATGGCAATGATTATTAGTTGGAAAAAGAAGAACCGCTTTTTATTCAGTATATAGGCATAAGTAGATTTAAAATGCCCCAGTGGGTAGTTTCACATATGGTCAGTACTGACTGAAATTACTAAGTTATATAAATAAAACACATGAATTTGGAAGTGGAATATTTTGAGGAGGTACAATGTGATATCATATTTCATGTTATATATATATGCATCGAGTAGATAAAAGAAGGCTTTAAACTTAGAAGCTGATAATTATTTTAGTCAATAGATTGTCTTTCTACAGCTGAAGAATGCACTGTTTATGATAGGGGAAGTCCTTGCTTTTTTAGTAATCTATAAATTGCTGTGTGTTATTTCAGTTTTCTGTGTGTTTTTGCAACCTGTCAAAGCAAAGACACATTTAAAGAACACTCTATCAGTTTCACTTTAACAAGCATAAATCTGATTTGTAAAATGAACAAAAGAAGGTTAAATAAACGAATAATGAATAATTGAAATAGGATTTCAGTGAAAGATCCCATAAATAGACACTTAAGTTCTTAAAGCTAAATTAATCAGCAACTCATGGAAGAATAGTTAGTGGGCAATCACTCTAACCAGCAACAAAGGCAACATCTGAGGTTAGGTCTCACCTGGCTTCTGAATGTAATGGATTATGTAGGTAGGATATTTCCATGTGTGTGACATCATCAGAAAATTGGACCAGGTTATGTGCTTTTAAATGTCTGCCTGCTTATTCTGAGTTAGGGTCATATATTTGAATCAGTAGATTTTGCCCTTATGCTGAAGAGTTTGATTCTTTTCCTGGTAAAACATTTGTACTAAAACTGGTTTACCATGTCCAATATGAAATATAGTTTGCATTATGATTTTGTACCATTTATATATTACCTATAAGGTTGTATACATGCGTAAGTATTCATAACTGTGTGTTTTTATACATATAACTTAAACAATCTGTAACTTTTTCAAATAATCTCAAATATTCTGTTGTATTTTTCAAATTAATGATTGTTACCCAATACATCAAATTCACTAAATCTTAACTGGCCACCATGTTAGATTACAATATATAACAGAATAAGTAAAAGTATAGGAAAATGAAATCTTGAAAGGTACTTTGAGAAACATTTAGTAGATCACAATGGCACTGATTATCCATTCCACATGATTTTAAAGTGAGGCAAGTGGATCAGAGAAAGGATATATGAGAGAAATTCATTTGTCTTGATGAAGTGGCTACCTAATCATTATCTATTATCTTTTCCTTATCCATCTGGGAAACCCAGAAGTTTAGTAAGAATCACAAATGTATATAAGCTTTATTAAAATGTTTAGGGGATATCTTCCTAGAAGTAGATTCCTACTTTCTTCAATATTGGCTGTTACATTGTGACAGGACCTTGATTATAATATTGTTTTGTTCATATTATTTATTTTTCTCCATTTCTTCACTTATCTATCCCAGGTTTTGTTGTCTGCCACTATGCCAGAAAAGAAATGAACAGACATTTACATATACTGGATAGATAACTGATGATACACCAAAGTATAGATACGACTTAAGTCTAATTGTTGAGGCTGCTTATAGAAGCAGAAATGACTCAAAAACATCTACATCACCAAAGCCTACCATAGCATTGATTTTAGTTCATGAAAACTGGAAAGAAGGCATATACTCCATAACCCAAGGACAGCTCAACAAGTTGAAGAATTTCCTTTCCACACAACAACGTTTGTCTGATTTTCCAGGCAGTTTTGCTTGTCTCTTTCTTACAGTTAGCTTTGCTTGTCTCTATATCCTCTGAACAGCTTTGGTGATCTGTCTCTTTTAGGCAGTTCAATTGTCTGGATCTCTTCCCAGCACACCCGCTTGTCAGATAGTCTCACCTTGTTTTAGAATAACTCTAAGCAGACTTCACTGTTTATATATGATGGAGAAAGGAGTGTCTTCTTGAATCTGGTAAATTTTATGGACTTCCTAAAGTTATATTGAGTTATTTACTTCCTGAGCCTAATGAACATCCCCATAGAAAAGGGATGTTCTAGACCATTAAATTGTTTCAACTCTATATAAATGTCTCATCTTAAAATATCCTGATGCTGCACCTCTCCTTTAACATCCTGTGTCTTCAAGAGCTTCCCTTCTAGATTTCACAGGAAGCTGCTTTGCAAGAGTTTTAATTTTCAAAATTCTTAGAGGAAAGCTGTTCTTATAGTTGTATAATACTTCTTTAAGGGACATTAATGTTAACTACAAAAAAACCAGATAGTCTTATACTGACATTCAAGTTTCTGTGAAATCTAAAATATGTGCTGATTTATTTACTTTCATTTTTACTCAAGATAAACAGAAATTTCATCTTCATTTTTTCATATACTCTAGAATGCATTATATTTATTTATATATCTTAAATTTTAAAAATGATTTATTTATATGTCTTTTCCTTCATGTACCATCCTTATACATTGTGGCATTTACAGAGTCTTCACACTTGATTGGGTAACTGTCCTTTTTATGTTATTATTACTCACTTTTGTATGTGCAACACAATTACATTGTATATGCCTTCTTTCCAGTTTACATTGTCTTATCTGTGCTTGTGTCACAGGACAGAAAAAGGAGTCCTCCACTTGGAATATATCTTAAACCAATAATGAAGCCCAGCCATGTGGTGTGTGTGTGTGTGTGTGTGTGTGTGTGTGTGTGTGTGTGTGTGCATGTGTGTGTGTGTGAATGTGTGTGTGTGATTTCTTGTTCCCTACCAAAATTTTGTCCTCTCTATTTATAGCACTGAAAACATAGTATGTCCAGGAAATGATGCTGAATGTTTTGCTTCAATTATTTTTTTAAAACAGAGTTTAAAATTTTTACTTTATTTACTCCAATTACCTCAGAATAGCTCTCAGAACTGAAAAAAATGTACTATTAACCTATATCCACATATTGTTTCCCACATTTATGGTAGACATTTGTTTTCTTTAAGGTTGCTTTCAACCTATTGGCTATTTTCAGCAAATGATTACAACACATACAAAGGTACACACACACACACACACACACACACACACAGGGACATATACACAGATTCTAAACATATAAGGTTGGCCATTAAGAGATCTAGCTTGTCCTCTTGTTGTAAGAAAGCATATAAGTCCCCTTGTGATCTTTATTCTTCATTCTATCCTTCAAAATCGAAAATGACAACTATATCTACAGCTCTGCAGCAGACTACAGGTTAGGTTGTAGCCTTTTCTCTTTCTCTGCCCCATTCACTTGGGACTAAATAAATCGTGGTGAAACACCCTTCTTTCCTCCATTCTCTAGGTACCGTCAGTCTCCGCTCCCCTTCTATCCATATCCATCAATAAGTATCAGCTCCCAATATGAAGGGACACATTTTATCCATAACCTCCAGTGGCCAAAACTGGCAATATCACAAAAAAATTCCATACCAGGCAGCCCACAGCCACCAACTTCTCCTAATAAATGCAAAGGGCAACAGAAATCAGGGAATGGAACACCGACACAAAAAGACAGGACTAGGCATTTTTCTTAAAAAGGAAATAAATAAATCTTATAGAGAAATTTATGAAACACTAACAGTGGGATGAAATAAAGAAAACAGTTCAAGACTTACAGGTGAAAATAAATTTTATAAAGAAAAGCCAAAGTGAGGGAACATTCTAAATAAAAATTTAGGAGCTCACACAAGAATGTTAGGGGCAATTGTCACTAATAGAATACAACAAATGGAAAAGAGAATCTCAGTTTTTGAAGACAAGACAAAAGAAATGGATTACTCATTCAAAAATGTTAAATCTGAAAGTCCCCAGGCACAAAACACCCGGAAACATGGGCTACTATTAAAAGACCAAATACATAAATACTAAGAATAAAAGAAGGAGAAGAATCACAGGTAAAGGGCACAGAAAAAAGTTTCAACAAAATAATAGAAGAAAATTTTCTCAACCTAAAAAAAGATGGACCTATCAATCTAGAAAAAGCTTACAGAAGACCATGTAGATTAGACCCCAAAAGAAAATCACTTTCCACATCATAATGAAAACAGTAAACATACAGAATAAAAAAAGAATACTAAAATCTATACGGGGAAAGACCAAGTAACATATAAAGGTAGAATTATTAGAATAACACCTGGCTATTTTATGTAGAGTCTAAATGTCAGAAAAGACAGAACAGATGTTCTACAAGTTCCTAGAGACCAGATATCAGAGATGCTAGCCAGACTACTGTAATCAACAAAACTTTCAACAATGTACATAGGAAAAGAGAGATATTCTATGAAACAAAACTCCAAATTTAAGCAGTATCTAAAAATTCAGCCTGACACACAACACTAGAAAAAGAATGTCAACTTGAAGAGGCTAATCACACTAACAAAACACAAGGAATAAATAATATGAAACTAGAAAATCAAATGTAGGGTAGGACATGGTAACAAAATGACAGGAATAAACACTGATTATTGATAACTTTCAATTTACCAACAAAAATTACATACTTAAAGAAAGTATCTTAAATCAGGATCCATTATTCCATTGCATACAAGAAACACAAACATCAGAAATAGATATCACCTGAATATCAACAAGAGAAATCGTAAAATGATGAAAAAATACATTCAAAGAAAATAAGTCTAATAAACAAATTGTGTAGTATTTTTTATTGATGACAAAATAGACTTCAAATCAAAAGTAATTAGAAGAGATAGGGAAGGGCACTACATCTTTATCAAAGTGAAAATCCACCGAAAGGATATTGCAATTCTGAATATATGTACATCAAACAGAAGGATACTCATGGTCATAAATGAAACACTGTTACAGCTTAAAACACATATTGCTCCTTACACAGTGATAGTAGGTGACTTACATACCTTGATCACACAAATAGGTAAGTTATAGGTAAATAGTTATGCAAAGAAATGCTGGAAACAACTGACTTCATAATCAAAACCATCTTAAAATATGTTTACAAAACATTTCACCTAAACACAAAATAATATGCATTCTTCTGTACACATCATGGAATTATCTCAAAAAAAATGGCTACATACTTGGACACCAAGGAAGTCCAAATAAGTACAAGAAATTTGGATTAACAACCTGCATCTCTCTGACAAATTTGGATTAAAATTTAATGTCAGTAACAACAGAAAACTTATAAACTCACAGAAACTGAATAACTCACTACAAAATGAAAAAATGGGTCAAGAAAAATTTAGGAAAGAGGGATTCAAGACAGGCAGAATTGAGACTAGGGACAAGGCTTGGAGCTACAGACCAAAATCCTGAAGAACCCTAGGTGGGAGGGGTCCACAAAGTGCAGAGCACAAATGAGTCTGACCTCGGGCCATCCAACAGGCCCGCAGAGGACAGGGTGCCCAATCCTCAGAGTCTGGACCCCTACCCACCAGTGAGCAGCTACTGTGTGCTATATCAGGGACTCAGTATCTGAAACTGAACTGTGAGTGGTGTAACTCTAGCCTGGAGCTGCTGGCCTGGGAAAAACACAGGAAAAAAGGTGGTTCTAATCTCAGACTGCCTGTGATTCCTGAGAAAGCCCCAGGGGCAGGGAGACCACACTGGAACAAAATTGAAAGCCCAGCACAGCTGAGTGCTGTGCTCTCTGTCTCCCTCACTGATCTACAGGCCTTCTGGCCCAGGGGGAATGGAGAGTGTAGATCTGGTCCTGCCAGTCCACAGAGGCACCTAGGGCCCACAAAGGCACCCAGGCAGCTGTGGACATGCCCTACAGCCACAACTCCAAACCTGCACACTCAGGTTGAATGATCTAAGGCCACAAGGTCTGAATAGATTGGGCAGAAATTTCCATCCTAGCCCCAGCAGACTGTTGCTGCACACGCGGGTGGAAATGATCTGGACTGAAAAGAGTGGACAGAGGCTTAGCTAGCCACCACAGCTCAGTAGGGGTTCCTATATTATATTTCTAAACCTGTCTGAGAGGATCAGGGAAAAAACTAGCCACCCACCTCAACCCCTGAAGCCATTCCCTCAAGCTATGGTGGAGCCTGACCAGTTGCCACAACCCAGCAGGAGTGCCTGCTCATTCTTAGACAGGACTGAACAGGCCTAAAGAGATGGAGCAGAAGACCAGCCAACTTTCACAAGCCACTCTCAAGCAGGAGTGAACTTAGGCCACACAGCCTGGAAGGAACAAACAGAATCCTAGCCAGTGCCCACAAGCCAACAGGGGTTCCAACACTCTAAGGCAGACTGACACTAGGCCCCAAAAGTCCCAGTGCCCTAGGGCAAGGTTTTCAAACCCTACCAAAGGAAGAATAACAAGATTTATCTACATTACCTCAAACTGATTCTTGGGCTACAGAGCACCAGCATCAGCCTCTGCTAACCCAATGGAGAGCCCAGGGTGTGGAGTAAAGTCCCCTGAAGCTTAAACCAGGTCAACTGCTTGATCCAGGGAAACTACCTCCCAAGATCAGAGAGAGCAAAATGACTAGAGACCAGCATAAAAACATAAACAACAAAACCCAAAACAATGTGACATTTCCAGATCCCACCTATCCCAAAGAAATCAACACTGAGTACTCAAAAACAGTTGAAGCACAAGAAAATGATCTCAAATCCATAATAACGAAGATGATAAAGGAGGAATCAAATAAAATCCATAAACAAATGCAGGAAGATGCAGCCAAACAATTTGAAGACACTAAAAAGGCCTATAGAGAGGCACTGGAAGAAATTCACAAAAAAAAAAAAAAAAAAACAATCAAATGAAGGAAATCGATAAAACAGATCTGAAGGCCTAAGAGAGGCACTAGAAGAAAATCAGGAAAACACAAACAATCAGATGAAGGAAATCAATGAAACAGTTCAAGATTTGAAGATGAAAATGGAAACAATGATAAAAGCACAGACAGAAGAAAGCCAGAAATAAGAGAACTAAGAGAAGAAAGCAAGTAATACCCAAGTAAGCTTTTCTAACAGAATTCATGAGATGGTAGAATGAATCTCAGGTGTAGAAGATGCTATCATATAATTTGAAACAACCATCAAAGAAAATGCTAAACCTGAATAGTTCCTGACACAAAACATCCAATAAATCAAGGACACCATGAAAAAATGAAACCTGAGGATTAAAGGCATTGAAGAAAGAGAAGACACCTGGATCCAAGGCCCAGAAAATATTTTCAACAAAATCATAAAAGAAAAGTTCACCAATTTAAGGAAGGAGATGCATACAAACATAAAAAGAACTACAGAACACCAAATAGAATAGACCAGAAAAGAAAATCCTCCTGCCACATAATAACCAAACCACAAAATATACAGAACAAAGAAAAATATTCAAAGTGGCAAGGAAAAAGGGTCAAGTAACATATAATGGCAAACCTATCGGAATTACACCCGACTTCTCAGCAGAGAACACAAAAGCCAGAATGACCTGGACAGAGGTCCTGTAAACCCTAAGAGACCACAGATGCCAGGACAGACTACTATACCCAGTGAAACTTTCAATAACTATTTACGGAGAAAACAAGATATTCCATGACAAAAACAAATTCAAACAGCACCAATCCACAAAACTGGCCTTACAGAAATTACTAGAAGGAAAACTCACACCTAAAGTTATAACCAACAACAAAAATTACACAGGAAATAGATAACTACACTGTCACAAAAACATAACCACACAAACATTCTACTACAATCAGCATCAAAACCAAGGGACTTAACAGTTTCTGGATATTAATATCTATCAACATCAGTGGTCTCAATTCTCCAATAAAAAGACACAGATTAGCTGAGTGGATTAATAAACAGGACCCAACATTCTTCTGCATTCAAGAAATATCTTAGTAGCAAGGATAGATATTACTTCAGGATAAAAGACAAAAAAAAAAAAAAAAAAAAAAAAAAAAAGGCATTCCAAGCAAATGGACACAGGGAGCAAGCTAGTATAACCCTTTTAATATCTAATAAAATTAGATTTGCAACCAAAATTAATCAAAGACACGAAGAAGGATACTTCATATTCATCAAAGGGAAAGTCAACCAAGATGACATTATAATTATGAAAATCTATGCTCCCAATACAAGGGCAACAACATTTATAAAAGAAATATTAACAAAGCTCACACCGCACATTGACTCTCATACATTGATAGTGGGAGATTTCAACATCCCACTTTCACCAATGAAACAGAAACTAAATCAAGAAATAATGACACTAACCAATGTTGTGATTCAAATGGATCTAACAGATAACTACTGAACTTTTCACCCAAACAGAAAATATTATCCCTTTTTCTCAGCATCTTATGGAACCTTTTCCAAAATTATTCATATAATAGGTCATAAAACAGTCCTCAATAGATACAAGAAGATTGAAATAATACCTTGTATTCTATCAGATCACCGTGAACTAAACCTGGACTTCAATAACAATAGAAATAAAAAAAGCCTAAACACACATGGAAACTAAACAACTCTTTACTTAATGGCAATTGGGTCAGGGAGAAATAAAGGAAGAAAATGAGGACTTCCTGAAATTCAATGAAAATGGAAGAACAACATACCCAAATTTATGGGACACATTGAAAGCAGTGCTAAGAGGAAAATTCATAGCACTAAGTGCCTTCATGGAGAAATTGGAAACATCTCATATAGGTAACTTAATGACACATCTGAAAGTCCTAGAAAATAAGGAGAAACACCTAAGAGGAGTAGATGGCTGGAAATATCCAAACTCAAGGCTGAAATCAATAAATTAGAAACAAAGAGAACAATTCAAAGAGTCAACAAAACCAGGAGCTGGTTCTTTGAGAAAATCAGCAAGATAGACAAACCATTAGCCAAACTAACTAAAAGGCAGAGAGAAACGATTCAAATAAACAGAGGAATATTGAATGGCTGAGAAACAAAGAAATGCTCAACTTCCTTAGTCATCAGAGAAATGCAAAACAAAATGGCTCTGAGATTCCATCTTACACCAATCATAATGGCTAAGAACCAAAACTAAAGTGACAGCACATGCTGGTGAGAAAGTTGTGAAAGGGGAAAACTCCTTCATTGCTGGTGGGAGTGCAAACATGTACAACCAATTTGGAAATCAATGTGGCACTTTCTCAGAAAACTGGGAATAGGGCAACCTCAAGACCCAGCTATTCCTCTCCTTGGACTATACCCATAAATTGCTCCATCACACAACAAGGACATATGTTCAAGCATGTTTATGGCAGCCTTATTTATAATAGCCAGAACCTGGAAACAACCTAGATGTCCCTCAATCAAAGAATGGATAAAGAAACTGTGGTAAATGTACACCATGGACTACTACTCAGCTATTAAAAACAAGGAAAACCTGAAATTTGCAGGAAAATGGATAGAACTAGAAATGATCATCCTGAGTGATTTAACCCAGACCCAGAAAGATACACATGGTATATAATCACTTATAATTTGACACTAGCCCAACAGAGATGTCTCTTTAAAAGTTTTCACTTAGCTGGAGATTGGGATAGATACAGGGACTTTCTACTGGGACTCTAGGTGAGAGAGTTAAGGAAGAATGGGGAAATAGAAGGATGCAGAGGGTCCTAGAAACCTACAAGGAGACCATCAAGGCTGGCATATCTGGACTCAGGTGATTCAGCTCAAACTACTGGCCCAACCAAGGTCAATGCATGCAGTAAACGTAGAACCCCTTTCCTGATCTAACCAATGGACACCACATTCTCCACAATTGTGTGTAGCACAGGGACTATCTCAGACATGAACTCTGGTGCCCCTTCATTTACTATATCCCCTTGGTGGGGAGACCTGGTGACACTCAGAGTGAGAGTAAGCAGGCTACCAGGAAGACACTTCATAGACTGTGATCTTATAGTGGAAGACAATATCCCCTTCTGTCATAGACCTAGGGGAAGAGGATAAGAAGAAAGATGGAGGGAAGGGGAAAAGGAAGATACTAGTGAGAGGATAACAAATCATATGTATATGCTCATAGGGTATCAAGTCTCTTCTTGGTAACCTGCTATCCTTCCTCTGAGTGCCACCAGGTCTCCCCCTCCAGGGGACATGGTCAAATGTGAGGCACCAGAGTACGTGTGAAAGTCATACCCCACTCTCCACTCAACTGTGGAAAATGTTCTGCCCGTTGGCTAGATCTGGGTAGGGGTTTGAAGTTTACCGCCTGTATTGTACTTGGCTGGTGCCTTAGTTTGAGCGGGACCCCTGGGCCCAGATCTGCCTATCATAATGTTCTACTTGTAGGTTTCTATGACCCTCTGGATCCTTCTACTTTGCTATTCTCCAATGCTTCTCTCATCTAGAGTCCCAAAAGGATGTCCTCCCCTCTGTCCCAATTTCCTGGTAAGTCAAGGCTTTCGTGGGACATGCTCCTTGGGCTAGTATGCAGATATAACTGAGTATATACCATTTGAGTCTTTCTGCTTCTGGGTTAACTCACTCATTATGATCGCTATGAGCATATACAGGGGGAGGTAATCCCCCTCAGGAACAGTCATAGGGGAGGAGAATAAGGGGAAAATTGGAGGGAGGGAAGAATGGGAGGATACAAGAGATGGGATTACCATTGAGATGTAACAAGAATAAATTAATAAAAAATTAAAAAAAACAAATCATATGTAATCTGAATAAATTACTTAAATAAAATTTTTTTAGAGGAAAGAAAATTTAGGAAAGTAAAAACTCTCTAAAATTGAATAAGATGAAAACATAACACACCTAAACCTATGGGAAACACTGAAGGTCACTGTAACTGGCAAGTTTTTAGCAATAAACACCTCCATTAATTGACGATTTATCATATTGCTAACTTAACAGCATACCTGACATCTCTAGAAAAAGAAGAAATAACACAAAAAAAGTTCAAAGGCAAGAAATAATCAAATTCAGGGCTGAAATCAATAAAACATAAACAAAGAAATAAAACCAATACAAAGAATCCATGAAACAGAGGTGGTTCTTTGAGAAAATTAATAGGAGTGACAAAACCTAAACTAAGTTCAGTAGAAGACACATAAGGAAGATACAAATTAACAAAATTAGAGGCTAAATGGGGTATAATGACAGACACTGAGAAAATGCAAAGAATATAAGGGCATATTTAAAACCCTGTACTAAAACAAATTAGGAAATCTAAAAGAAATGGATAGTTTTCACAGTATCTACAACCGAAAAAGCTAAATTGAGATCAGACAAGCAATTAAAACAGACCTACATACTCCAGTAAAATGAACCAATAATTGAAAGTCTACAACCAAAATCAGTCCAATTCTGGATGATTTTAGCACAGAATTCTATAAGACTTTCAAAGAACTGTTGACCCAAATACTTCTGAAATTATTTCACAAAGTAGAAACAGAAGGAAAGCTACCTAGTTTTTTTTTAAATTAGGCTGCAGTTAGACTGATGCACAAACTACATTAAGACCCCCAAAAGAGAGAAGATTACAGAGTAGTCTCCCTTATGAACATAAACATAAACATCTCAGTAAACTATTTTCAAACTGAATAAAAGAAAACATTAAATATTCATCCACAATAATTCTCCAAGTACATTTCATCTCAGAGATGCAGAGATGATTCAATATATGCAAATCAATAAATGTATTGTAGCTTATAAACAGACTGAAAAACAAAAACCACATGATTATCTCATTAGATTAAAAATAAAGGCCTTTGAGAATTTTAAGCATCCCTTCATGATAAAAGTCTTTGTGAAATTATACATACATGGAACACACCTTGATAATAATAAAGGCACTTTACAGCAATCATGTAGCCCCCATCAATTGAAATGGAGAGAAAGGCAAAGCACTTTCACTAAAAGCAAGAACAAGACAAGGTTGTTCATTTCTCTGTTCTTATTTAATATAGTACATAAATCCTTAGCTAGAGAATATAACAACTGAATGAGATCACATGTGTACAAATTGGAAAGGAAAATGTCAAAATATATTTATTTGTAATAATATGATAGTATAAACTGGTTACCTCAAAATTTCTTCACAAAACTCCTACTTTAAAGCAAAGAAACATGGTTAAAAATTAACACACAACAGCCAGTAAGCTTTCTATAAACAAATAACAAACAGAGAAAGAATTAAGGGAAACCAGCATCTTTGACAATATCCTCAAAAACATAAACTATCATGGTTGTAACTATCAAGAAGCATGAGAAACACTTCCATGATTAACATTAATACACTGAAAAATGAAATTAAAGAAGATATCAGAAAGTAGTACCATCTCCCATGGTTATGAATTGGTAGGATTAATATTTTTGAAATGGCCATTCTACCAAAATAAATCTAAAGTTCCACGTAATGTCCATCAAGACTCGAATACAATTCTTCACAGAACTCAAAAGGACAAATTTCAAGGTTCATATGGAAACAAAAACTAAAAATAAATAAAACACAGAGTATCTTAAATGTATCTGAATGATAAAAGAAGTGCTAGAAATACCATCCCCAATATTAAAACAATACAAAGGTATAGTAATAAAAAAGCATGATACTGGCACAAAATAAATCAGAATTAAAGACCTAGCCACCTATGGACAGCCTAATTTTTATTTTAAAAACTTAGAAGTACACAGCTGCACATATGCTACATATGTACAACAGGCTTAGGACCAGTACATGCATGCTTTTTGGTTGGTGGTTCAGCCTTGTTGAACCCCCAGTGGCCCAGGTTAGTTGACCCTGTAGGCCTTCTTGTGGATGGAACTCCTGGACCCTTCCTTGAGCTCCCTTAACAGTACCCTAAATTCATCCATCAGACTCCCATATATCTGTCTAATGTTTGGCTATGAGTCTCTGCATCTGTTTCCATCAGCTGTTGGGTGGAGCCTCTCAGGAGAGGTATGCTAGGATTCTGTTAGCATAGAAGAGTAATAGTAGTAGTGTTAGGGATTGGATCTCTCCCATGGGATTGATCTTAAGTGTGTCCAGTCTTTGGATAGCCATTCCCTTACTTTTCATTCCATCTTTGTCCTTTCACATTTTTTAGGCAGGACAAATTTGGGGTAGAAAGTTTTGTGGGTATGTTGTTGCTCTTATCCTTCTATTGGAAGTCATGCCTGGCTATAAGAGATGGGACTTCTGGCTCCATATCCCTGCTACTAGGATTCTCACCAAAAATGATCCCCCATAACTTTCCAGTGGCCTCTCCTATACCAGGTTTCTGGCGAATTCCAGAGATGCCCTCCACCTCCTATTTCCATCCTCTCACCTGGCCCTCTCCCTACTGCTCTCCCTAATCATAATCTCTACCCCTGGTTCCCTCCCTATGCCCACTTCTGCCCAGTTTTCTCTATCCACCTAAGTCAAATGCCTATTTTATTTCCCTTTTATGAGTGAAATTCAAGCATCCTCCCTTGGGCCCTTCTTGAAACTTGGCTTCGTTGAGTCTGTGGCTTGGAGCATTGTTATCCTGTATTTTATGATTAATACCCACTTATTAGTGTGTATGTAACATGCATGTCATTTTGGCCTTGGGTTATCTCAGTTAGATGATCTTTTCTAGTTCTACTCATATTTTTTCAAAAATTCAAATGTCCTTGTTTTTAAAAGGTGAATAGTATTTTGTTGTGTAAATTTACCTTATTCGTTTATATATTCTTCAGTTGAGGTACTTCTGGGTTGCTTTGAATTTCTGGCTATTATAAATAAAGCTGCTATGAACACAGCTGAGCAAGTTTCCTTGTGGCTTTGTGGAGCATCTTTTGGGCATATGCCCAGGAGTAGGTCTTAAGGTAGAACTATTCCAGTTTTTAGAGAAACCACCGGATTGATTTCCAAAGTGGTTGTAAAACTTTACACACCCATTAGCAATGGGGGTGTATTCCATTTACCCACATTGTCACCTGCATGTACTGTCACTTTTGTTTTTAGTATAGCTATCTTGTTGGGTGAAAGATGGCATCTCAGAGTCATTTTGATTAGCATTTTTCTGTTAACTAAGAGCATTGAGCATTTCTTTAGGCGTTTCTTGGTCATTCAAGATTTCTTTGTTGAGATTTCTCTCAATTTAACTCTGTACTCCATTTTCAAATTGGGTTATTTGGTTTGTTGGTGGTTTTTATTTTTTTGGTTCTTTATACATTTTGCATATGAAGTTGAGAATTATTCTTTCAAGTTCCAGAAAAAAAAAATGTTGTAATTTTGGTGGGAATTGCCTTGAATCTGTAGGTTGCTTTTGGTAAGATGGCCATTTGCACTATGTTAATCCTATTGATCCATCGTCTAATATCTTCTTCAGTTTATTTCTTTAAAGACTGAAGTTCCTGTTGCTCATGTCATTCACTTGATTGGTTAGAGTTACATAAAGCTATTTTATATTATTTTTGGCTGTTGTAAAAGATGTTGTTACCCTAATTTCTTTCTCAGCCCATTTATCACTTGTACACAGAAGAGATACTGGTATTTTTAAGTTAATTTTGTAGCCAGACAGTTTCACTTCTTTTTTTTGTTGTTTTTGTCTTAGTGTTCTATCTAGAATTTCAAGTACTATATTACGATGTGTCCCTGATTTTAGGAAAATTCCTTTAAGTTTCTCTCCAGTTAAATTTGATGTCAGTTATAGGCTTGCTGTATATTATCCTTATTATTTATAAGTATGTATTTTGTATCCTGAACTCTCTAAGATTTTTAACATGATAGGATGCTGAATTTTCTCAAAGGCTTTTTCAGAGTCTAATGAGATAATCATGTGGTTTTGTTGTTTAAGTTTGATTATATGGTGGATTACAGTAATGGATTTTCATATATTGAACCATCCTTGTATCCCTAGGGTGAGCCCTACTTCAGTCATGATAGAAGATGTTTTTTGATGTGTTCTCATATTCAATTTGAGAGTAATTTATTATTTTTGCTACAATGTTCATAAGGGAACTTGGTCTGAAATTTTCTTTTTGAATCTTTTTGGTTTAGGTATCAGGGTGACTATGGCCTCGTAGCCTCATAGAATGAGTTTGGTAATGTTCCTTCTTTTTCTATTTTGTAGAAGAGTTTGAGAAATAGAGGTATTAGCTCTTTGTTGAAAGTCTGGTAGTATTCTGTTCTGGAACCATCTGGCCCTGGGCTATTTTTTATTGGGAGGCTTTCAATGACTGCTTCTATGTCTTTAGGGGTTATAGGACAATTTAAGTGGTTTATCTGGTCTTTATTTAACCTTGGTAAGCAGAATCTAGCAGAAAAATTGTCTATTTCCTTTAGATTTTTCAATTTTGTGGAATTCAGTATATCCAAGAAAGACTTAATGATTGGATTTCCTCAGTGTCTGTTGTAATGTCCCCCTTTTCATTTCTGATTTTGTTAACTTGGATAATATCTCTCTGCCTTTTTGTAGTTTGGTTAGGTTTTTTTTTCTATCTTGTTGGTTTTCTTGAAAGAACCAGCTCTTGGTTTTGTTGATCCTTTGCATTATTACCTTTGTTTATAATTTGATTATTTCTTACCATCTAATCTTCTTTGGTGTGTTTGCCTCTTTTTGTTCTAGTGCTTGCAAGTGTGTTTTTAAATTGCTGGTATGAGGAGTCTCCATTTTTTAATGAAGGTACTTAGTGCTATGAACTTTCCTCTTAGCACTGCTCTCATTTTGTTCCATACCTTTGGGTATGTTGTGCCTTCATTTTGATTAATTATAGAAAGTCTTTAATTTCCTTGTTTATTATTTTAACCTGACCTTACCTCTACCAACTAGTATTCATAGTACTGGAATATGCTCTACATGCTACCAAAGGAAAAGGTAAATACCATGTCAGTTACAAATCCTTCGATCTATAAGAGTGGTTTGCCTGCAAGATGCTGATAGAACAGGACCTCACACTTGTGGGTTTAACCAACCAATATCCAATTTCAGTAAATTCCCTCTTTATGAGATGGACCTGATCCTTAACACTTCTATAGTGGCTAAGAAATTGAGACTAGATAGATTATGGACCTAGTCGAAAACCAAAAGCAACCACTGTAAAGGAAAGTAACAATAAAATGACAACCATATGACATTCTGCTATACCCATAAATATCTGCTTTGTTCAGCCACCATAAGAGAAGTTTCCTTGTGAAATAGACAGAAACAAAAACAGAAATCCAAAGCCAAACTATAGTCAGAGAATGAGATTCCTTAGAATATTGGACCCTAAAATAAATGTCCTCATATTATTTGTCTCCTGAGAGCTCATGGAACTTTTCAGAAGAGGATACAAAAAGAGTCTAAGAGCCAGAGTTGATGGAAGACACCAAGAAATCAAGACCTCATAGACACAACAGGGCTGGTATACATCCAAGCTCACAGACTGGCTGTCTACACCATATTGTGTTCTAGAACAGAAAGAAAACATGGATACACACTCCCATCTCTAACACAGAATGTATCTCTAATTGACAGGAACTTACAAATGAAAAAAAAATTTTCTCCAAGAGTGTTTTATTGGGTAAACAAATCACTTTTAGGAACATCTCATTCCACAAAATGAACTCAAATTTATCTTTGTAGATTCATTGTCTCATATTTCTTTCTTTCACTTCATATGTCTTTGCATATATATTATGGATTCCAGGTTGAGGTTTTCAAGGGATTCCTAAGTGTGTAAATATGTGTGTCTCTACATCTATATGTGTTTCTTTTTTTTTATGTCTCTATCATCTTACTTTTAAATAATTCATAAAATAATATAAAACCACAAAACCTTACCAACTAGTAAAATGAGGTTAAACACATATAATATTTGATTCCAATTTCTCCTAATATTTCATATACTTGAATGTTTAAAAGTAAAACAAAAAAAGTTAAAAAGTAAAAAATGGTAAGTATGGGAAAATATAAACAAGACTGTATGGCTTCCTGCTGAGGTGCTAAACAGAGTTTCTTTTTGCATACTCAGATTTTCTTTTAGTCAAATGGTATATACTCACTTATATCTGCATGCTAGCCCAAGGGGCATGTCCCATGAAAGCCTTCACTTACCAGGAAACTAGGACAGAGGGGAGGACATCCTATTGGGACTCTAGATGAGAGAAGCATGGGAGAATATATGTGTTTCTTTTGATTTTTGGCTGTTGGGAACTGTTAGGCTTGGACCCCCTGGGGCCATGCCCTGGCCAGTATGCAATTGTTTTTCTGTCCTGGCAGCCTCCTGTTGTGAACATTGTGCCTCCCTGAGCTGACCACAAGTTCCTGCTTTGCACCCTGGCTACCTTGGTTACATGGTTCCTTTTGTCCTGGGGACTTTCCATCTACATAGTCTTGTATTTTTCCACCTGCCTCTGTATGGTATAAAAGGCCTTGGCCCCTCCTCATCAAATGGCATTCTCTTAGAATGGATGACAAGCTGTCTGGAGTATTTTTCAACCCACAGTTCCTCGCTCGATAAGTTGGGGTAATTGCAGCGCGGACGCTGCATTTAGCCTTATTTTTTACTTTTTGTTTAAGTTATTTTAATATTATTCCTTAGAAGACTTTTTTCTAAAAAGAGATAGAAAGATTGTGCACCAGGATGATAAAGTAGATATGAAAAAACTGGAAGGAATATGTGTTGGGGAATCATTATCAGAATATATTGTATGAAAATAATGTATTTTCCATTAAAGAGAAAGATAAGCAAGCAAACAAAATTGAACCAGCCATAAGCAATATGTGATTTTGATTAATTCAGCTCTGAACATACAAGCAAATTTTATTAAAAAGCATCCAAAAGTCATATAAATTCAATTCTTGTTACAAAAAATTCATACCATATCACCTTGAGAAGTTACTGATGATGAGTTGAGCTAGTAAGAGTAATATGAGCCTATTTTATAGATGCTTCTCTATTATATGAAGTCTATCTAGAACTGAACAGCTTTTTTCTCATTGCTTTTATAGAAGACAAAGACAAATTAACAAAAATATAATTAATAAAAGATATATATATATTTCACTAAAGCAAAATACATCTGATTTTATATTAGATGTTATTTTCACTCTTTTACTGAAGATAAATAAATATCAAAAGTAGTTAAATCAATAAATGGGTAAATAGAGTTTTGAAGAGATTAAATATAAATGACCAATAAACTAAAATATTTCTAAATGGATCCAGGAAAATAACTATTAAAATTTTACTGAGATTCCATTTCACTTCAGCAAATATGACTACCATAATGAAAAGAAATGACAACAAATGCTCAGGTGGTTGCAGGAAAATGAAACCCATATAATATAACAGGAATGTAATCTAATACATTCATTTTCAAAATCACCAAGTTTCCTGAAAGGGAAAAATGTAGGAAATAGAAATATCATATTAACAATTTCTGTGATTCTCTGTTATACATAAAAATTGATTCTAAATCATCATAAAACATAGGTATAGGTACTTATATATTGAGTTAATTTCAATGTAATGTCTTAGATGTGTTAAGGAAAAGGGAAAGTAATAGTTCCTGTCTCTACGGATCTGGAGCAGTAGTTACATTATATATTGAATATGATGGTGAAATTAAATCACTATTTTTGTCACTTCACACTCCCCAAAATATTATTTATTTATTTATTTATTTATTTATTTATTTATTTATTATTCCCTGTGGAGGGATAGAGTGCGGTTGTGTGTGAGAGTCATAGGAAAACTCACGGGAGATGGTTCTATTACTCAATGTGGATGCTATGGATCAAACACCCTGATATAAAATTTTGAAATTTTTTTAATATATGGAAAATATGTAAAAATTATATCTATATCCTAGGTGCTATGTGCTGCATTAATTTGGTAATTAAGTGAAACAACAAGTGCAACAATAAGTGTCATTAGTGTCATCAAGTACATTCAAAATAATCTTTTAAAGTAAAAAAAAGTCTGTTCAGTTTTTTGTTTGCTCACTTACAAACAAGCTTATTCATTCATTTATTTTAAACTCACAAAATAGGTAGGATAGAGGTCAGTAGGAATCATCATGCAAACTTTTTCAAGTACTTGATTACAATATTAATCTCTTTACCCAGAAATGAGATACTGTACTTATTAAACATTTCCCATATAGAGAGACAATTTTAATCACTTCTACTGTATTTATAGTATCATAATTTTTTCACTCCCCATGTCAGTTAATGAATTTAAGCTTTCTGTCAGTTGTTTGGTTTCTCTACTCCAATTTTCTGATCTTGAACTAGAGAATTACCACAGTATTACTTTGCTGAGTTTACATTCTGATATATGTGAGTCACTACTTTAATATCTCCTTATTTTATTTAACCTTCTCTGGAGGAACAAAAGGAATATATTTCATACATTGGCTTACATAATGGGAATGGTAGTATAGTCCAAAGATGGTTTTATGCATGCTTGCAAGTCTGAAAGCTTAGAAACTGCTCATTTCATAAATCTGGAAGACTTTGCATTTGTAATCTGCTGGTGGAATATTGTGAGAAAGACACTGGTCCTCGGTCTTCATTGGAAAGCTAAAATTGTTGCATTCTGCAACCAAGACAACAAGGGATAGGTATTCCACTATAATAATTAAAGGTAAGTAAGCAGAATTCGACTTTCTTAGGACAATTTTGTGCCTTGCTTCATTTTAAAGGTGACAAATAATTTAGTAGTGTTTTGTTATTGTTGGTGGTGGTGTTTTTATCAGATTATACTTCATGGAAATGCCCAGTCAAGTTGATAGTCAAGATTTATCGTTACATCACCTGGCTGTTGAAACCAATGTGTTTAATGGGAGAATAGTATGATGTTCCATGCTTTTGAAAAAAATACACTCCCCTAAATTACCATCTGTTTATTATTCCCAGTGTGCAGGCATCTCTCAGAATATCAGCAGTCTACTGAGGTAATTTAGAGTAAAAGATAAAATATATAAAATTTGGCAATATACTAGGCTCCATATTCTTGGTAATCTGGATATCAAATATTGCAAGAATATACATACATGTATATACACACAAGAATATAAGAAGCATATTCTCTTTTTAACAATGATTGAGCAATTTGAATCTCTACTTTTGTAATTAATATAACATTGATATTCACTAGACCCACACTTATTCTGAAAGTTCAGTATCTATGTTTTAAATATGATATCAACTATCAAACTTGCAAGACTATTTCAGTTATTCCATTAGTACAATGATTCAATTAATTAAACTATAAGCCCTTTGACTTACAATTAGGTGATATCAACTTGGCCATTTGCATACTGAAATCTCTGCTCAGGGACAATAATATTTCATCTAAAGATTATTTTACATCATATGTGATTTCTCGAACATATATTTTTAACACAGAAAAGAGTATATTCAGAGTTGTTCAATGTAGTTGACAGTCATAACAAAAAATTTGCTTTTAAGATTTGTCGCAAAAGATATGCTATCTGAAAACTACTTAAGGTAGATATATTTTAACATACTTAAACAATTTAATGTTATATTTATAATTTTATGATATTTTCTCTCAGTAAATAAAAATATTTTCTTATCATTCTGTGAATAATACTATAATGTGAATAATATTATATTGTGACT
Source organism: Acomys russatus (assembly GCF_903995435.1). Lineage (NCBI taxonomy): Eukaryota > Metazoa > Chordata > Mammalia > Rodentia > Muridae > Acomys > Acomys russatus. Next base: position 100,355,120 of record NC_067169.1, read on the forward strand.
ATATTTCTGCTAACAAATAAAATATTTCTAGCCTCTCTAGCTAAAAAATTTTAAAATAGTCTATTTAATATACCATATGATTAAATTCAACTTTACCTTATTTCTTTTATTCAAGATCTTTAAGATCAATTTTCATATTTATATTTCTAATTTTGTTATATAAAAATTAGAAAATAATGCAACACATTTTACTATAACATATTTTCTTGCAATTCATTTTCTTAACTTCATCTTTTGAGGACTTAAAGGATTCTTGTTTTTTTTTTTTCCAGTTTTTTTTTTATTAATTTATTCTTGTTACATCTCAATGTTTATCCCATCCCTTGTATCCTCCCATTCCTCCCCCCCTCCCCATTTTCCCATTATTCCCCTCCCCTATGACTGTTCCTGATGGGGATTACTTCCCCCTATATATTCTCATAGGGTATCAAGTCTCTTCTTGGCTACCTGCTGTCCTTCCTCTGTCTAATTATATTTGTAAAGCAAAGATATTTTGGTGTTATCCTAAAGAAAACTGTTAGTGATTTGAAAAACTTGCAAGCCTTTATTTTTTGTCAGCTGAGTAGGATTAACATATTTAGATATAGGTGTATGGGCTAATAATACTAAAGACAAAAATATTCATGAAAATTTAGTGGCTTAATGTTCTAATCATCACAAGGAAATGCTGTTGTGTATCTAATACCAATTTAAGCATCTCAATCTTTCTGAATTAATAGCTATAGTTCAACAGAATATATCTTTGAAGTTAAAATACAAAGTGCATTTGAATTTACCACTGATGAGATGATTCATTAGATTTCATACTCCATGATGTCAGAACTATAGCTATAGTAAATAAGAGCATGTTTAATTTACTTCAGATATTATTTATTTATTAAAAATATATTTCATATCCTGAATCTTGCAGGTTAGTTAAATTTATACTATATTTAGTATAACTTATGTATTTATCTGAATAAATAGATTTATTTTTCTGAATAACTATGAAATAGTTCTCTGAATGTGAACATTTATTTCTTAAGATGATGAATCACACCAAAGTTTATATACTGATACCCTAACATTTAATAGTATACCAAACTATGATTTTACTTACAGGTTAGTATAATAGTTGCTTTTATTTCCTCAGATGACTGATGAAATGAAAGCTGTACCTAAGATTTACTAATACATGGCTTGGGCTGAACCCAGAGTGTTTCATTCTAAATATCCCTGGGCCCAACCCTTGAAGCTTCTAGCCTGTATACAATCTAATTTTCTTAGTCAACCTTAAAGGCTTCAGCTTCCAGCCTCTGTCTGTTAACCGAGTCCCAGAATATTTCTTCAACTTACAGCTAAATAAGCTCACCCTAGAATGTTTCTACAACATACTGCTAAATAAGCTCATGCTTTCTTGTTGTTTCTGAACTCTGGATGGCTGGTTCAACTCAGATCTTCTGGTTCAAAACTCCTCTCCAAGATGACTGATTCAAACTAGCTTCTCTCCTATCAAATTATATAGTCATTATGGTCAATATCATCAGTAGTTCTAATCCATTCATCCATGGGTCCTGGTGAATATTTTAAAGGCCTGAGAACATTTTAGACTCTGTATTTGCATTTTTTTATTAATTTATTCTTGTTACATCTCAATGTTTATCCCATCCCTTGTATCCTCCCATTCCTCCCCCTCCCCCATTTTCCCATTATTCCCCTCCCCTATGACTGTTCCTGAGGGGGATCACCTCCCCCTATATATTCTCATAAGATATCAAATCTCTTCTTGGCTACCTGCTGTCCTTCCTCTGAGTGCCACCAGGTCTCCCCCTCCAGGGGACATGGTCAAATGTGAGGCACCATAGTACGTGAGAAAGTCATATCACACTCTCCACTCAACTGTGGAGAATATTCTGACCATTGGCTAGATCTGGGAAGGGGTTTAAAGTTTACCTCCTGTATTGCCCTTGGCTGCTGCCTTAGTTTGAGCGGGACCCCTGGGCCAAAATCTGCCTATCATATTGTTCTACTTGTAGGTTTCTAGGACCCTCTGGATCCTTTTATTTTGCTATTCTCCCATGCTTCTCTCATTTAGAGTCCCAATAGGATGCCTTCCCCTCTGTCCCAGTTTCCTGGTAAGTGAAGGCTTTCGTGGGACATGCCCCTTGGGCTAGTATGCAGATATAAGTGAGTATATACCATTTGATTCTTTCTGCTTCTGGGTTAACTCACTCATTATGATCATTTCTAGCTCAATCCATTTATCTACAAATTTCGAGAATTCCTTGTTTTTAATAGCTGAGTAGTCTTCTATAGTGTATATGTACCACAGTTTCTTTATCCACTCTTCTACTGAGGGACACTTAGGCTGTTTCCATGTTCTGGCTATTATGAATAAGGCTGATATGAACATGGTTGAGCAAATTTTCTTGTTGTGTGTTGGAGCATCTTCTGGGTATATTCCAAGGAGTGGAATAGCTGGGTCTGCTGGTTGATCAGTGGAATCGCATCGAAGACCCAGATATGAATCCACACACATATGGTCACTTGATTTTTGACAAAGAAGCCAAATCCATTCAATGGAAAAAGGATAGCATCTTCAACAAATGGTGTTGGTCTAACTGGAGGTCTATGTGTGAAAAAATGAAACTGGACCCATATTTGTCACCTTGCACAAAACTCAAATCCAAGTGGATTAAAGACCTCAACATAAAATCAGAGACACTAAGTCACTTAGAGGAAAAAGTGGGAAAGAGCCTGGAACATATTGGCACAGGAGACAACTTCCTGAACAGAACACCAACGGCCCAGGCCTTAATGTCAACCATTAATAAATGGGACCTCATGAGACTGAGAAGCTTCTGTAAGGCAGGAGACACTGTCAGTAGAACAAAGCAACAGCCTACAGCCTGGGAAAAGATCTTCACCAACCCTTCATCTGATAAAGTTCTAATATCCAAAATATATAAAGAACTCAAGAAATTAAACACCACCAAACCGAATAACCCAATTGAGCAATGGGGGTTGGAACTAAACAGAGAATTCTCAACAGAGGAATATCAAATGGCTGAGAAACATTTAAAGAAATGCTCAACCTCCTTAGTCATCAGGGAAATGCAAATCAAAACAACTCTGAGATTCCATCTTACACCCATCAGAATGGCTAAGATCAAAAACTCAAGCGACACCACATGCTGGCGAGGATGTGGGGAGAGAGGAACACTCCTTCATTGCTGGTGGGAATGTATTTGCATTTTTGATAGCTAAAGTTTCAATTAATAACTGCCTCACATCTGGATCTGATATTGCCCTGTCCGCAGTGAATATTAATCTATGTAGGAAATATGTAAAAGTCTCTCTGGGCCTTTGCATAATCCTTGTGAATGACATAGATCTTTCCCCCTGCTTCCCCTACTTTATTCTAGGCTCTTAAAACTATTAAAGTACATTGTATAATAATAGAGTCATCAAATTGGATCTACTTTCATAAATCAGTATATTGACTGTCACCTAACAATTAATCTTTCATGATATTAATACCTTTAGACCTATTACTATTGTTTCATAATTGTAGCTTCTTCTAGCCACCATATCACCCATTGTAATTGAGAACCAGCTTCCAGGACAGCTCTTGCTAAATCTTCCTAGTCATGGAAGATATTCCTGTTTTTACTAGGCCAGGTATTTAACATATGTCTCACATAGGGTGAGTACATTCCATATATTACTATTGATTATTTAAAATGTTTAATATATTGTATTTTAACAGGATTCTAGGATAGTTGTTTATTTTGTGAATCTTTACAGTATTTTGGCATTTATTCTCAGGTAACTGAGAAAGCTAGTGGGGGTGGTTCCTTTTATTCAATTTCATGAAAGGTGATACAGTAAGTTCAATGGGCTGTCTATCCTGATTCTCAATCTCATTAGTTACCATCCATTTACAATTAAGCACTTCCTGTTCTCTTACTTTTTTTGTCTCTTGTTTCACAATCCTTGGTGTTATCATAACTATTTTTCTTATTACATAGCTACTTCACTTCACAAAGTTTGGAGGCAGCTTGTTCCAACAGAGCAATTTAGTCAGAAGCCAAGAGAAGCAGGATTGAATCAGTAATTTTAGAGAGGAGATTGGGCCAAAATACCATACTTGAACCTGCCAGCCAGAGTTCAGAAAGAACTAGGAAGGGTAAGGTAATTCAGCAGGAAGGCACAGAGACTTAAATATTCTAGGCCTAGATTAGCAGGTGGAGGCTACAGGATAAAGCTTTCAAGGTCTGGGCTTGCAGAAGTTTAGATTATATGGAGGCAAGGCAGTTAAAGGCCTAATCTTTGGGGTATTTAGATCAAAACACTTTGGGCTTAGCCGATATCATGTATTAGCAAAGGTTGGCTCTCATTTCATCCAGTCATTGAAGGAAATAAAAATGATATTTTGCAGATTAGATACTTACCTATGTAATAATTTAAGGTATGTTCAATAACAAGATTCATAATATTGAAAGTATTTATATTAGTGGTACAGAAACATATATAAAAAATGCTATGTAGCTGGGCTTTAATCCCAGCAGTCAAGAGGTAGAGGCAAAAGGATAACTGTCAGTTTCAGGTTATCCTGGCCTTCAGAGAAAGTTTCAGGAAAGCCAGGGCTACACAGAGAAACTTTCTCTCAAAAATCCAAAATAATACTAATAATATTAATAATAAATATTGTGTGAAAAGATGTAGAGAAATGACGGTTATATATAATTCAAGAAGTGAGAACAGAAAGAATTTTCCCTTATAGTTTCTATTTGATATTGAAACTTTAATTAACCTCCAAAGCTGTGAGACAATGTATTTCTTTTTGTTGCCACTATTTTTAGTGTGTTTTGTTATAGATGTAATAAATTAATTTGGATAATGGGAAAGATTCGGAGAGAGAGAGATACAGAGAGACAGAGACAGAGAGCATTAAAGAAACATAGATAACAACTCATACAATACTTATGCATGAATAATATACTGTTGATGAATTTCAACAAATTTTAGAAATACTTTTTCTTACACATTTCCTAAGTACACATTGTTTAATTCATGAATAAGCATTATATTTATTTCTCATTTTGCTTTAGCATCATACTCCTGTGAATTCACTATCTTATTTTATAACTCTCAAATGTGCAGTCTTTTCATTTTGAGGAAAACATTTGTTTTCTTTTGATCTCTAGCACAAGTACATTCTTAATAATTGCTCATTTCTGAATAAAATATTTTTGTTTATAAAAAGAAAGGAAACTTATTCAAATTTCAGATGTTTTTCCCGATTATTTTTATTCTTTCAAAATTATTTATTGAAAATATCATATATGAGTACTATTTTGATATTTCTTCACTTCCTTTCTCCACTTTGATTTCTTCTGTGTTCTTCCATAATAATTATATTTACATATATGTACATCCATATGTATAAATTAACACAACCTGCTCAGTCCATTAAGTATTAGTCATGTATGTATGGTTTAGGGATTATTACTCAAAATGTAATAACCTATCACGGTGTTTGTTGTCAGTGTAAACATATTCTCCCTCTCTAAACTACCATTAATTGCCTATAGCTCTTCATCCAGCAATTGGATCTTGTGAGGTTTGCTCCACCTACATTGGCATATTAATTAGTGCCATTTTCAGGTCTTGTTTAGGCAACCAAATTGTTAAGAGAAAACACAGTGATTAATAGCACGTTCTGATAATGCAGAGAATCTTAGTTCAGATTCCAGTCCCTACATTGGGCAGCTCATAACCATTTGTGTCTCCAGTTCTATGTGATTCTGATGCTATTGGCCTATGCAAGCTCTTGCACTCATAAGCACATAACCACTTGCAGATACATAAACATGTACATCATTTAAAAGGAAAATGATTAAAGAAAAGGAAGCTCTCAAGCTTAGCAGAAAGAAAACATATAATTAGATACTATGGTCCTTTCAGAAAATAATTTCAAAAATCATCTAACACAGCAGAGCATAGGTTCCCACATTCTTCTTGATACAGCAGGAATTCAACAAAGATCCCCTCAAAAATATTTAATGAATGTCAGGCATGTTGGTACATGCCTTTCATATCAGTATTTGCAAGCAGGAGCAGGAAGATCCCTGTGAACTTGAGGCCATGTTGTTCTAAACCATCCAGGACATCCCAGGCTATATAGGCAGACATTATCTAAAAAAGCCATATTTCATAAGCAATTTATAAATAAAAACATCACTGTTTTTATGGAGATATTTTTCTCTTTTAAGAAAGATTATTATCACCTTAGGCATTATAGTGCTTAGAGCAGTGTTGTGCATGTGTGTTATACATGTACTTGAATGAAATATTTACAGCCGGTATTAAATAATGATTGTTAAGAGATTCATTGTCTTGGGATCATTTTCCTATAATACATCTTGTTTTTAATATAAATGTTTTTATAACTAATAGAAGTAGTGGTTACATATACCACTGAAATAAATGACAGTGTTTTAAATAACATTTTATTTGGAATATTATATATTTTACTTTCATATTGTAAATGGATTTTTACTTTAAATTGGACCCAGGGTAGAGTGAGGGGGCAAAAAGCAATGAGAAGGTTCAAAGATGGCATAAATAATTATATTTGTTTTTATTACATATATTTACATTTCTCTGTGCTAAAATCACAGTAAACCAATTGTAAACCAGTTTTACTTTTGTGTGTGATATATTTTCAAAATCATCAGACTTAGCATCTCGTTTTTCTATGCCAAAGAAAAAAGATCTATTTGGTGGCATTGGTTTCCTGTCAGAAAAAAGGAATTTCTGCCTATCTAAAACAAATACTTTGCAGAAGTGCAAGTATGTTTACATTTTCCCCATGGACCCATTCCAGTTTTTTTTTTTTTTTTTTGAATTTTCACTTTAATTTTTTATTTTATCTGTCCTAGTTATCTGTTTTGTATTACCAAACTATCCTCTAAAGACAGCAGTGCCACAAGCTCAGAACTTTGCATTTTTCTTAAATGTTAGATTTACTAAGTCACAATTCATGGGAACTTATCTCTCTGAGTTTATAGTGTGACAGATTTTTTCTAAGCAGCTTCCTTTGATACATTGTCACCTTCATACTGTGTATGATCTCAACACATCTGGCATTTGAGTTTGTATTGGCATAATTGTGAAGATATCATGTGTTGACATCTCAACTTCAGTACTGGCCTCCAAGGAGTACAGTCAAAAAAGTTTTGTGCCCCTTCTATGTATATTTCTAACTTCTTTATCAAAGTTAACTACTGTTCTTGAAATAATTTTGGAATGGAAACTAAGAATAAAATTGGTTTCTAGAAGTATTTCAATAGATTCACAAAATCCAGATAAAAGATGTAGATAAATTACAAGAACTCTTGAACTTTTCAGATTATTATGTCCTGGTATCATGTTTAGTGAATAATAGTCTTCATATTTAACTAATTTACATTTTCTATGCATACTAAATATTAATTTATTCACAGCCAGTAGGTTATTTCTTTCTCATATTCAAGGAAATTTACTGAGATGTCAAAATTCTTTTAGAGAAACAATTTCAGTTCCTAAGAATAAGTTTAATTGCATGATAGTAATTGCCTTTTCATATAATCTTTGTATTAATATACATGATGATATTTTAAGAAAGGTAACGTGATGTAGTGAAAAATATTTATCATTTTACAATGGTATCTAGTGATTTGGTTGCTATGTAGAGAGAAATACTGTTCTTATTTCTACCAAGAAAATGACATGGGAATTTCATTGGTATGATGATAATTTGTCAAGTATCCCTTTATTATCTTTCTGTTACATGTCTAAATAATAATATATAAGGGAATTTTTGGTAGTAAGGCCACTATTGCTATTGTTATTGAAAATAGCACACACATGCAATTATTTATTATAAACTAAATATAATAAATATCTTATTTCTTGGAGTTATGATAATCTTCAAAATCTCACTGATTTATCTAGATACTTTTAACCCTTTTACTTAAATATCCTAAAGAGAAATTATAGGATGTGATACTAAAGTTCATTGTGCTGGGTATTTTTTTGGCATTTGAAACAAGCTAAAATCATCTGAAAGGAGAGAAAAATCAATTAAGAAAATGGTTCCTTTTGATCAGACTATAGTCAAGTCTATATGGCATTATCTTAAATAATCATTTTCTTAACTTTATTGATTGATGGGGCATGGCCAAGGCCATTATGGGCAGAGCCACTCCTGGATTCTATAAGAAAGCAGGCTAAGTAAGGCATGAAGAGCAAGCCAGTGAGCAGCACCTCTCCACACCATTTGTATTGGCTCCTGCCCAGGTTCTGATCTTGACTTCTTTCAATGGTGAACAATCTTAAGGAAACTTAATCCTAATAAACACTTTCCTGTCCATGCTACTTTGTTCATTGTGTTCCATCATAGTAATACTAACCCTAACTAGGATAATTGTTTTATAAACTTTGGGTACATTTATTATTCATATAACAAAAAGAACTTTTTAAAGCAATTGTCATTTGTAATATATTATATACACAGAAAGTGTAAGACACTAAGCTATATATACATGTTTAAAGGAGTATCTATATTCAACTCAAGTTATATCTTTAAGATATATGTAATATCTAGTTGTATATATCTAACATATACAAATAAACTGGTTGTATAAATTTATAAAATTACATTATTTTATGATTAACTTAAGAGAGAATATAGTTCATAACCATAGTTCTTTGATAGAGCACTAAATAAAAAGTGAAGTCTAACAAACAGATTTCTCCATTTTTCATATTAAGTAAGGATAAGAATATGTTTTTAACCTATAAAGTGATATATCAAGGCAAGTCTTTATTACATGGCTTATTTAGTAAAAGGTGTGTAACATGTTTTCAAAAATAAATGACTAAACAATTATCAAATATGTACCCTCTACCATATTTATTATGGAACTGCCAAAGGCTATGTAATTCTTATTAATGATTTTAATGTAAACACAATGCTACCAACTCTGATAGAGAAGCATATTGATAAATAGATAAATACATATAATCTAGTTATAAATAAGTAACATGTTAAGACAAACTAAATTCTACATGTTATATTTTATGATTTACAAGGCCTAGAGAGGTTATATTTTCAATCAATTCAGTCAGTCTTTTCAAGTGATTCCAACATTGAGTTTGGGTGTGCATATTATGCAAGTGAAAAAATGAATAAAATTGTTCAAGACATGAAAATGTAAATAGAAACAAGAAAGAAAACACAAACTGAGGAAATCATGGAGATGGAAAATTTAGAGAAGGAAACAATACTACAGAAATGGAAACACCAACCAAAGAGCATGAATGGCCTGGACCTAGGCCCCTTACACATATGTAACCAATGGACAGTTTGATCTTCATGCGGGGCTCCTAGTATTTTGAGCACATGCTGTCTATGACATAGACTCTCTTGCCTGCTTTACTTCCCGCTAAAAGGGCGGCCTTGCCTGGCCTCAGTGGATGAGGATGAGCTCAGTACTGATGCAACTCAATGTACTGGGGTGGATTAGGGAGTGTCCCCTTTTCTGAGAACAAGGGAAGGGTGATAGAGGAAAAGAGGGTGGGAGGAAGGAACAGGGGGATAAGATTGAGATGTAGAGTGGATATAAAATTTTTAAAAAATTGAAAATTAAAGAACAATATGCATCAGAAACTTACTTCAAACCTATAAAAGCACGTTTTATGCCAAATTTTTATGTATATGAAGAATAAATGTAACTCCTGGAACTCTTGTTGCCATTTAACATAAAGGCAAATCAACATAGATAAATATTGAATCTTTATACTGTGTTTTATTCAGTAATCCAGATATCAGAGAAGGCAAATTAACAGCATCTGAAAAACAACAACATGTTTCATTCTGCCTACATATACTATATGGGGAAATTGTGGTGGAAAAACATTCCATCATACCCTCCATATCTCAGTCTTGCCCCTCTGATTAGATGGCCGCTCACATTTATGACACTTATGATGTCTGCTTCTCTCTTAATTAGTACCCTTTTTAAAAAGATTTATTTATTTATTATTATGTATACAATGTTTTGTCTGCATGCACACCTGCAGTCCAGAAGAGGGCATCAGATCACATTATAGAGGGTTGTGATCCACCATACAGTTTCTGAGAATTGAATTCAAGACCTTTGGAAGAGCTGTCAGTGCACATAACCTCTCTCCAGCTCCTAATTATTACCCCTTTATTTGTATACCTTTCTCTAGATAATACTCAGGATCATCATCATTATCAAAATTGTTGTTGTTTATATACTTGTTATTTATTGACAGTTACATAATAGATACACACACACACACACATTCCCTTCTTATTCATCATGATGTTCTTTCTGACTCATGTCTTTTTATTTTTCTGTGTCTTTTTACAGATGCTTGTACTATTGCATGGATGAGGAAATTTATGTGGCTAAGCCACTGTGAAAATTTTTCATCCTTAAACAGAAACTATTAACAGCTTATAAATCTTCAGATATGATAGAATCTCATTAGCTAGTCCTCTACCTATGGTGAAAAGTATTTGGGTGAAAATTTGCTTTTTAGAAGAACTGAGAGTATTTTCTCTGGAAATCGTTTCATTTAAAAAAAAAATCCTTTTTAACACTTATACTTTCACATTTTTAACTGGAGAAAATAAATCCCTGGTTGAACTGAAATGATGATATGTGAACCTTTGTCTGAACATTAAAATTGTTTTGGGCTACCAGAGACTTGGTTCTTGTTTGTGATCTGCACAGCAACCTGAATATATGTTGAGTTCACACTGATACTTCCTGGCAATTTCATGGAGAGAGCAGGGATACAAGGCATATACCTCAACATAATAAAGGCAGTATGCAAAAAGCCTATAGCCAAAATCAAACTAAATGGAGATAAATTTAAATCAACTCCAGTGAAATCAGAGACAAGACAAGGCTGTCCACTCTTTCCATATCTCTTTTACATAGTACTTGAAACCCTAGCTAGAAAAATAAGACAACTAAGGCGATCAAGGGGATAGAAATAGGAAAGGAAGAATTCAAACTATCACTGCAGAAGGCATGATAGTATACATAAATGACCCTAAAAATAATACCAAAGACCCCCTGTAGCTGATAAACACCTTCAGCAAAGGGGCTAGATACAAAATCAACACAAAAAAATCAGTAGCCCTGCTGTATACAAATGACAAATGGGCTGAGAAAAAAGTTAAGGAAACTACACACTTCACAATAGCCACAAATAATATAAAGAATCTTGGTGTAATTATAACCAAATAGCAACATGGATTTGGCCCATATCAATGATTTGAAGACAATGGTAAGTATGGACATCATCAAGTTTGGACAAGGTACATGTTATGCTTTCGTGATAAGAAAATATGACAATGCATATGTATCCTGATGACAGTGGCATCTCAAATGATAGCCATGATCCCTGTTGTTTCTGGACATCATGCTCAAGCCCAAGGTACATACAGTCTTCTGAGTTCATGTTGAGGTAATGCTATGAAACTGACATGGTAATCATTGATGTGGACCAAAACCATGTTGCTGCTGGAAAAAAAGCTGAATTACAGGGTCCATACTGAAGCCCGAAGTCATATTAAAGTAAGTGCTTTTGCTCCCCTTGGAGACCAGTTGGAATCCTGCCATATATGCCACATCGTGAAGCTCTGGAAATGACCTGGAGGCCTGCTCTCACCAGTTCACTTGATGGTGTCCATGGATCCCATTGCCTATGGAATCCTTGAGCATGGCCAAGGTGCATGTTGGTGCTTGTGAATACCAGAAGAGTCCAAGGTCAATGCTGAAGCTGGAGATCATTTTTAGGTAAGTGTGCTTAGATCCTGTTACTGTTAGATTGAAAGTTATAATGCTACTTACTCCTGAAAACTAGAGAGATGCTACTGATGCCTGCAGCAGCCACTGTTAACCATGGTAAATACAAGATCCTCACTTCTACAGGAAGGATGTTGATGTTAAGTGACCCAAGTTGCAGCTGGAGAAGAGCTTTATACCCATAATGTATCCTCCCCTGGGAGTCTTTTCTGACGTCACTGATACAGTGTGACAACTAACACCAGGATTTATCCATAATTCAAGGTGCCACGAGCAACTGTGATTTCACTGAAATATGCTGCCACTGAGAAAAACTTTAATTGCAGTGATCCTGACACTAGATATTATGTTGATGTTATTCACCCTTGTTGTCAGCAGTAAGGATGTTGATGTCCAAAGTCTGTCTTCCTTCTGAAGAGTTGGTTGATGTCTGGGATCCAGTTGTCCCCAGGATCCATGCAGAAGTTCATGTTCATTAATTGTGACTATGATCAGTTGAGATGAAGATTCTTTTCTGCCTCTGGAGAAGAGTTGGAGTGCTTCCAGGTGCCATGCTAACTGATACTAGTTTGAGGTCAGTTATGCCTTTCCCTACAAGCAAATACAGCAATACTCTTGGATCCTGATGACCATGGTATCTCAAATGATGGCCATGATCCATGTACATCATGTTCAAGTCCAAGTTACATATGAACTTCTGAGTTCATGTTAAGGTACATGTTATGAAGCTGATGCTGCAGTTCTGAGTCTTGTCAGAATTCATGCCCATTCCTGAAAACTATGTTGATGTCAGTGATGGATGCACTTCTCATTATAGTTCATGTTACATGAAAGACTACAACTGCCACCAACAAAAATGTTTTTCTTGATGGTCTATCCTTCCCGTGGGGAAGAAATTTTTATCTTTAATTGTTGCTGAAATCTTTACTGATGCTGAGGAGTCTGATACCTCGTGGCCACCAACATCATACTAAGTCCATGAACTAATGTTGTGAGCAGCACACATGACCTGGTGTCATTGATACCTAGTGCCCAATTAAAGAAGATGAATGTCAGTGTTCCAAAGCACGAACAAATAACACATTGAAGTTACTCTATGGTGTTGCCACAGACAATGATTTCAAGTCAGTAGTCTTGCCTAAGAAGAGCTTGGTGGGATCTATGATACTGGAGTGTCAGGGATCAATAGTGGTCCATTTCAATACTGCTGCCTAATTCTATGGTATGTATTATGTGCTTCTACCAGAGAGTTGGTTCTTGTTTGTGATCTGCACAACAACCTGAAGATATGTTGAGTTCAAACTGATATTTCCTGGCAAATGTCCAGGAAGACTTGATTAAAGATACATACTATCAACACATAAAGATGGTGTAGGTAATCCCTGCTGTCACCTGGGTAAAACTTAACATGAGTAATTTCCACTGCTACAAGGGTATGTATTGATAACACACCACTGGAGAAGAGGATTATGTTCATAATTTGATCCCTCTTTAGGTACTATGTTGATGTCAATGATATCTCCAAACAAAATCACACTGTTATACCCAAGATTGATAATGGAATAGAAAACCATGATGTAATTGATCTACACTGCCACTTGGGACCAGGCTGATATCCAGAATGCCAATGGCTAAAAGAAATGATTTGAAGTCCATCATCAGTTGTGTGACAGGAAACCATGTTGACATCCAGAGTCAGATCTGCCTCTGAAGAGGCTCTTGATGGCTATGATTTCTGTGGCAAGAATTGTCCATCATGAAGGTCTTGGTCAATACAGTTTGGTGAGTTCATGTTAGTGTAATTGTTTTTGATCCCATTGGAGACCAGTTTGAAATCTGTGATCTGCATTACAAAGTGAAACTATGTTGATGTCAATGATGCCTCCTTTCATCAGCCAAGTTGATGGTGTCCATGGTTCCCATTGCTTATGAAAGCATGGAGGATGGTGATGGTCCATCTTGCTGCTTGAGACTGCAGTGACTTCTAGGGTCCATAATGAAGCCTGACATTCTGTTGAAGTAAGGGTTCATAACTGCCTTTGGAGACCATTTGGAATCCTGGAACACAAGCAGAACATGAAGCTCAGTGGGTATAACTGAATCTTTCTCTTACTGTCAAACTTGATCGTGTCCATACTTACAATTGTCTTTGGAATTGTTGATAAGGGCCAAATCTATGTTGCTTCTTGAGAATAAGTTGAATTACATGGTCCATACTGAACCCTGAGGTCATAATCAGGTAAATGTTCTGTGGTTCTCTTGGAAATCAGTTGGAATTCTGCCATATGTACAACAGGGTGAAGTTCTGGAAATAACCTCAAGGTCTGCTCTCAGCAGCTCAATTGATGGTTTCCACGGATCCCATTGCCTATGGAATTCTTGCGCTTTCCAAGGTGAATGTTGATGCTTATGAATACCATGGATTCCCTAGTCTATCCTGAAGCTGGAGATCATTTTGTGGTATGTGTGCTTTGTTCACATTAGTATTAGAATAAATGTTTGATGCTACTTATTCCTGAAGACAATGGAGATGCCACTGATATCCATACAGCACCCACTGTTGAACATAGTAGAGATAAGATCCTTACTTTCACAGGAAGGATGTTGATGTTAAATGACCCATGTTGCAGCTAGAGAAGAGCTTTATACCCATAATGTATCCTCCCCTGTGAGTCTTTGCTAAGAACAGTAATACAGAGGCACAACTGACACCAGGCTTTGTCCATGATGCAAGGGGCCACAGGCAACCTTGATTGCAGTAAAATGTGCTGCCACCAGGAAACACTGTAATAGCAGTGATCACAACTGCCACTGGAAAATATGTTGATGTCATTCATTCATGCTGTTAGCAGTAACCATGTTGAAATCCAAAGTCTGTCTTGCTTCTGAGGAGTTGGTTGATGTCTGCGATAAAGTTGACCACCAGTGTCCTCACAGAAGTTCATGGTCATTATTTGTGGCTGCAATCAGTTGAGATAAAGCTACTTTTCTGCTCCTGGAGAAGAGTTAGAGGTCTGTTAGATGCCATGCTAAAGGATACTGAGTAGAAGTCATTTATGCCTTTCACTACCAGCAAATATGATGATGCTATTGTATCCTGTTGATCATGACATCTCAAATGATAGCCATAACCCATGTTGCTGCTGGACATCATGTTCAAGTCCAACTTCTGAGTTCTTGTTGAGGTAAGTGTTATGAATCTGACACTGCAGTTCTGAATATTTTCAGAGTTCAAAGCTGTTCCTGGAAACTATGTTGCTGTCAGTGATGGAAACACCACTCCCTATAGTTCATGTGACAAAGAAGATCTCAACTGCCACCAACAAAGATTTTGCTTGTGATTATTTATTATGCCCCTGGGAAAGAAATTTTTATCCATAATCAGTGCTGTCATGTATTCTGATGCTGATGAATCTGATACATCATGGCTACCAATATCATACTAAGTCCATGAACCAATGTTTTCAACAACAAGCATGACCTGATGTCCTTGGTATCTAGTACCCATTGGAAAAGGTGAATATTAATGTTCCCTACTGTCAACAAAAATATGTTGAGTCATTCCATGGTGTTGCCACAGACAATGTGTCCAAGTAGATATTCTTGCTGTGAAGAGCTTGGTGGTGTCTGTAATATAACAGTATCAAGATAAATCATGGTCCTGTTCTGTGCTGCTATCAGAGACTTGGTTCTTGATTGTGATCTGCACAGCAACCTGAAGCTATTTTTGAGTTCATCCTGATACTTCCAGGCAAGTGCTTTGGAAGTCTTCATAAAGCATAAATTTTATCAGTACATGAAGATGGGGTTGATGATCTCTCCTGTCACATGGAAAAATTTTAACATGGGTGATTCCAACTGACATCAGAGTATGTGTTTGTACCTGTGATCCATTCTGCCACTAGAGAAGATTATTATGTTCCTAATTTGACCCCTCTTCAGGTACTATGTTGGTGTCAATGATACCTCCCAGCAAAATCTCCCTGGTCTATTCAAGATTGATAATGATACAGGCAACCGTGATGTAAGTGATCTGCACTGCCACTGTGGACTGGGATGATATCCAGAATTCCAAGGGCTGAGAGAAGTATTTTGAAGTCTTTCATCCATGATGTGACAGGAAACCATGTTCACACTTAGAGTCAACTCTGACACTGAAAAGCCTGTTGGTATATATGATCTTTATGGACAGAGTGGTCTGTCACAAAAGATTTGGTCAATACAGCTGAGTGAGATCATTTTGGTGTAAGTTTCTTTACTGCCATTGGTAACAGTTTTAAATCTGTGATCTGCACAGCAACCTTAAGCTATGTTGATGTCAGTGATGCCTACTCTCACCAGCCCACTTGATGATTGGTGTCTACATTTCTCATAGTATCAGGAAACCTGGATGAGGGCAACAGGCTATACTGAAACCATAAGTCCTGGTGGAGTATGGGTTTGTTGCTGCATTTGTAGAACAGTTAGTTTCCTGGGAAAAGAGAATATGAAGTTCTGTGGATGTAATTGAAGCTTTCTTTCACCATCAGATTTGATGGTGTTCATATTTACCATTGTCTTTGGAATCAATGATGAGGGCCAAATCCATGTTGCTAGTGGAGAATATGCTTAATTACATGGTCTGTACAGAAGTTGGAAGTCATATCAGGTAAGTGTTCTTTGCTTCTCTTGGCAACCAGTTTGAATCCCTCTTTATGTACCACACCATGAAGCTATGGAAATATCCTAGAAGCCTGTTCTCAGCATGTCAATTGATGGAGTCCATGGATCCCATTGCCTAGAGAATCCTTTAGCGAGGGCAAGGTGCATGTTGGTGCTTGTGAATACCACAGATTCCCAGGTCTATCCTGAAGCCAGAGATCATTTAGGGGTAAGTGTGCTTTGTTTCCATAAGTATTAGATTGAAAGGATTGATGCTACTTACTCTTGAAAACTATGGAGATGACATTGATGGCTGCAGTGGCCACTGTTGACCATGGTAGAGATAAGATGGTGACTACCACAGGAAAGATGTGGAGGTTAAATGACCCATGTTGCTTTTGGAGAAGAGCTTTATGCCCTTAATGTCTCCTGCCATGGGAATCTTTGATGACATCATTAATATCATATGGGAAATAACACCACACCTTGTCCATGAGCCAAGCTGTTACAGGCAATGTTTATTTTACTGAAAGTGCTGCCACCAGGAAACAGTTTAATAGCAGTGATCCCAGCTGCCAAAACACACTATATTGATGTCATTCATTCTTGCTGTCAGGTGTAAAGATGTTGATGACCAAATTCTGTCTTCCTTCTGAAAATTGGTTGATGTATGGCATCCTGTTTGCAATCAGTGTCCATGAGGATGGTCATGGTCATCATTTGTGGCTGCAGTCAGTTGAAATAAAGATTTGTTTGTGCCACTGGAGTAGAGTTGGAGGTCTGTAAGTTACTATGATAATTGATACAGTGTTGATGTCAGTTATGCCTTCTAGTTTCAACAAATATGATGATGTTCTCGTATCCTAATGAAAATGGCATCTCAAATGATGGCAGTGGTCCCTGTTGCTGCAGGACATCATGTACATACCGTCTTCTGAGTTTATGTTGAAGTAAGTGATATAAAGCTGAAGCTATGGTTCTGAATGTTGTCAGAGTTCACACCTGTTCCTGGAAACTATGATAGTGTCAGTTATGGATGCACCCCTTGCTGTAGTTAATGTTTCATGAAAGATATCAACTGCCAGGAACAAAGATGTTATTCTTGATGATCAATCTTGCCCTTGGGGAAGAAATTTTTATCCATAAACAGTGGTGACATCTTTACTGATGCTGATGAGTCTGATACCTCATGGCCACCAGCATCATACTAAGTATATGAGCAAATGTTGTCATCAGCAAAAGTGACCAGATGTCATTGATACCTAATGTCCAATTGGATAAGATGGATATCAGTATTCCAAACTACCAACAAAAATATGTTGTAGTCACTGCATGGTGTTGCCTGAGACAAGGTGTTCAAGTCAATATTCTTGCCTGTGAAAAGCTTGGTGGTGTCTATAATACCTGAGTGTCAAAGGTCATTTGTGGTTCCAATTCAATACTGCTACCTAATTCCATGGTATTTGCTCTGTGTTGTTACCAGAGTCTTGATTCTCGTTTGCTTCTGCATAGAAACCTTAAGCTATGTTAAGTTCACAATGATACTTCCTGGAAAGTGTCCAGGATGTCTTCATCAAGGATGCATGCTATCAACAAATAAAGTGTGGACAGTGATTCTACTGTTACAGCTGCAAAAATTAACATGAGTGCTTCCCACTGCTACTAGAGTATGTATTTATACCAGTGATTCATTCTGCCACTGATGAAAAGGATTGTGTTCATAATTTGACCCCTCTTTAGGCCCTATGTGTATGTCAATGATACCTCCTATCAAAATCAACCTGTGCTATCCAAGATTGATAGTGGTACACGAAATTGTGATGCCACTAGTCTGCACTGCCATTTTGGACTGGACTGATATCTGGAAAGCCAAGGGCTGAGAGAAATTTCTTTCTTAACTTTAGAAGTGTTAATTTTTTGATGTTTCATTAATTTATTCATTTTACATCTCAATTGTTTTCCCATCCTTTGTATCCTCCCATTCCTCCCTCCCCCCACTTTTCCCCTACTCCTCTCCACTATGACTGTGACTGAGGGGACCTCCTCCCCCTGTGTATGCTCATAGGGTATCAAGTCTCTTCTTGGTAGTCTGCTATCCTTCCTCTGAGTGCCATCAGGCCTCCCCATCCAGAGGACATCATCAAATATGGGGCACCAGAGTTCATGTGAAAGTCAGTCCCTACTCTCCACTCAACTGTGGAGAATGTCCTGTCCATTGGCTAGATCTGGGTAGGGGTTCAAAGTTTACTGCATGTATTGTCCTTGGCTTGTGCCATAGTTTAAACTGGACTCCTGGGCCCAGATCCATCCATCATAATGTTCTTCTTGTAAGTTTCTAGGACCCACTGGATCCTTCTATTTCCCCATTCCCCCATGCTTCTCTCACCTAGACTCCCAATAGGATGTCCTCTCCTTTATCCCATTCCTTCATTGCTGGTGGGAATGCAAACTAGTACAACCACGTTGGAAATTGGTCTAGCACTATCTCAGAAAACTGGAAATAGGGCTTCCTCAAGACCCAGATATTCCACTCCTTGGAATATACCCAGAAGATGCTCCAGCACACAACAAGGACATATGCTCAACCATGTTCATAGCAGCCTTACTCATAATAGCCAGAACATGGAAACAGCCTAAATGTCCCTCAGTAGAAGAATGGATAAAGAAACTGTGGTACATTTACACCAAGGAATAATACTCAGCTAATAAAAACATGGAATTCCTGAAATTTGTGGACAAATGGATTGAACTAGAAATGATCATAATAAGTGAGTTAACCCAGAAGCAGAAAGACTCAAATTGTATATACTCACTTATATCTGGACACTAGCCCAAGAGGCATTTCCCATGAAAATCATCACTTACCAGGAGAGAAATATTTTGAAGCCCTTCATCTGAGGTGTGACAGGAAACTATGTTCACATCCAGAGTCAGTTCTGGCTCTGAAAAGCCTGTTGATGTCTATGATCCCTGTGGCCACAACGGTCTATCATGAATATCTTGGTCAATTCAGCTGCATGAGATCATGTTGGGGTACGTGTTCTTTGCTGCCATTGGGGAACAGCTTGAAATCTCTGATCTGTACTACAATCTGAAGGTCTGTTGATATCAGTGATGCCTACTCTCACCAGGGAATTTGATGGTGTAAGCAGTTCCCATTGCTTATGGAAACTTGGTTGATGGGTGTGGTCCATCTTGCTGCTTGATAATACAGTGAGTTCCACCTTCTATATTGACCGCTTACATCCTGTTGATATAAGGATTCATTAATGGTGTTGGATACCAGTTAGAGTCCTGGGTTATAAAGGGAACATGATTCTCTGTGTATGAAATTGAAGCTTTCTCTCACCAACAAAATTGATGATGTCCATACTTACAATTTTCTTTGGAATCCTTATTGTTTGTCATATACTTGTTGCAGCTGGAGAATATGCTGAATTACAGGATCTATAGGGAAGCCTGAGGTCATAATCAGATAAGTGTTTTTGCTTCCCTTAAAGACCAGTTGGAATCCTGCCATATTACCACAACATGAAGCTCTAGAAATGACCTGGAGGCCCTCTCTTACTCACTTGATGGTGTGCATTGATCGCATTGCCTATGGAGTCCTTGAGCATGGCAGGTGCATGTTGGTGCTTGTGTTCACGGTCTATCCTGAAACCAGAGTTCAATTTGTGCTTGGTGTGCTTGGATCCCATTAATATTAGATTGAAAGATTTGATGTTACTTACTCCTGAAGTCAATGGAGATGCCATTTTGCCTACAACACCCACTGATTACCATGATACTGATAAGATGCTGACTTCCACAAGAAGGATGTTGATGTTAAAAGAACCATGTTGTTTCTGGGGAAGAGCTTTATGCTAATAATGTATCCTGCCCTGGGTATATTTGCTGATGTCACTGGTACAATGGGTAATTACCATCAGGCTTTGTCCAGGATACAAGGTGCCACAGGCATCCATGATTTCACTGAAATATGCTGCCATCAGAAAACATTTTAATAGCAGTAATCACAACTGCACTAGACACTAGGTTGATGTCATTCATATTAGCTATCAGCAGTAACCATGTTGAAGTCCAAAGTCTGTCTTCCTTCTGAAGAATTTGTTGACGTCTGGCATCCAAGTGGCCATGAGTGTCCATATAGAAGTTCATAGTCATTACTTGTGGGTGTAGTCAGTTAAGATAAAGGTTCTTTTCTGCTACTGATAAAGAGTTTTCAGATTGTTAGTTGTCATGCTAATTGATACTATGTTGAAGTCAGTTTTTCATTTCCCTACCAGCTAATAAGATAATATGATGATGCTCTTTTATCTTGATGTCCATGGCAACTCAAATGATGGTCATGATCCTTGTTGCTGCTGGTGGTCATGTTCAAGTTCAATGTCCATACAGTCTTCTGAGTTCATATTAAAACTAGTGTTATTAAGCTGACACTGCAGTTCTGAATGTTGTTAGAGTTCACACCTGCTCCGGTAAACTAGTTGGTGTCAGTGAAGTATGAACCCCTCAATGTAGTTCATGTTACATGAAAGATCTCAACTGCCACCAGCAAAGTTCTTGTTCTTCATGATCAATCCTGCCCCTGGAGAAGAAATTTTTATCTGTAAACCATGCTGACATCTTTACTGATGCTATTGATTTTGATACCTCATGGCCACCAACATCATACTAAGTCCATGAACCAATGTTGTCAGCAGTAAAAGTGAACTGATATTATTTATAGCAAGTTTTCCAATTGAAGAAGACGGATATCAGTGTTCCCAACAACCTACAAATATATATTGAAGTCACTCCACAGTGTTTCTACAAACAGCGTGTTCAAGTCAATAGTGTTGCTGTTGAAGAGCTTGGTGATATCTATAATACCGGTGTGTCAAAGGTTATTCATAGTCCCGCTCAACTAAGCTATCTTGATGTCAGTGATGCATCACTGACAGAATCAGGGATGTCCAGCAGAAATGGGGTTCATGGCCATCATTTGAGATGCCATAGTCATCAGGACACAAGAGCATCATCATATTTGCTGGTAGTGAAAGGCATAACTGACTTCAGCAAAGTATCAGTTAGCATGGCAACTTACAGACCTCCAATTCTTCTGCAGTGGCAGAAAAGAACCTTTATCTTAACTGACCACAGGCACAAATAATTAACATGAATTTCTGCATGGACACTGTTGGCCAAGAGGCTTTCAGACATCAACCAACTCTTCAGAATTAAGACAGACTTTGGAATTCAACATTGTTACTGCTGACAGCAAGGATGAATAATATCAACATAGTGTCTAGTGGCAGTTGGCATCACTGCTATTAAAAGTCTATTCTGGTGGTCTGTCACATTTCAGTGAAATCACAGTTGCCTGTAACACATTGGATCATGGATAAATCCTGATGTTAGTTGGTACAATGTATCCATGATGTCAGCAAAGATTCTGAGGGCAGGATATATACTGGCATAAAACTCTTTTTCTGGAGCAAGATGGGTCATTTAACATCAACATCTTTCCTGTGGAAGTCAGGATCTTATCTCTACCATGGTCAACAGTTGGTACTGCAGGCATCAATGGCATCTCCACAGTCTTCTGGAGTATATAGCTTCAAACATTTCAATATTATACTAATGGAGCAAAGACACTTACCTCAAGAAGATCTCCAGTTTCAGGAGAGATAAGGGAATCCATGGTATTCACAAGCACCAACATGAACCTTGGCCGTGCTCAAGGATTCCATAGCAAATAGGATCCATGGACACCATTAAGTGGTCTGCTCAGAGCAGGCATCTAGGGTATTTCTAGGGCTTCACATTGTGGTCCATATTACAGGAATCAAACTGGTCTCCAAGGGAAGCAAAGAACACTTACCTGATATGTCATCAGCCTTCAGTATGGACCATGTAATTCAGGATATGCTCTACCAGCAATATGGATTTTGTACTCATGAAGGATTCCAAAGACAATGGTAAGTATGGACATGATCAAGTTGGTCAGTGAGAGAAAGCTTCAATTACATCCACAGAGCATTATTTTCTCCTCTTATCCAAGGAAACAAACTAGTCTCCAAAGGCAGCAATAAATTAATACTCCAACAGCATGTAAGGCTTCAGTACAGATCCTAGAATTCACAATATTCTAAATTAGCAAGATGGCCTGTAACCATCATCCCAGTTTCCACAAGCTGTGTGAACTGTGTACACAATCAGTTTGCCTGGTGAGAGCATGCATCACTGATATCAAGATAGCTTCATGTTGTAGTTCAGATCACAGATTTTGAACTGGTCTCCAATGGCTGCAAGTAACACATACACCAACATGATTGCACAGAGCTTTATTGACCAAGACCATTGTGACATACCCAATCTAATACTAATGAGAGGAACCCTGTTCCTGCTGTCCAAGTCCTCAGTATATATTATCTTCTGCTTTTATGTTGAGGTAAGTTTTATGAAGCTGAGGCTGAGGTCCTTAATGTTGTCAGAGTTCACACCTGTTCCTGGATAATATGTTAGTGTTAGTGATGTATGCATCCCTTGCTGTAGTTCAGGTTACATGAAAGATCACAACTGCCAGCAGCAAAGATGTTGTTCCTTATGATCTGTCCTGATCCTGGGGAAGAAATTTTTATCCTTAATCACTGCTGACATTTTTAGTGATGCTGAAGAGTCTGATACTGCATGGCCACCAACATCATGCTAAGCCCATGAACCAATATTGTCAGCAGCAAACATGACCTGATGTCATTGATGCACAGTGCCCAATTGGAGAAGGTGTTCCCAACCCCCAACAAAAATATCTTGAAATCACTCCACGGTGTTGCTATAGACAATGTGTTCAAGTCGATAGTCTTGATTATGAAGAGCTTGGTGGCTTTTGTAATACCAGAGTGTCAAAGGTCAATCATGGTCCTTTTCAATACTGCTGCCTGATTCCATGGTATGTCTTCTGTGCTGCTACCAGAAACTTGGTTCTTGTTTGAGATCATCATTACAACCTGAAGCTATGTTGAATTCATACTGATACTTCCTGGTATGTGTGCAGGAATTCATAGAAGATACAATCTAACAACATATATAGTTGGGATAGGTTATCCCTCCTGTCACATGTGCAAAACTTAACATGAGTGATTCCCACTGCTACCAAAGTGTGTATTGATGCCAGTGATTCATTCTTTCACTGGAGAAGAGGATTATATTAATAATTTGACACCTGCTCATTCACTATATTGATATTTACCTCCCAGCTATCATGATGTAAGTGATCTGCACTGCCCCTTTGGGCTGATATCTGGAATTCCACTGTCTAAGAGAAGTATTTTTAAGTTCTTCATCTGTGGTAAGATGGGAAACCATGTGGTCATCCAGAGTCAGTATTGACTCTGAATAGCCTGTTGATATCTATCATCCTTGTGGCCAGAATGTTCCATCACAAAGTCTTGGTCAATACAGCTGAGTGAGATTATGTTGATGTAAGTGTTCTTTTCTGCCATTGGAGACCAGTTTGAAATCTGTGATCTTCACTTCAACATGTAGCTAAGTTGTTGTCAGTGATGTCTACTCTCACCAGCCAACTTGATGGTGTCCACAGTTCCCATTGCTTATCGATCCCTGGATGATGGTGATAGTCCATCTTGCTGCTTGAGATTATAATGAATTCCAGGGTCAGTACTGAAGCCTGAGGTCTTTTTCAGGGTAGTTTTCTTTGCTTCCTTTAGAGAACAGTTTGAATCCTGCAATATGCACTAAAATGTGAAGCTTTTTAAATGTCCTTGAAGCCTGTTCTTAGGAGCAAATTTCATGGTATCCATAGATCCCATAGCCTATGGAATCCTTGAGGATGGCCAAGTTCCTTATTCATGTTTGCAAATACCATGAATTTTGGGGTCTATTCTGATCCTGGGTGCACTCTGAGGTAAGTGTTCTTTGCTACCTTTGTATTAGATTGAAATTTTTTATTCTTCTTGCTCCTAAAAACAATGATGATGCCATTGATTCCTGCATCATCCACTGTTTACCATATTAGATACACGATCTTGTCTTCTACAGAAAAGATGTTAATTACAAATGATACATTTTTGCTGTTAGAGTAGAGCTATATGTCAATAATCTATTATACTCTACATATTTCTAATGATATTCCTATGTCATCCTCAAAATAGACATCATTCCTTGTCCTTGGTACTAATTGCTAAAGACCTCCTTGATTCCTATAATCCCTTCTGCCTTTAAGAACCACTTTAATACCTTTGATCCTAAGTGCCTCTAAAAACTTTTTTGATGGCAAACATCAATGATGTCAAACATCTATTATGTCAGCCCCTTATGATTTCTTTTTTATACCTTGAAACAGATACCAAAGTATCTCAGATATCCATGCTGATATATGCAGTCTTAATGTCAAGAATTGATACTTCCATGGGTAACTCCATTAATATCACTGATCTTAACTGCCACTTGAAACTTTGTTAAATTTTGTTACCTCTGCTGCTACCAATATTCTTGTTAAAATCCGTTGTTGTATGTCTTCTGAAGAAGTTATTGTTTAGTATTCCTGTCATCTACAAAATCTATGGTGAATTTCATGATCAATATGGTTGCTTGTGTTCTTGTTGAGTTAACGGTTATGTATTGCCACCAGAAATCAGATTGTTCTCTGTCCTCTGACATTCAAATGTAATCTTCAAATGTTCAAGTCAGTTATGCCTTTTGGTACAAGCAAACATGATGGTGTCCTTTATTCCTGTTATCTATGTTGTCCTTGGTGAGGACAATGATCTCTTGATGCTTGAGAACATGTTCAAGTCCAAAGTCCATTCACTCTGCCAAGTTCACATTGTGGTAAGTGTTCTGAGCAGACACTGTGGTCCAGATTATTTTCTGAGATCCTACCTTCCCTGAGAATCTATGTTGATGTCAGTGATGTATGCACTCTCACTTGTAATTCATGTTATGTATTTACGTCAACACTAATGCCACCAACAAATATGTTGATTTCCAAGATCCATCCTGCCACGTACAACCATGGCATCATTGGTCACTTCAGCACATTTAAGTCAGGTTTATATCAGTGATCTCATCTCCCAACATAAACATGTTGATGTCACTCATCAATGCCCCACACACACACCATGTTCAAGTCAATAATCAGTGTTGTCTATGAAGAGCCTGGTGATGTCTATAATCCCTATGGCCAACAGGATCTAACCTGAATTTCATTGTTAATACTGTTGCCGATATTCATATTAAGTTGTGTTCTGTACTTCCACCTGAGAACAGTTTGATGTCTGTGATATGAACAGAAATCTGAAGCTTTGTTGAAGTCACTGATATAACCTGGCAACAGACAGCATTGTATATCCTGATACCCGATGCTCAAGATGCCATGATGTCAGTGATCCTTGCTGCCACTTAAGACCATATTATTCAGTGATTTCAACTGCCACCAGAATTTATGTCAGTGATACATCTTCCTGTTGCTTGAAATCATGTTTATAGTATCGTTGCTGCCATGAGTAACCATATTGACATGAATGATCTGTTCTGCCAAGAAGTTTGTCTATTATCTTACTTTTGCTCTAAACCTATGCTGATGTCACTGATACATCATGGTAGCAACCATCCTTGTATCCAAGGCTCATGTTTTTACTGGAAACCATGATGTCATTGATCCCTTCTGCCACTTTTGACCAGATTGATATCAGTGTTCCCAACTGACATCAGCATTATGTTGCTTTCAAACTTGTCCATGCTGCTACCAATACGCATGCTGAAATCAACAGTCAGTGTTGTCTCCAAAGAGATGGTGATGTCTGTGATCACTGTGACTTCCAGTTTCTATTGTGAAGCTCATGTTCAATACTGCTGCCTGAATTAATGTTGAAGTAATTGTTCTATGATTGCACTGAAGACAAATTTTATATCTCTAATCTGACCTGCAACCTGAAGCAATTTTTATGTCAGTTATGCCTGCTACCACCAGGAAACATGATGATGTCCATAGTTCCTTTTACCTAGGAAGACCGTGTTGAAGGCCATCATCACTTTTGCTGCCACAGAGCATGTTGAAGTTCATGATTTATACCATCCCCTGTGACGTATTGAGGTTAGTGTTCTGATCTGCCACTGTGGATAGGATTGATGTCTGAAATCCAACCTGCCACCAGAAGCTATGCTAATGTCAGTGATCGATGCACTCTATGCTGTAGGTCATGTTATGTTCAAGATTCTTCCCCTAGAAAAGATGGTGTCAGTGATATATCTTGCCACTGGTAGAAGGGTGTATGCCTATGAATTTACATGCACTGTTAAACTGTGTTGATGTCACTGATCCCTCCCCCAACTAGACAGCATGGTATAGCCAAAATCCATCCTTCCACTGGTATCCATGTCAGTGATCCTTGATGACACTACAGACAAGGTTAATATTATTTACTTTATGTGCTACATAAAATTATGTTGATGTCACTCATTCATGTTTCTACCAGTAATCAAGTTTCTCTTGCTCCTGAAGAACATGGTTATGTCAATGATTCTTGTGGCTACTAGAGGCCATGTTAAAGTCCGTGGTCAGTATTGCTAAGTTCTTGCTGATGTACGTGTTTTGTATTTTCACAGGAGACCAGTTTAATCTCTGTGATTTGATTTGCAACCTGAAGATTTGCTTATATCAGTGATGCATCTGCTTCCAGGTACCCTGATGATGTCCATTTTTCTTATTGTCTATGTAGACCCTGTTGTTGACCATGATTCATTTTGTTTTAGGGAGACTCTGCTGAATTCTGTCATCTGAGCTTGCACACAAATTCATGTTGATGTTACTGAACTGTGATTGAGCTGGAGATTGTTATGTCATTATGTCCATATTCCATCCTGCCACCTGTATCCAAGATGATGTCTGTGATCCCTTCTGCTATTATGTATGAGGATGATTGCTGACTTGCCACCTGAACTTACATAGATATCATTGATCTGTTGTGCCTCTGCTAACCAGAGTGAAATCCATAGCCAATATGGCAATTGAAGCTTTTGGTGATGTTCATGAGTCCTGTTGCTACTTGAGACTATATTGAAGTTCATGGTCTGTACTGCTACCTGAGACCATGTTGATGTAAGTATTCTGTGCTACCATTGTGGACCAAGTGGATGTCTGTGATCAAATTTGTCTTCTGAAACAACAATGATGTCACTGACTCTTGCTGCTGCTAGTAACCATGTTGCTGTTTGTACTCCATGTTGCCACTGGAGACATTGATGTCCATAGTTCATGTAGTGTCCTGACTTTTTTTTTTATGTCCCCGCTCTGTAATGTTGCAGGCAATCATATTGATATCGGTTATCGCTGCTGCCTCTGGGGACCAGTTTGGTATCCATTATCTGACTTGCCACTGGAACCTGTGGTGATGTCTGTTATCTGTGCTATCACCAGAGACCATCGTAGGTACAAGATTCATGCTGATGCCACAAAATGTTGATGTCCATAGTCCATCTTGTCACCTGAGACCTTGTTGATATCTGTGATTCATACTGCCATTGGCAACCATGTTGATATCCATGGTTCATGTTGACAACACAGACCTGTTGATGTCCATGATTTGTGCTGCTCCTGGCAACAATGTTGATGTCAGTGATCTTTGCTGCTGCTGCTGACTAGGTTGATCATGTCCATGATCCCATCTGTCGCCAGAAACTGTTTATGTCACTGACCCATGCTGTTGCTGATAACCATGTTGACGTCCATAGTTTGTGTTGTTGCCAGAGATCTTCTTGATGTCCATGGTCCATGTTACTATAGATTGATTTCTATGACCTCTACTGCCTCTTGGGAACCAGGTAAATGTCAGTGATCCAAGCTGCCACCTGAAACCATCTTGATCTCACTGATTTATGCTGCCATTAGAGAAGATTTTAAAGTCTATGGTTGATAATGCTACTGGCTACAATGTTGATGTCCATGACTTATGTTGCCTCCATAAACCTTGTTGATATCTGTTATCTATGCTTCAGCCAGAAACCATGCTTTTGTCAAGGATCTTTGTTGCTACTGTAGACCAGATTGACTTACCAGATTCAAGTTTCCACATGAAACTTGATTTCACTGATCAGTGCTTCCACTGGTATAATGTTGACATTCATAATTCTTCTTGCCACCAGAGATCTTGTTGATGTCCATTTTCTGTGCTGCTGCTGTGGACCAGGTTAATGTCCCTGGTCTGTGCTGCTGATGAAGACTGTGGATTTCTGTGGTCTGTGCTGCCACCAGAGCATATGTTGATGTCAGTGATCAGAGCAGCCACTAGCAACCATGCTGAGTTGGTGATCCATGAAGCTGCCATGGACTGGAACTGTGACTAGCGACTATGTTGATGTTTATGATCTATGCTGCCACCAACTGCTTTGTGCAAGGAAGCTTCTTTTGCAAACATTATTGGTGACTACAAAGTTATAACAAAGAGACATTCAAAACTGTTCTTTCACCCATTCCACAAAGAAACTGTACAGACAGGAAGCTATTGAAGAGATCCCTTATAAATTGTGATAAACATACTAAAGTGAATCTCTTTACAGCTGAAATTTTTGGTGGGGGTTTGGGAAAGGATTTTGTTGACTTTAAGAGCTTGGCCACCACAAGTTTCACTGTGGACCAATTAGTATATGGGTAATTCAAATTTGGATAGGTGCCTTTCTTTCTTTTTTGGGGAGAATGAAGGTTACTTGTATGGGAGGGTAGACCTAGGAAAAATAGGAATCAAGTGTAATCATGATGCATATTATGAAATTCCCAAATAATTAATAAAATATCATATTGCTAACATATTAAAAATCCAAATAGTATACATGTTAAATTGGTCTATAAAGTCTCCTTACTTTAACTATTTGACTTGAATTACAGCCTATCTCTTTTAGTCATTGAGGGGTTTACAACATTGTCCTCATAGTAGGAAGCATGGTGGCATATGAACAGACTCCGGACCAGTCGCTGAAAAATACATTCTAATCCATAGTAGAGATAGAAAGAATGTGGACTTTAAAACCTTAAAGACTACCCCCAAGGACACATTTCTTCCAACAAGGCCATACTTCCTAATCCTTATAATCCTTTCAATATTAACCCTCCCTAATGACTAAGAATTCAAATATGTGAGTCTATGTGGGTCATTCTTATTCAAACCACCACAATTACTGAAAAAGTACTTTTTAAAATAATATTTTTGCTTATTCTGTGCATAGTTCATATATTTAGACAGTGTTTTTTTTTATTATATCCATCTAGCATTTCCTCCCTTCAACTCCCTTTAAATTCCCCAGTCTGTCATTTGACATCTTCCCCAGTATGTCCCCAGTATTTTTGCTATTAATAATCCACTGAGTCCAATTAATGCTGCCCATGTGCCCATGTGTGTCCATCCACTAGAGAACTGGGAGCATAAGAGAGACCATTTCCAAAAATAAATAAATAAATAAATAAATAAATAAATAAATGAATAGTGACTCTGCCGTCCTCAAAAAACCACCCATTGCTCATAGCTCCTCCAACGATGTGGCCTTAAACACATCCTTTCCAGTTCATATTAGAAATTTGACAACATTTATCTTGAGTTTGTAACCAAAAGTGCTGTTAATTGAAGTATGCAGCAGTTATGTTATTTAGAAAAGTCTCTCACTCAGTTGCCTCTCATGTTCTATGTATGTGATCTCTTGTGATGTTCTTAAATTTTGGTGGTAGAAGATTAATAGAGAAGACACATCCACAGCTTAGCACTCATAGTTACTGATAATCTGTACTCTGTCCTTAATCACAATATACTGACAACAAGCTTCTTTGACCACAGCTGAGAGCAAGACAAGTCTATGTGTACAAATACAAATATTCAGATAAGAGATTGGAAGCATGATTATTTTTATATTTTTATTTTTATTAATAAAACATATCTCATTTTTACATACCCATTTATATTATTACACATATATACAAAACTACCTAGAGCAAGCATGATTACTAAATATACCAGTAACAATATATTCACCCCTTAGGAGCTATGATTTTCCTAGTCATAGTCGTTGGACTAGCAAGTATGAAACACCTTATGAAGCACCTCCTTTATAGTAAGGCCCATATTCAATTAAAAGATGTTTTGTTACTCCACAAATTTAATGCCACTGATAATACCACTGGGAAATTTTCCAAGCAGGCTAATATTGTAGCATGCAGAATATAGCAAGGAGTGAGACAATTATGTCTTTTTCTGCTTGTTGTTTCTAATTTACCTTCTGGAACTAAATAAGGTAGCTGTAAGGAAGAAAGTTGAGTGGTGTCTTCAGCAAGAGAGTTTTATAATCTAGTTATGGTTAAAAATTTAGAGCAGTGTCAGTGTCCTGTGTTGTCTCAGATGCTTCTCCTGTATAGCTTCTCTGACTAATTCTTGTAGGTAGGTATCTATGCTGGCCATAAATGTTTTAATTTAGTCACTGGCACTTTCTGATAGATCATTGTCCACCTATGGAGAGAACCTCTGTCCAAACTCTCTTTTCAATATACATTATATTTCTTATTAGACTATAAACTAGTATATTTTACAAGGCTTATACATATAGCCATACACATATATACACATAAACACACATACATGTAAACACTCATACACACACAGATATATATATATACATATATATATATATACATGCATACATACATGCATACATGCATACATATGAACACCTTGTTCCTATCCCAGTTTAAGCTTTGAACTTGGATTATAGCAACCAATTGTTTGACATTATCTGTGTTCTACATTCCACTGGATTATTTACCATGTCTCCCTGGTGGAAATTTTATAGGTACCTGTATGGTTTTAAATATAATCTATATTTTGATTACGTATTTCACCACTCCTTCATTTATTCACCTTACTCCTTTTGATGTTTTAACATTTTCTGCATCTAGTATTTAATATTTTACTTCTATTTTCCAAAATGCTTGTTTTAATGTACCTGGGTTCTACATACACTCCAGGTTAAACATACAAAGGATTCAAAGATAACATTAACATCTAAAAGAGAACATGGAATTTGTCTTTCTAATCCTGCTTCTGTTTATCAGATTAAGTGCTTACCAGTTCCATATATTTAACAGCAAATTTCATGATTACATTTTTTACAGGTTAACAATATTTCTTTGTGTATATATGGCACAATTGTTTCTTAACTATTCTTCAATTGATGGCCATCTAGATTGATTCAATTTCTATTTATGTATAGAGCTGAAGTGCAGATAGATACACATGTATCTCTGCAGAAAGTTGTGAATCTCTTGTATATATTTTTTTCAAGAACGGTAAAAATAGGTTCATATAGAAGTTCTGTTTCTAAAGTTTTTGAAAAAACTCCGCTGTGATTTTCATAGTGCCTACACCAGTTTCAACTCCAACTAAATGTAAGTATTCCTCTTTAACTACATCCACATGATAATTTCTTGTTATTTATTTATTTATTTAAATTCTGACTAAAGTAAGATGAAATCACTAAATATTTTTATTTTATATATTTTAATAATAATATAATTACATGATTTCACTGTTCCTTCCATTCTAATATCACATATCCTCTCTCGTAGATAGCTTCTTTTTCTTTATTATTGCTATATAAATATATGTATAAATCTATAAATACAATGAGTCTCTTTTCTCTTTCAGGCATGGCCACTTTTTATTTGATAACCAGTTAGGGTACTCATTTTTAGAGAGGTTAGTTCTCCTTCTCTCAACAGTCATTAGTTCCTTATATTTCTTATCTAGGGATAGAATCTTCTTCAATTTCTCCCTTATGCACTAGTATGTTCATTGATACTATCCTTGTTTAGGTCTTATTTAGATATCTATACTGTTGAGGTGTTATGTCTATAGCTTGCTTGACTTTTCTAGGAGACACACTCTCACAGTAGACTTCCTTATCTTCAGTCTCATACAATTTTTCTGTCCATTTTCTCATATTCCCTGAGTCTAAGGTACAGGAGTTGTGTTGTATTGTGTTGCAGATATGAGCATAAATCATAGAGGCTTTGCTTGACAAAGTTCCAGAGACCTCCAACTGTCCAGCATGATCTCTAGACATCTATAACAGCTGTTGAGGCCTTGCTTGAGAAAGTTCCAAAGATCTCTAGCTGATTACCACTGCCCTAAAATATTATGTGTGGTCCAGGTGTAGTGTTGTTTAGAAGTCTGCTATTACTCCTAAAACTTTTTTCTCTTTATTTTTCAGCCCTAAGGAAAATCATACGGAAAAAAACCTTTTCTCAGAGAGAATGTTGAAAGGGGGTGTCTGGCCAAAGGCTTGAGACAATAATAGAGTTTTTTTCCTCTGACTGTGAGTACCCAAGCAGAAACTGCATTTAAGAATGTTAAGACTTAGGCATAACAGTACCTGGCTAGATACTGTTACCTGTAGAAGTGTTTCCTTCAAATCTGCGTTGAGAGCAAGAGAAGGTTGGTTTGGAATGTCATGATTTACAAATATTTCACAATAGAGGACCCATTGGCAGCTAGCCTAGGCTTGGGTAGCATAACTGTTATGGAAGTGGGTCAAGTTATTTCCTTAGAGTATATCTACCTCAAACTATATTGTTATAACCATCTTGTACACACATTGGTTTTAGCCTGGGCAAATTTATGATTAAACTTTCCTGAATATTGTTAAAGAAGTAATAAGCAGGCTATGCTGAGCATTGTTTGGAAATTAATTTATCTTCCTTGTATGCTTTGGTGTAGGTTACAAAACTTTTTGTATTTCCTTGTTACTGTTTTGATTTTTGATTGTCCTAGTGATTGTAATGATAAAAAATTATGATGTAATCTGTAATGAAATAAATGGAACTTCATTTTAATAAAATACTGGGGTTGACCCAAGGAAAGAGGGAAATTAATAGTTGTGAGAAAGTAAGGTAGAGTAAAATGAGGAACAGCAAGAGAGACAGATGGATGGGGA
The DNA here is from genome assembly GCF_903995435.1 of Acomys russatus. Lineage (NCBI taxonomy): Eukaryota > Metazoa > Chordata > Mammalia > Rodentia > Muridae > Acomys > Acomys russatus. Next base: position 100,388,608 of record NC_067169.1, read on the forward strand.
ATGGTAAGAGAGATAGGTAGATGGGTAATAGGAAGCAAGAAGGAATTTAGAACAATGGGCAAGCAAGGAGATAAAAAGTTGTGTAACAGTAAGCAAGGATATAGATATAAAGACAGCAAACAGATAAGTGATCAAGGAACAAGACAGACAGTAAGCAAAGCAGAGTTGGGAACTGATAGAGAGCCAGAAGTAAAGTTCTCCTGTGTTTAATACCTTCAGCTTGTATTGCATATGCCTGGGTCTCCGAGTAGTTCTTTTTCCTCCATTCCTCAATTTCTCCTCAACAACTAGTTCCTCCAGCTAGCTGTTCAACAAACAATTGGTTTTCTTTAAACAGGCATTCACCACCTGTTCAATTCTCCCTACTGTGGATCCACCTCTCTTCTCTCCTCTTCGCTATTCCTGGAGCTGGTCTTAGATAGAGGCAGTATTAGATGTATTCTTTGTGGTTTTGCTTTTGACATATTGTTGATCTCTGCAGTATAACTAGTTGCAGTTTTCTGTAAAAGCCTCTATTTAATCATTTGCTTTAAGGAAAAATTTCTCTGGTAAGGGGTGAAAACTACATTTATCTATAGGTATAAAGACAAGATTTAGAATGCAACTTAGAATAATTTTTATATGGTAATGGGGAGGTAGTAGTTTATCTTCTAAGACACATGATCTCACTAGCCCTGAATAGGTGGCCAGATTTCTAGTACTAGGAATGATTTTACTCTTGGTAAGTGGGCTTTAAGTCTAATTAGACAGCTATTAGTTACTGCCAACATATGATTACAACTATTCTGGTTCATCAGCACCAGAGCTAAATGGTATTACTGATTCCTTTCTTTCCTTGACAGCTTGCATGTTACTTTCTGGTCTTATAAATGCTATAAGAGAGGAAGAAGGTTTTCAGGATAGATTTAGCTTCATTCCAACCCCTATGCATGATGTGCATGATACCTTAAGAAATAAATATTTATATTCAACTGTGGAAAGCAACCAAAAGGCAACAGCAAAGTCCTTCATTCTTTTTTAAGCCATTTGAACCACCCTAACCAACAAATTAAAAGGAAGTTTTTCATGTAGATGTTCTGAATTGTGAGGTCATCTTCATTGACTTTACCTTTGATACCTTCTGCATCTCTTTTGATTAATTTTGGTTGAAAGACTATTTTATTAGATACTAAAATGGCTTCACCAGCCTGCTTCTTCTTTCCGTTTGCTGAGAATACTTTTTCCCTGCCTTTTACCCTGAGGTAATGTCTATTCTTGTGGCTGAGATATGTTTTTTGAATGCAGAAGAATGTTGGGTCTTGTTTATGGATCCATTCAGTTAGTCTGTGCCTTTTTACTGAGAATTGAGACCATTGATGTTGAAGATATTAATGGCCAATGACTGTTAAGTCCCTTGATTTTGATGTTGGTTGCAGTAGAATGTTTTTGTGGTTATATTTTATGATGGTATAGTTAACTATTTACCATGTAATTTTGGTTGTTGCATGTTTCTTTCGGATGGAGTTTTCCTTCTAGTAACTTCTGTAAGGCCGTATTTGTGGATAGGTACTGTTTGAATTTGTTTTTGTGATGGAAGATCTTGTTTTCTCCATCAATAGTTATTGGAAGTTTCACTGGATATAGTAGTCTGGCCTTGCATCTGTGGTCTCTTAGGGTTTACAGGACCTCTGAGCAGGCCCTTCTGACTTTTACGGTCTCTGCTGAGAAGTCAGGTGTAATTGTGATAGATTTGCCATTATATGTTACTTGAACCTTTTCCCTTGACATTTTAAATATTTTTCTTTGTTCTGTATATTTTGTGTTTTGATTATTACATAGCAGGAAGATTTGCTTTTCTTGTCTATTCTATTTGGTGTTTTGTAGGCCTCTTATATGTTTATATGTGTCTCCTTTCTTAAATTGGGGAAATTTTCTTCTATGATTTTGTTGAAAATATTTTCTGGGCCTTGGAGTCAGGCATCTTCTCTGTCCTCAATTTTATTCATTTCCTCCATTATCTTCTTCATTTCTAATGATTGAAGATAATTTTCTTGTATTTCAATTGTGTTTGACTTCTCCAGATTGCTTACTTTGGATAGCTGGGATCTGGAGATGCCATATTGTTTTGGTTTTTGTTGTTTGTGTTTTTAAAGCAGGCCTTTTAGTCATTTTGCTGTCTATGATTTTGGGAGGTAGCTTCTGGAGTCCTTCACTGGTCATTGAGAGTGGATTGTTGGTGAGTTATTATAAGTTGAGGGCCTTTGCCTGTGGGAATCAGGGAACTCTTCCCTAGGACAGGCAGGTGACCTGCTTTCAGCTCCTGAAGACGTTGTTCCACACTCTGGGCTCCCCACTGGTTCAGCAGAGGTAGGTTCTGGTGCTCTGCAGCTCCAGGATCAGTTTATGCTAGTGCATGTAGAGACAGTTATACTTTCTTTGGCTGGACTTTGAATACCCTGCCCTCAAGCTCTGGGCTTTGGTCCTAGGATCAGATCACCCTAGCATGCCTGAACCCCTGCTGGTTTCTAGTAGTTCTTTAGGTTTCTGCTTGACCCAACCAGGCAGTGGGGCCTATGTTCTAACACCAGGGAGAGTAGCTACTGCCTTCTGATTGTTGTTGGTTGGCAGATTTCTGTCCTATATCCTCAGGCCTGCCCAGTCTCTCCCTATAGTTTGGGAGGCCCTGCAAGGCTGGTTAGTTTTCTGCCCTATCTACTCAGGCCTGCCCAGCCACTCCAAAGAGGGTAGGAGGCCCTGTTAGGTTGTGGAGCCTGGGAAGGCTAGGTCCACCCTGACTCTGTTCAAAGACAGTCGGCTGGGGCTGGTAGCTAGATTCCTAGCCGGTCCTTTCAGATCATGCATCTGAGGTGGTTCACTCTTGCTACATTGGGCCACCTGGATAGTTTCCTGTCCTTTCTTCTCATGCCTGCCCAACCTCTCCTGAAAGTTTGGGAGGCCCCGCTAGTCTGTGAAGCCTGGCTAGGCTGCATCAGTTCTGACCAATTTTGCTGGGACAGGTCTCTGTGGCCAACAGCTAGGTTCCTGCCTGTCCCCACTCAGACTGTGCTGCTGTGGCTAGACAATGTGTCCATAGCCGTCTGGGCCCCCGTGTGACATCTGGACATTTTGTGGACTGGCCTGGGGTGGGTGGATTGGGATCTGAGAACAGATCCACCTGTTTCCCTGAGAGTTCCTTAGATTAGGAGTTCCAGGGCTTCACTGCCTGGAGTTTACTCCCGTATACCAAGTTCACGCTGCAGAGCAAGGCCACAGTTGAAGCTCACAGGCAGGCTCAGGTCCACACTCTGGGCACTGGGCTCCCATCCTCCATGGCCTGTTGGATGGCCGGAGGTCAGACCTGCCTGTGGTCCACACTGTGCCAAGCCTTCTCACCCAGTGTTCTCCAGCTTCTGCGGCACTTGTCTCCCAGTAGGGTCCCCAGTCTCCTCCCTGCAGATCAGACAAAGGGTGTCTTCTTTGGTGCCCCATCTAGGAATCCATGACCATAATATGATTTCTTGAGGCTTATCAGTAGAACACCCTTTTTGCCTTTTGTCACTACTTCCATCCTTTCAATCTGTACTGATCTTCTCCATTCTTAATTAGGTCTCTTTGTTATTTTCCCATTTTCTACTTCACATCACCAATATCCTACAAAAATTCACTATCTGCCCACAGAGTCCCTTTTACTTTTCCAGTTTCTGCAGTATATTAGTTAAGCTTTTATTGCTGTGATGAGATACTAGGACCACAGAAAATCTTATAATGGAAAAAATATTTAATTAGGAGTGACTTACAGTTCAGGGATTTAGTCTCTTAATACTATGACAGGAAGTACGGTGACAGGCAGATGTAGTGCTGGAGAAGGAGCTGAGATTTGTACATCTGGATCGTAGCATTCTACATCTGGATCCACAGGCAACAAGAAGAGACAGTGAGCCATTGATCCTGGATTAAGGTTTTGAAAGCTCAAAAGTCATACCCAGTGTCATATTTCCTGCAAAAAGGCCACACATACTCCAACAAGGCAATACCTAAACCAACATATATGGCTATTCATTTTAAATTCATCAAATTCTTTTGTATTTTCATATTTAGTAGAATTTAGATATGTGTTCATCATTTTCTGTATTATTATTATTATTTCCTTTTTATAGACAATGATTCACTGTTTAATCCTAGCTAGCCTATAATCTGTCATATAAGTCAGGCTAGGTGTGAAATCAAATGTTTCATTTTCCTCTCTCTCCCATTTACAGGAATTAAAGGTGTGCAGCACCATGTCCAACCTACGTTTAGAATTTTCAGAATTTCATTGTTATCAATTTTAATATCTCTAATATATTTATACCACCTATAACACAGATATTGGAAGTGGTGCAAAAAAGGATTATAAAAATAATAGTGACTTGACAACTTAAGGTAAAATAAATCTGATTAAGAAGAAATAAAAGAAAAAGAAGAAGAAATAAAATATTGATATTCAAAAACAAAATTTGTATGTATATATTGGATGTTATCTCACTATTTATTAATTTTTTAAAGAAATAGACTTCCCAGTTGCTCATATATAAGCTATAACAGTAGAGTAAGTGAGAGTGAATTATAATCAACAAAGAAAACACAAGCTGAGGTAATCTTAGAGTTAGAAAACACAGAGAAGAGAAGAGCAACCATGGATAGGATAAAAGCCATCTCAAATGAACACAAGAGATAGAAGACAGTATCTCAAGTGTTAAAGAAATGATCAAAGTTATCAATACATCAATCAAAGAAAAAATAAAACTAAAAAGATCCTGACACAACACACACAAGATATCAGGGACACTATGAAAAATCCAAACTTAAAAATAATAGGAATAGAAGAAGGAGAAGATTCTAAGCTCCAAGGCCCAGAAAACATTTTCAGAAAAATCATAGAAGAAAATTTCCCCAACATAAAGAAAGATAGGCTCATAAACATACAAGAAGTCTACAGAAGTCCAATTAATTTTGATCCAAAAAGAAAATCCTCCCACAATATAATAATCAAAACATCCCATCAGAATGCCATGGATTAATGATAGAACTCAAGAAGAAAAGAAACAAATGAAGGGCTACAAACTCATGGAAACTAAACATCTCCCTACTCAATGACATCTGAATAAGGGATGAAATAAAAAAAGAAATTAATAACTGAAAGTACAACATACCCAAACTTATGGGACACTATTAAAGCAGTGCTAAGAGAAAAGTTCATAGCACTAAGTGCCCTTATAAAGAAATTAGAGATATTCTATACTAGCAACTTAAGAGCACGTCTGTAAGTTCTAGAACAAAAAGAAGCAAACACATCCAAGAGGAGTAGATGTCTGGATATCATCAAACTCAGGACTGAAATCAATAAATAGGAAACAAAGAAAACAATCCAAAGAATCAATGAAACCAAAAGCTGATTCTTTGAGAAAATCAACAAGATTGACAAATGTTAAGGCAACCTAACTAGAAGGGAGAGGGAGAATATTCAAATTAAAAAAAATCATAAATGAAACGGGAGACATACTGATAGACACTGAAGAAATACAAAGAATAATCAGGTCTTCCTTCAAAAGCCTGTATGCCAGAAAATTTGAAAACCTGAACGAAATGGACAATTTTCTTGAGAGATACCAACTACTCAATAAAATACGCACAAACCAAATCCAAGAACACATCAAAGATATCATTCACCATGACCAAGTAGCAGGGTGGTTCAATATATGGAAATCCATCAATGTAGTCCATGATATAAACATACTGAAAAAAACCCACATGATCATTTTCTTAGATGTGAAAAAATATTCAACAAAATCTAACACCCATTCATGTTAAAAGTCTTGGATAGAGCAGGGATACAAGGCACAAACCTAAACATAATAAGGCAATATACAGCAAGCCTATAGCCAACATCAAATTAAATGGAGAGAAACTTAAATCGATTCCACTGAAATCAGGACAAGACTGTCCACTCTCTCTATACCTATTAAACATGCTACTTGAAGTCCTAGTTAGAACAACAAGGCAACTAAATTAGATCAATGAGATACAAGTAGAAAAGGTAGAATTCAAACTATCACTAATCACTGATGACATGATAGTATACTTACATGACTCCAAAAATTCTATCAAGGAACACCTACAGCTGAAAAGCACTTTCAGCTAAGTGGATGGATACAAACTCAACTCAAAAAAAAAAAAATCAGCCCTTCTGTTTAAAAGTAACAAATCAGCTGAGAAAGAAGTTATGGAAACTACACCCATCGTAATAGCTACAAATAATATAATGTACCTTGAAACTCTAACCAAGAAAATGAAAGGAAAGAAAAAGAAGTCACTGAAAGATATGTAATGCCCTTTCATCATATTCATCACAATCACCCCTCTTTGCCACCTTGAACCTGTTTTAATTGTTCAATAGTAAAGTAAATTCCTAGTATCTAACAGACCCTGAATCCTACCTCCAAGACCCCATAGAACAATAACAAAGCAATTTTTCTTGCTTACACTATACAAAGATTATGGAAATTACTCCCTGACAACTGATATAGTTTTTTTGCTTCATCTTATATAATTGTTTAGTAATGTAAATATAATACTGCCTTTACCAAACATAATTACAAAATATTTTCTCAAATTGGTCCTTTTTAAAATAAGGGCACTTTTCACTGAGTATTTCAGCTGTAATCTTTACCAACATACATATTTCTAATTCAATATATTTATTAAATGGTGTTTTCTAAAATCTAAAATCTCAAATCTTAAAGATTGCATTATGACTGTTTTGCCCACCTATATTTATTTATACATGAATGTGTTTGTATGTGCACATGTGTGCACATGCTTGTGTGCATGCACATACATATGCCTGCCTAATGTCCATATAGTCTAGAAAAGGGGAACCAGCTCCCTTTAAACTTGTGTTGTGGATTATTGTAAGCCATCATCCATTACTGGGAATTGAACCTGAGTCCTCTGCAAGAACTTAATGTGTACTTTTAGTAGCTTAATAACCTTTTAAATTTTGCATTTAAGACATTATTTTCCTTCATATTCCTCCAGTTGCATCATTGTTGTTTTTAAAAACAGATAAATGCACAAATTGTACTATATTGATATTAAAATTTCAGTGTCACATTATATTATTGATTATATAATGTACACATGAAGTTTCTACTGATGTTAGTACTATTTAGCATATGTAAACTTTTGATATTTAAGATGCCTTTTTATATTCATTAGCCGTTTTTCTCCACATGTATTCTAATTTGTCTCTTTAAAAATTACTTGTCATATTAATCTTACAATGAACTATTTGAATGGAAATATATAGTAAATAAATTTCACAAATATTGCATTGTAAGCGTCATTTAATACAATATGCACGCTAAAGTATGGTGATATTTGCTGATAATCTATGACCTTGGGAGAACGAGGCAACATCAAAAAGCTATTGCTCCTTAATGTTTTTACAGGAGCATTTTCTTGTTTGTTGGTCTAGCACAGTGAAACTCTACTTGCTTAGTATGTACAAAACACAATGTTCAGTCTCCAGTACTGAAGGACAGAACAAAACAGAAAAGAAAAAAATCAAGACCAAAAACTGAATATATTTTGGTATTCCTTTTTGTATACCAAAGAAAGCATGAGTCTGGGTAATTTACAAAAAACAATTTTTTTCCCAAAACAACATTGAATTTATTCTCATTCATTTATTTCTCAAAAAAATCACCAGCCAAAACACACAAAAAATATAAAACAAAACTCTTCACAATGAAAATCAAAACAAGTAACCACAACCAACATGAAAAACCAGTAAGACAGTATAAAACAAAGCTAAATCATACATACAAAACAAAACCACTCCCAAATAATGTTCATTTTCTGTTAGTTTTTAAAAATTATCTTTTGCTTTCTTTAAGATTTTGTGTTTCTGGTATTGATGAAGTGCTTTTCTACCTCAAGAACACATGTTTCTCTTGTACAAAGTTTAATATTTAAGAACATAATTCTTTTCTTTGATAATCAATAACATATTATTAAAGATTGTTCCATTCCTCAGCCCGAAAACTTATACTATACATTTTTTATTTATTTCTTAAGATATGACTCTAAAGTCTTTACTATGTTTCTCAAATCCTTTAAATTTCCTGGAAAGGGTGTCCAAAATTTCTTTTATTTAGAAATTGTTTTCTTTAATACATTTCTATTTCTGAACTCCTCCAAGATTCTCCATACTTCCCTACCTATCCAACTTCATGTTCTTTCTCGCTAACTCTCAAAAAACAGTGAAAACTATAACAAATCGACAAAACTCCAAAATAATATAATCACTAATCAATTAAACACACACACACACAGAGAGAGAGAGAGAGAGAGAGAGAGAGAGAGAGAGAGAGAGAGAGAGAGAGAGAGAGAGAGACAGAGAGAGAGAGACAGAGACAGAGAGAGAGACAGAGACACACAGAGAGAGGACATATTGGAGAATATTTTGTGTTGACTGTTAGGCATGGTTTTGACGAAGGGGTTTATCCTGAAGTGTGGTGTAGTATAGTTGATATACAGAAGAGCCAGAAGTGCTACATGACTCTAAGCAAACAGAGTTTTCCAGACTTAACAGGGCTGATATACATATGAATTCATAGAAATTGTGTCAACATGGAAGGCTTGCACAAGTTTAGGCCTGATAAAATCTTAACCATGTAGGAGATTAAGTGGATACAAAGACCTATCCTTAATTGTGAAGCTATTTTGCAATTGATATCTGTTGTGCAAGGAAAAATCAGAAGATTTTTTTTCTGAAAAGCAGATGTTTTCATCACTAGATTTATGATCGACTCTCACTAGTTTTAATTTATAGCCTAGTGATCATAGCACATTAAACAACATTGATAAATCTTTCTTTCCTTGCATATAAAGTTGGGGCAAGACTTTTGGTTCCCTATTACATGGGTTCTTTTTTATTTTAATTTTATTAATTTATTCAGATTACAACTAAATTGTTATCCAATCACTTGTTCCCTCTGGATCCTCCCATTACATGAGCTCTTATGGACCTTTAGTTTACCTAATAAAATGCTTTTGACAAAACTACAATATCTCAAAAGCAAAGCTGTAATTGCTACAGTTTATGAAAATAATGATGGAGGCTCAGCTGAGCCAGCTCTGTGGATGTGAGCATGGGAGAATTGGCTCTGCCATTTGAAAGCTGTGTGGTGGAGTGAGCATGGGTGTGATGCTTTTCTCCTATGCATTCACTACCTATGGTAGTCAGGAGAGCTGGCCTTGCCCACTGCTGGCAGAAGAGTGAACACTGTACCTTGCCTGGGCAACACAGTAGGGTTGTTCATGATGGCAAAGGTGTGAGTGTGCAAGCCCCTAAAGTGTGAGAGCAGAAGAGCTGTTCCAGCCCCTCAGCAGCTGCAGCAATTGGAAGCGTGGGGTCCTTGCCTTGACTGGGTAGAGCAATCTCAAAGAGCTTCCCCGTTTTTGCTGATAAGGAATAGCCAGTAGACTGACCAGGCCACAATCTAGAGTTTTGAGTTGCGCACTCCAAAATTTACATCATCTGTGGACTGTTGAAGTACATGAAATGGATGGTCCTTTTTATCTAAAGCTAAAGAATCTCTATGACACAGGGCAACAATCAGATAATCAGAAGAACTCCTGATGAAGAGTTAAAATTGATGGTGTCACAGAAGCTAGAGAACTTGAACCAGGCCAGTGACTCATTGCAATAAATGTTTACAGTGAAGATGTGTGGACAGAGGGCCATATTTGGTGACTACAGCTGCCACATTGAGATATTTTCTATGATTTGGTGGTGGCTGTGGTTGTGGTGGTGGTGGTGATGGTGGTGGTGGTTTGTGTGTGTATGCGTGAGTGTGTGTGTGTGTGTGTTATTTTAGGTTACAAGGGCAGATGACAAATATGTGGGGACAAGGAGGTGACTGAAACTCTGATGCAGGATGTAAAACACAGAAGCAATAAAAATGCATTTTTAGTGATTTCATGGTACAAGAACCTAGAGAGAGTCAAGCTATTGGGAGCAAATTTCAATATAATAAAGGTTACATATGAAAAAAAAGAAAAGAAAAAAGAGAGAAAGAAAGAAATACAAGAGATAAAGTACTTGCTAAAAAAATTCTCAAATTTTCAAAATTTTAAATATATACTAACTTTAACATGTGCAAATTAAAACTTTGTAGTATTAAAATTAAATAAGTACAGGCAAGAATCTCATGCAACCAAGACTTTCATGCTGAGTTCAATACTTTCATGTTAGAAGAGAATCATTTATTACTGATTTCATATGACATCTACATGTGGACTGTGGTGCATGTGCAGAAGTATACATGTGTGCATGTGCCCACATTCACAAAGGCAATAAAAACAAATAAAATGTATTTTAAAATTTGAGAAAATACGTACTAAAATAAAGGAAGAACCAGTTCTGAGATTGGGTTTCATTACATAACAGCTTAAATACTATGTTTAAACAATGTGTACACAGAGTTATTTATTGCTTTTGAAGATATTTAGAAAATCTACTCATTCGCAAAACTTGTTTTAAGATTCTCTGCTACAGGCTATTTAGGATAAATAAGTTATACAAGTTAATTGTTAGTTGATCAAATCATGGTCATGTCAATTACTAGTCTACTTTTATCACAAGACTACACATCTTAAGTGTGGCAGATAAATAGATAAGGTAGGATCACTAGATAAGGTCTTCTAAAACCTCAGAGACATGCAGAATGTGGCATTTAAAATGTTTTTATTATTTTAAAATTTCACTGACAATGAGACAGGTTAACTTCTGGCAACACCCAGCCTACCTCGGAGGATGATGAACATCAAAGAATCTCGTTATGGAGATGGCTTCAAATGTGGCAAAAAAAAAAAAAAAAAAAAAAAAAAAAAAAAAAAAGCCACTGAGCAAAATGTTCTTGTTTCTGCCACAGACAGAATTCTGCCTAAAAAAGTGCAAGCCAAGACAGGGTAATCAAGTCCTCAATAGTTCCTGCCTCACAAATATGTCTGTCAAATATAATGGGCCAAAAGGCTGAAGAAGAAGCTCAACTCTTATAGAGAATTTTGTATGACTATTGAGGTAGCAAACTGTGTCTGTCATCTCATTAGGAAAGCTACTCACCTGCACTCCCAGCATACTCAGGTAATCAAGTTTATTCCTTCTCTAGTCTCTGATGGAGTTGAAGACCAGTTAGCTTGGATTTGCAATGAAACTTAGTTGTTTACGGGTTAAGATGTTTTTAGGTATAGATAGATGTTTTAAGTTGTAATGGCAAGATGTGATAGAGATTGATTTACCTTCAGAATTTTAGATGCACCAAGATAGGAAAGATGTTTTCTTCAAGGATGTCAAATACAAATAGCCAAAACACTAAGAATGTAACATTTATATAATTCCTGATTGTGTCATGGTTCTTCTTGCCATAGGCAGTCTTTTGTATATATGAGTAATCATATAAATATATATGTAAAGCACAAGAAAAAGTTTAATTAAAAAACTCTGAAAATACATATTAATTAAAGCAACTGCTAAGGTCAAAAAATAAATAAATAATAAACATAATGATAATAGAACCAACTTGTACATTTTTATTTTATTCATTGATACATGAAATGAAAAAAAAAGTGATTCCTTCTGTGTCTCTCAAGATTGTGAAAGGCAGAATCATGAAAACATATTTTGTCAAGAAGCTTTCATCAGTGCTAAACCATTAGACCAGAAAAGGAAAATTTATGCCTAACCTATGACACACAAAGGGAATTTTGTTCACAGAGTAGAATATGTAGCCTTTTAAGAAGAGGGATCTGAAGAGAAATTTTCAAAGGCTAAAGCATAGAAGCTATTTTAAATTATCCATTATCTAAAAATAAAGATGAATAATAAGGAGTATTAATAATGTACATTTGCAGAGTAACTTTGCCCATTTAATTTTACTTCATAAGTATATAATATTAAACATTTTGCAATTTTGGTTTTCATTGGTAACTTTATTTAAAAAATGACTGTTCAGTATGCTACTACTTGTTATCTTTTTAAAGTAAATAAACATAATCACATTATCAAGAATGACTGTAATGTGATAACACCTTGATGCAGCAGCTATACAACATATGTATTGAATCAGTTCAAATTTAACTGTCAGATAACTGAATATTCTTGAAATGGAAGAAAACATAAATGATGGGGATGCCTTTTTAAAAGATTTGCATGTAGAATCCAATGTTATGCAAAACATTTTAAATTATCCCATTGTATATGATAGACAAAAGACCTACTTTTCTGATAGAATTTTTACCATATGCAGTAAATATAAGAAGGAAAATTATGTGATATTTGATAATTAAAATTGGTACTTCATTGAAATAATTAATTTCCATTCACTATTTGTCATATGGCAGTCTTATGATGAGGAATTAAACATAAGGAGAAGAAGAGAAAACCTTTGTTTCTTAAAACCCTTGTAAAATCGTACCACATTATCTCTTTCTTTACATTCACCAAACCCTTTTAATATTATCAGATTTTTATGCTTTCATACCTAAAATATATTCTGAACCCATTTGCTAGCTTTCCACATTTCCCAGTGGTCAATCAGAAGACTAAGATAGGATTTTTAAAAGATATATAAAAGTAAAGTTATGATATTATGCAAAACAAGTTATTAAAAAATAAAACTTAACCATAGTTATCAATTTTCCTTTAAGTTAGTACAATAGTATTATTCCAGTTGACATTCTTTTTGTCACTATATCTGTATGTCATGCATTGCCACGCAGCAATATCAGTGTTCAAAATCACCAGATGATTTATTTGCTTACTACAACCTTCAAGGCTTTGATTCCTTCTAACATTCATGTTTGTTGGCATCCTAAACTACTACCTGTCATAAAATGGATTTCATCCAATATACTTCTCTGAATTGCCTTCTTGAAATTCTTCATATCTTTCCCATCCCTATTTTATAGATGTTTTCTCATCTTTCCTCATTTTTAATTATCCATGGCAATTGTCTAACTCTAAATTACTTTCCATAATTTTTTACTTATTCATTGCCTATACTTTTATTCCTCTTTAATATTCAGTATAGCATTAAGGAAACAGCTATTCTTCTGTTGTATTTCTAGCCCTCATGCAAGGTATGTGATAAATGTTCTTAAAATTTTTATGATTCTTTTTTAATGTATATGTTTATATTATTACACATTAGGAAGAATCACAAGACAATCATGAATTATATAAATGTAACATTTATAGTGATTTGGCTATTTGTATTTGGCAAAGTTGAGGTAAACATCTTTCCTATCTTGGTGAGTCTAAATTTCTGAATGAAAACAAATATCTATCATATCTCATCTCTATTAACTTAAAACATCTCTCTTGATCTATATTTATTTATTTATTTATTTTTATCTGCAAACATCTTAAACCTTAACCAACTAAGCTTAATTGTAAGACTAAACTATCTGTTCTTCTGTCCCATCACAGAATTGAGAAGGAACAAAACTTAAATACCTGAATGATCTGGAAGTGCAGGTTAGCAGCTTCCACAATGAAAAAAAAATGACTGAGATGGTTTACCACCTGAACAGTACCCAACACTCTCTATATCTATAACACTGGAGCATCATCTTCGGCCTTCTTTTACGAGGCAGGACCTGTTGAGGACTTGCTTAACCTGTCTTAGCAGAGTTTGGCCATTGACTCTGACAGCATCTAAGCTTGCCCCTTTTTAGGCAGAATTCTGTGTGTGGCAAAAAGGAGGATATTTTTTCAATGGATTGTTTGCCACATTTGAAGCCAACTCCATAAGGAGGTTCTTTGATGCTCATCATCTTCTTTGAGGCCAGCTGTGTGTTGCCAGGAATTGACTTGTCTTGTTGTCAAAGAATCTTTAGAATAAAAAATCTTTAAATGCTATATTCTGTAGGCCTCTGAGGCTTTTGAAGATCTTATTGAATGATTTTACCCAATATATCTATTAAATCATATCTGTTATACCTAGAATACATATTCTTGAGATAAAATTAAACTAGTATTTGACATGAGCATGATTTGCATCAATATACAAAATTCTAAACAAAAGAATTAAAAATAACCTTATTTTTGAGTAACAATTAAGGCCTTGAGTTGAGTAGATTCAATAATCTACCTTTTTCTATACTCCCTCTTTGTCCCCCTTTCTTTCCTGCTCCTATCTCCTTAACTACAAAAGAAAGATAAAGGAAAAGAGAGACATCCCTGAGTCCAACCTAGTTTTCCCTCTGTATAAGACCAATGATAACTTTTAACCAACTCCCAATGAAAATAAGCATCTGTAGACCAAGAGAGCAAACAGTAACCTACCTAACAGCCCTTAGAGGAAATGGAACATCATTCTCTTAAGGTTTCTTCAAGCTGATTTAGGGTGAATAATATCTTTGAAGGTGCCCAAAAAGTATTGGGGGAAATGGTTAAGCAAGCCAGGGATAGCAATTGTGGTCCATTTTCTAAATGTTGAGAAATTCCAGGCATAGTAGGAGTCCTGTGTAGGACAGTCTTAAATACTAGACGAATTGGGATAAGAAACTTTCTACAGTGCTGTCCTGGAAGCTGTCCTGTTCTGATGGGTAACAGCAACTGAAGTGTCTTGGGCTGGAACATGAAGGATGCAGGATGTCAGTATCCAGCATGCTGAGAGGAATGAATCCTGTCACATCTGATCCAGTGTCAATGTCCAGTTATTTTGTTCTGAAAACATAATTTCTCACAAACATTATATAGCTCTAACATTATAATTGCATGAGATGTGCAGGATGCAAAGTGCAATTAAGGTTTGTTTTCTTTTCATTGTATGAGCAGAGATAAGACATCTACAAATCTTCCTTCATGCCATACTAAGATTGGCCTCTAATTATAAATCACAGAGAATCTGTGACCAACATGAAGCCTTGTCTACACATAGACCGTATTGTAGCTAGTCTCAGAGATATTCCCATTTAGTGGGATTAGCAATATAAATTACCTGCTTGTTTTGCAGTTTGAATTATTAGGTGGGGAGTGAACAAAATTCAGAGGTCCAAGTCCATTTCAGAAGTAGTCCCTATTCTCCATATTATGGGATACACACAGTCCATATCCTACATGGACCTTGGTTGGCACATCAGTCTTGTATTGTAATGTGGTTAACTTCAATTAAGGGGTTAACATCTGCTTACGAGTGATAATATGTCATGTGTGTCTTTCTGGGTCTGAGTTACCTCTCTCAGGATGATTGTCTCTAGTTCCATCCATTTGCTACAAATTTCAAGATTTCTTTGTTTTTGATAGCAGAATAGTATTCCATTGTGTAAATGAACCATAGTTTTTGTATCCATTATTCAGTGGAGAGACATCTACATTGTTTTCAGATTATAGCTATTACAATTAAGGCTGCTATTAACATAGTTGAGCAAATGTCCTTGCAGTATGGTGCACTCTCTTTAGGGTATATTCTCAGGAGTGGTATGTCTGGGTCCTGAGGTAGACTTATTCCCAATTTCCTGAGATAGTGCCAGATTCATTTCCAAAGTGATTGTACATTTTTGTAGTCCTACCAGCAGTGCAGGAGTGTTCCCTTTTCTTCACATCCTCGCCAGCATATGCCATCACTTGAGTTATTGATCTTTGCACTTGGATGGGTGTAAGATGGAATCTCAAAGCTGTTTTGATTTGCATTTCCCTGATGACTAGGGATGTTGAGCATTTCTTTAAGTGTTTCTCAGCCACTCATATTCTTCATTTCTTGAGTTCTTTATATGTTTTGAATAATAGCCCTTTGTCAGAAGTTAGTTAGGATATTTTCCCAGTCTGTAGGCTGCTGTTTTGTTCTATTGATATTGTCTTTTGCCTCACAGAAGCTTTTAAGTTTCATGAGATCCCATTAATTAATGGTTGACCTTAGAGCCTGAGCTGTTGGAGTTCTGTTCAGGAAGTTGTCTCTTATGCCAATGGGTTCAAAGCTCTTCTCCACCTTTTCTTCTAACAGATTTAAGGTATTCTGTTTTAAGTTGAGGTCTTTAACCAATTTGGACTTTAGTTTTGTGCATTATTTAGTGATAAATATTGGTCAATTTGAATTTTTCTACATGTAGCTATCCAGTTAAACCAGCACCATTTGTTGAAGATGCTATCTTTTTTCCATTGTATGGATTTGGCTTCATTGTCAAAACTCAAATGCCAATAGATGTGCGGATTTCTTTCTAGGAGTTCTATTCGATTTCTCACTGGTCATCCAGCCTATTTTTTATGCCAGTACCATTCAGTTTTTGCTATTGTTGCTCTACAGTACAGCTTGAAATTTAGGATGGAGATTATTCTGGAAAATCTTTTATTGTACAGGATTGTTTTAGCTATTCTGGTATTTTGGTTTTTCCATATGAAGGTGAGAATTGATCTTTCAAGGTCTGTAAAGAATTTTCTTGGAATTTTGATGGGAATTGCATTATCTATAAATTGCCTTTGTAAGATGGACATTTTTACTATATAGATTCTCCCAACCCACAAACATGGGAGGTCTTTCCATCTTCTGATATCTTCTTCTGTTTCTTTCTTCAGAGACTTAAAGCTTTTTTTTTCACATAAGTCTTTCATTTCTCTGGTTAGAGTTACACCAAGATACTTTATGCCATTTGTGTTTTTTGTGAAGAGTGTAGTTTCTCTAATTTCTTTCCCAACCCATTTATAATTTGTATAGAGCAGGGATACTGATTTGTTTTTAGTTGATTTTGTATCGAGCCAGTTTTCTGAAGTTGTTTATCAGTTGCAGAAATTCCTTGGTAGAATTTTTAGGGTCACTTATGTATACTATCATGTATTCTGCAAATAATGATACCTTGAGTTCTGCTTTTCCTGTTTGTATCCCCTTGAGTTCCATTAGTTGTCTTACTGATCTAGCTAGAACTTCAAGTACTATATTGAAGAAATTGGAGAGAGTGGAGACTTGTCCCTGATTTCAGTGTAATTGATTTAAGTTTCTCTCCATTTAGTTTGATGTTGGCTATAGGCTTGCTGTGTGATGCCTTTATTATGTTGATTTATATGCTTTTCATTCCTGCTTTCTCCAAGACTTTAAACATGAATGGGTATTGAATTTTGTTGATGCTTTTTTGGCATCTAAGGAGAAGATCATGGTATGCCCACAAGGCAGGCATGTGGCGCTAGCCATTGGGGGCTGTGAGCCCATTTCTGTGGGGACCAGGGGCTTTGTGATTTTTCCCAGTGGCCAGAGGCCAGACACAACCATGACCCACAAAATTTGGGTCCCTCTCACCTGTGGATCATGAGTGTTGATGCTTTGTAGTTCTCAGATCAGTCCTTGTGTTGTTAAACTGTCACTGCTGTCCTGCTGATCAAATAAGGTACATGTTAGGTGCCACCATCTTGGATCCCTGTTCTTAAATTTTTGGCATAAAACATTGCATATATTAATTTTTCTTAAGTGTTAAGAAAGTAGATTTGAAGTAGGTTTGAAGATGAAAGAAAAAAGATTTGTTTATCTAATATATTATAAGACAAGTTTTTACAAATGCAGTTAGTCTCTTTTTTCTTCCTGCATTTTCCTACTCATGTATTCTGTTCTTTCCTCCATTTGTTGAAAATAGATTATTTTCCCATACTATATATCCAGATTGTAATTTATCCTTGTTCTGCTGTTTCCAGTAACCCTTAGATCCACTCCATTACTATCTCTCAAAAGAAAAGAGCAGGCTTTTAAAGGACAACAAGCAAACACACAAAAGTTAATAAGATAAATCATAAAACATCATACTGAAGTGGGCAATGCAACTGAACAGAAGGAAAAGAGTCCTAAGGGCAAGCACAAGAATCAAAAACCCTATGGTTCTTATGTTTTGTAGTCCCATAAAAACACTAACTTAATGAAGACCTGGTGCAGATCAATGTAGGCCTTATGCTTGCTACTTCTTTTCTGAAAAAGATTCATGAGTCAAATGTGGGAAGAGTTGTTTGAAGTGGAAATGGTGAATATTATCAAAATACAGTCTAGTAAATTCTCTAACAATTAATAAAAATGTCACTAAAATGTGATATTAAAATCACTGCCTTTGTTGATAAAGTAATTGCATATTCAATAAGTAACTATGGCAGTACTTTTGAGGCTTACTACAAATGTTAGAAAAAAATATTACATGGGTTGCAGTCATTATAAGATAAAAAATTATTTCCTGTTAATTAAAAGTTAACCTGAAAAAAAGTTAATCTGAAATTTCTTCCCTATATTAAATCTCATAGAGGACTTTATTACCATAAATAAAGAGAATGTTTAATATGGTAGACATAGGAATGACAAATCAGTGGAAAATGGAATATAAAGAACTTTCACTAGTTAGATAAATAAGTGATAGAAAATGTCCCTTTTCTTAAAGATCGGAGAACAAAGGATTAGTGTCCATATGGCTGTAGTAGTATTGTAGGTTAAAATAAAATACCATATGAATCTTTATAGTAAATTACCTCTTGAACTCAGTTGCAAAATGATGACGATCCACTATGACATTATGTGATGTTCTAAGGGGGAAAAAAGGTCTGAATATACATCAATCCATATATATTATGATTTAAAGTGGCAGAATTAAAGTAGAACCTCATCTTATTATTTGCCATTTTGCTCAAAATGAAATACAGCTATGTGTGTGTGTTATGCCAACCTGGACTTCAGTAACCATGTTCTGCAGAATCCCCTTCCATACATAATTGCCTATATAATACATGTGTCATCAGAGATAATTTTCACAAGATTTAAAGACAGGGTGAAGCAGTATCTTTTTATATTCTGCTCAGATGAAGTTAGGACAGAGAATCTGGTTGCTCTCAATATTTACTGTTTCTTGTCTCCTGGCTTGTCTAGTTATTATGTGTCAAAAAAAAAGTCCACAGGTACTCCAGAGTCTTCTCTCATTAATTTCATTTCATTTGTGTTGAATGTGTTTGCATATCTCCCTGATGAGAAACATCAGCCTCTATATAAGACATTCAATAGAAACGCTCTGTGTAAGCAGCTTATTTATGTTTCTACCATCCTTAGGAGTTTGAAAAGGATACTGAAGTTTCTAATTTGTTATCATTATACTCACTGTATTTCCAACTTCCATTTATTCCAGACTTTGACTCTAGTATTGCACATGGAAGTGGAATAAATTCTTCAAATAGCTTTCACAGTTACCTAAGGGAAATATTTGAATCCTATGATATTTATATGTATTATGAAATCAATAAATCTTTCAATGATATACCTGATTTAAAATATATAGAGTATTATTTTATAAGAGTCATATGAAATGTCCATTATCATGAACATACTATTATGAGATTTTAAGATAAGTGCTTATATGTTATTACTTTGTGTATAGAAATTGATATTACAGCCACAGTCAAGTTTGCATATTTGCTTCTAGTATTGATTATTCAATAGCATAGATCTATTTTTGTCATTTATTCTAATAGTTTTCTCATACACAAATATTTGCCTCTCAAGTCACCAATGGAAGTGTTTTAAACGGCAAAATGATTCAACTTTAGGTATACATATGTAACAAATTTCTATTTGATTTTAAGAAGCATTCAGTTCCAGCTGGTTGTATAAGTGGGTTATTTTATAATAAATCTAGCTCTTTAGCTGTCAAAATTAAACACACAGATAGATAGATAGATAGATAGATAGATAGATAGATAGATAGATAGATACTCACATACATATTATGCAGAATAGTTTTTTTTATAATCACATCAGTCTACCCAGCTGTTACAAATCAAGCAATTTGAAAACACTTTTCACTAATAAAATATCATGTTGCTATTACTTTCCTAGTTCCTACACTGAGTGATAAGATTTTTTTTTCCTTAAACACAAATTACCATATACACACATGACACCTCCTTCTGACTCAAATGGTACAGCAAACAATAGAATTTACTGTTTTACAAAGATCAGAAATTACATTTTTCCACTAATGTAAATAATAGATTTAACATGATATGCCTTGTGGAGAAAGCTCAGTTATCTATGTAACTTCTTTACTTTTGTTCTATTATTTTATTACTGTCATTAATATCACATTAGGCTTTTACTACATGTGTATGCTTTATGCTCACTTTCATACAACTTGAAACACTTGTGATGAAGCATTTATCTTCATGAAATCTTTTAGTCTCTAATTTTAATAATACTTAAGACGAGCAGTATTAAGATTAACTCCTCCTTCCTCTACTGTCAGGATGGTCACAGTTTAATAAGTGTAATAGATGAACTGAATTTGCTGTTTTGCCTGTCTTAATAGCTTTATTTCTCAAAGACTTAGTAATAAGATCTCTATGGAGAACATCCCCCTAGGTTCACTCAATTTTTCATAAGATTACTTATTGTTTCCCACTGTGTTTAAACATTCATAAGTCATCACATCTCAAATGTACTAATACATCCTTTCTGTACATTAACATTAGGTTCTCATGCAGTACTTTTTCAATAGTAAGAGAGAAGTTTGTAAAAATCTTTTCTAATGCTCACTGTGCTATAAGCCTTTGCCTTCACAACTTGTCTATATGATTCATAATTTTATTTTGACTTGGGAAAGAATATATATAATCAGTGTGCACATTGATCATCTCTAGAATTTTAGGAAACAGGGGAGGATGTTTTAATTACTTTTGATTCTCTTGGCTAGCATGGCATGTGCCATATTGTAAGTGATTGATGTTTAATAGTGCTTAGCCTAAATGGGGAGAAAGCTTAAGGTTTAAATGCTTCTGTTATTGGATATTCTCCACTGTTGAGTGGAGAATGAGCTCTGACTCTCACACAAACTCTGGTGCCCCTTTTCTAATCACGTCCCCTGGATGGGGAAGCCTGGCAGCACTCAGAGGAAGGATAGCAAGTTACCAAGAAGAGACTCGATATTCTAAGAGCATATATAGGGGGAGGAGGTCTCCCTCAATCACAGACATAGGGAAGGGAAGAAGAGGGAAGTGGGAGGGAGGGAGGAATGGGAGGAAATGGGAAGGGCTAACAATCGAGATGTAATATGAATAAATTAATAAAAAATGAAAAAATAAATGCTTCTGTTATTGTTTTCATTTAGATTGTTATTTTCTCCTCAATAAATTTTGCTACAAAATATCTAATAATGGAATTTGGCTGAAAATTTAATAAAATGATTGGATTTGCATACAACAGTGAGTTTACATTAAGAATTATAAGTATAACAATAGCAATAAAAACAAAGAAACAAAAATACTTTGCCTAAAATACAAGGAATTTAAGAAGCATAATTATTTAGTGGAAATGACTTACACCTCTAATTTCTTATTTGATGCAGACACTTTCTAACCAATTTAAGTCTATTTTCTCATTTATATTTCATATAGGATATCTGAGTTTGGAAAATAATGAAGAAATGACTGATGAAATCCAATTTCTTATTCATAGTCAACAACATCTGTAGAAATTATACGGCATGTCCATTAATTTTTTTGAAAATTATTTTGAAAATAATTAAAATGACTACGAGTTGCAATGGCCAACTGATTAATGCATCTGGAATGGATATACTGCTTCATATATTCTAAATTATCTTGAATATTCCAAAGTATTTTTACAACAACTTTTCAATTGTTCATTTGAATTTCACAACAATTTTGGGGAAAAAGTTTTTCTTATTTGAAGATGAAGAAATAGATACATAGGCAATTTATGTACTTTTTTGTCTAAAAGCAATATAATCCTGTGTTTCATATTTGATTCACCTAACATGACTATATTTCTATTATTCAATCATAAGTATGGTAATTTGTGAAGTTTCTCTCAGTTTAGGCAAAAATATGCAAATTTAATTTTTTCCATTTTGTGATATAGATATATTTGAGTAAAAATATAATAATGTGATTTTGGCAAAGAAAAATTTTTGTTAATATAGTACTATATCATCATATTTCATACAAAGTATGAGGGACTTTTGTAATGAATATGAGTAAATAAAACTCTTTATAAATATGAAGCTGTAACCAAGTCCAAGAGCATACCAAAGATATCATTCACCAAGACTAATTAAGCTTCATTCCTGACATGCAGGGATGTTTAAATATACAGAAATCTACTAATGTAATCCACCATATAAAAAAATTGAAAGGAAAAAAAAAAACACTATCTTCTCCTTACATACTGGAAAAGCACTTAACAAAATCCAATACCCATTTATGTTCAAAGTTTTGGAGAGATCAGGGATACAATGCACACACCTAAACATAATAAAAGCTTTATACAGCAAGCCAATAGCCAACATCAAATTAAATGGAAAGAAACTCAAGGATATTCCTCTAAATTCAGGGACCCAGAAAAGGCTGCCCACTTTCTCCATATCTCTTCAATATAGTTCTTGAAGTCTTAACCAGAGCAATAAAGACAACAAAAGGAGAGCAAGTGGATCCAAATGTGAAAGGAGGACGTCAAATTATCCCTATTCGCAGATGATATGATAGTGTACATAAATGGCCACAAAAATTCCACCAGAGAACTCCTACAGCTGATAAACACCTTTAGCAAAATGGCTGAATACAAATTTAACTCAAAAAAATCAGTAGCCTTCCTGTATACAAATGACAATCCTGCAGAGAAAGCAATTAGGGAAACTACACTCTTCATGATAGCTACAAACAAGATAAAGTATCTAGGAATAACTCTAACCAAGCAAGTGAAAGACTTATTTGAAAAAAAAAAAAACTTCAAATCTCTGAAGAAAGAGAGGGAAGATGAATGACATTAGATGATGAAAATTTCTCCCTTATTCATGGATCATGAGAATTAACATAGGAAAAAATGACCATCTTACCAAAAGCAATTTGCAGATTCAATGCAATCCCTATCAAAATACCTATACATGTTTAAAGACATTGAAAGATAAATTACCAATTTATTTTGGAAAAACAAAAAACCCAGAAGAGCTAAAACAATCCTGTTCAATAAAAAATCCTCTGGAGGAATCTTTATACCCAATCTCAAACTGTACTAGAGAGCAGCAGCAATTGAAACAGCACGATACTAGTATAGAAACAGGCTGGTTGATCAAAGGAATTGAATCAAAGACCCAGAAAAAAATCCACACACATATGAACACTTGATTTTTGACAAAGAAGCCAAATCAATTCAATGGAAAAAGGATAGCATCTTCAACAAATGGTGCTGGTCTTACTGGATGTCTACTTGTAGAATGGTGCAAGTAGATCCATATTTATTACCACGCACAAAACTCAAGTCTAAGTGGATTAAAGACCGCAACATAAAATCAGAGACACCAAATCTGTTAGAAAAAAAAGAGGGGGAAGAGCCTGGAACTCATTAGCATAGGAGACAACTTACCGAACAGAACTTCAACAGCCCAGGCTCTAAGGTCAACAATTAATAAATGGGACATCATGATGCTGAGAAGCTTCTCTAAGGAAGAAGACACTGTCAACAGAATAAAGTGAAAGCCTTCTGAATGGGAAAAGATCCTCACTAACCCTACATCTGACAAAAATCTAATATACAAAATATATAAAGAACTCAAGAAATTAAACACCATCAACCCAAATGACCCAATTAAGAAATGGGGCTCAGAGAATTATCAATAGAGTAATAACAAATGGCAGAAAAACTCCTAAAGAAATGCTCAGCTTCCTTAGTCATCAAAGAAATGCTAAACAAAATGACTCTGAGATTCCATCTTATACCCATCAGAATGGCTAAGATCAAAAACTCAAGTGACAGCATATGCTGGCGAGGATGGGGAAAAAGAGAACCACTACTTCATTGCTGGTGGGAGTGCAAACTTGTACACCCAATTTGAAAATCAACCTGGTGCTTTCTCAGAAAACTGGGAATAGGGCTAACTCAAGACCCAGCTACTCCACTCCTTGGAATACAACCAGAAGATGCTCTACCACACAACAAGGACATATGCTCAACCATGTTTATAGCAGCCTGATTGGTAATACCCAGAGCCTAGAAACAACCTAGATGTCCCTCAGACAAAGAATAAAGAAACTGTGGTACATTTACACTATAGACTACTACTCTGCTACTAAAAACAAGGAAATCCTGACGTTTGCAGGCAAATGGATGGAACTAGAGGTGATCATCCAGAGTTAATCCAGACCCAGAAAGATACACATGGCATATACTCACTTATAATTGGACATTAGCCTAACAAAGATGCCCCTTCAAAGTCTTCACTTAGCCAGAGATTGAGATAGATACTGGGACTTCCTATTGGGACTCTAGAAGAGAGAGGTAAGGAAGAATGGGGAAACAGAAGTCTCCAGAGGATCCTAGAAACCTACAAGAAGACCATTAAGGTTGTCCTATCTGGATCCAGGTGGTTCACCTCAAACTACTGTATCAACAAAAGACAAGGCATGTAGTAAACCTAGACCTCCTATCCAGATCTAGCCAATGGACACCACATTCTAGACAATTGTGTGCAGAGCAAGGACTGACTTGGACACGAATTTTGGTGCCGTCTATTTGACCACTTCCACTTGGTGACGTGATCTGTTGACACTGAGAGAAAGAGTAAGCAGCTACCAGGAAGAGACCTGACAGGCTGTGATCTTATTGTGGGGAATGACGTCACCTACTTTCACCGACCTAGGGGAGGGGAATAGGATGAAAGAGGGAGGGAAGGGGAACGGGAAGATACAAATGAGGAAATAACAATTGAGATATAATCTGAATAAATTACTTAAACAAAATTTAAAATATATAATGCAAATTACTGAAATTATTATGATTCTTATTTTCAGTTACTTAACAAGTTATTAAGAAAAGAGAACAGATTAATGCCACAAAACAAAATTGTTCAAAATTCAAACAAAAAATTTTAGAGTGCTGTTAAAAGCATAAAACTTATTGTGGATGTAAGTAATTGATATTAGTATGCCTGTTATAATAAATCAAGTTTTCTTAAATGTCATATTTGAACATTCAAGGGACATTTAGGTAAAAAATCTTAGTACTGACTGTTGTGACTGAATTAAAACAAAAAGGATGATAACATTTTGGTATAGGGAAAATGATCATTGAAAATAATAGCAAATGAAATGGCATTCACTGGGTTTAAACATCAGAAACACACAAGTTCTGTACTACATATTTGTATGTGTCATTATGTACCAGTTGCCAATATAGATATATGTATAACTCTTTACATATATGTATGCATGCCTGTGTATTTGCAAATTATTACAAAGTAATGTGTTTCTTTGTGACATTTCATATATGCACATAATATGCTTTTATTCCATAATCCATTATTATTCATTTTTTTCTGTCCAAGGCTCATCCTCATCCCATTTCATATGCCAAATTTTCTCTCTTATGATATTTTATCTAATTTCCACATATGAAAGAAGCCATGCAAAAGATATTCTCAATCTGACTTATTTTTCTTGATGTAATTATCCATTTATATTTTGTAAAGTGGCATATATATTATACATATCACATTTAACAGAGGTGACATTACTAATAACTATATTTTTGTTCCTAGAGAATGTACATGTTGTAACCTAAATTCCAACATACTTAGACGTAAAACTTTGGGAATATAATTTGGTCATGATATAACCACACTGGTTGCAGTTATTGTCATTCAAATAGAGATTTCAATAAGCTTTTTTGACGGTGTCAGAAATGAAGAATTTCCCCATTCTTCTATGCTATTCTCGCCTAAAGTCTCAATAGGATGTCCTCTCCTCTGACCCACTTTCTTGGTAAGTAAAGTTTTTCATGGGACCTATCCCTTGGACTAGTATTTTGATAGAAGTGAGTATATACCATTTGTCTCTTTTTGCTTCTGGGTGAACACACTCATTATGATAATTTCTAGTTCAATCCATTTGTCCACAAATTTCGGGAATTCCTTGTTTTTAATAGCTGAGTAGTATTCCATACTGTAAATGTACCACAGATTCTTATTCCATTGTTCTAATGAGGGACACTTAGGCTGTTTCCATGTTCTCGCTATTATGAATAAAGCGGCTATGAGAGTAGCATGGAAGAATGGGGAAATAGTAGGACCCACAGGGTTCTGGAAACCTACAAGAAGAACTTCATGACAGGCAGATCTGGGTCCTGGGGTCCTCCACAAACTAAGGCACCAGCCAAGGAGACTATAGGCAGTAGGCTTCGAACCCCTACCAAGACTTAGCCAACAAACATGATATTCTCCACCGTTGAGTAGAGAGTGAGATCTGACTCTCACACAAACTCTGGTGCCCCTTTTCTGACCACGTCCCCTGGATGGGGAGGCCTAGCAGCACTCAGAGGAAGGATAGCAAGTTACCAAGAAGAGATTCGATATTCCAAGAGCATATATAGGGGGAGGAGGTCTCCCTCAATCACAGACATAGGGGAGGGGAGAAGGGGGGAAGTGGGAGGGAGGGAAGAATGGGAAGAAACAGTGGAAGGGCTAATAAAATTCCTTGTTTTTAGTAGCTGAGTAGTATTCCATAGTGTAAATGTACCACGTTTCTTAGTCCATTCTTCTACTGAGGGACACTTAGGCTATTTCCATGTTCTGGCTATTATGTATAAAGCAGCTATGAACATGGTTGAGCATATGTCCCTGTTGTGTGATAGGGCATTTTCTGGGTATATTCCAAGGAGTGGGATAGCTGGGTCTTGAGGAAGCCCTATTCCCATTTTTCTGAGAAAGCGCCAGATAGCTTTCCAAAGTGGTTGTACTAGTTTGCATTCCCACCAGCAATGAAGAAGTGTTCCTCTCTCTCCACATCCTCGCCAACATGTGGTGTCATTTGAGCTTTTGATCTTAGCCATTCTGACGGGTGTAAGATGGAATCTCAGAGTTGTTTTGATTTGCATTTCTCTGATGACTAACGAGGACGAGCATTTCTTTAAGTGTTTCTCAGCCATTTGATATTCCTCTGTTGAGAATTCTCTGTTACGTTCCAAGCCCCATTTCGCAATTGGGTTGTTTGGTTTTGTGGTATTTAATTTCTTGAGTTCTTTATATATTTTAGACATTAAACGTTTGTCAGATGAAGGGTTGGTGAAGATCTTTTCCCAGGCTGTAGGCTGTTGCTTTATTCTACTGACAGTGTCTCCTGCCTTACAGAAGCTTCTCAGCCTCATGAGGTCCCATTTATTAATTGTTGACGTTAAGGCCTGGGCTGTTGGTGTACTGTTCAAGAAGTTGTTTCCTGTGCCTATGTGTCCCAGGCTCTTCCTGGTATATACTCACTTCTATCAAAACACTAGTCCAAGGGATACGTCCCATGAAAAACTTTACTTACCAAGAAAGTGGGTCAGAGGAGAGGACATCTAATTGAGACTATTTGGTAAGATATTTCTAAGGGTACAATAATGGCTCACACATCCTGGTGGTAAGTAATAGTTGTCTAATTGGGTTTAACTTCCTGTGTGATAAGAGGAAAATCATGTCTGGAAATGGAAATCTATATAAGTACCCATTGCTAGTAATCTATACATCTTAGAAGAGAAGCTATCACCTCCACTCTCCTAAACATATGTATTCCAAATTGCATTCTAAATTTTTACTATTTAAAAAGATATAGAGACGCATGGGAGAACAGCAAAATAAAAGGATCCAGAGGGTCCTAGAAATCTACAAGTAGAACAATATGATAGGCAGATTTGGGCCCAGGGGTCCCGCTCAAACTAAGGCACCAGCCAAGGACAATACAGGAGGTAAACTTTAAACCCCTTCCCAGATCTAGCCAATGGTCAGAATATTCTCCACAGTTGAGTGGAGAGTGTGATACGACTTTCTCACGTACTCTGGTGCCTCACATTTGACCATGTCCCCTGGAGGGGGAGACCTGGTGGCACTCAGAGGAAGGACAGCAAGTAGCCAAGAAGAGACTTGATACCTTATGAGAATATATAGGGGGACGTAATCCCCCTCAGGAACAGTCATAGGGGAGGGGAATAATGGGAAAATGGGGGGGGGAGGAGTGGGAGGATACAAGGGATGGGATAAACATTGAGATGTAACAAGAATAAATTAATAAAAAAAATAAAAATAAATAAAAATAAAAAATAAATAAAAATAAAATGTATACTTATCCTTTTTATTGTCACCATTAGATTTTTATTCTTTTTTAAAATACATTTATTTTATTACACATGTGTAAAACAAACTATATACAGCAGGGAGGACCTTGTGACAATCATGAGAATCATGAGTTCTATACATGTTACACTCATAGTGATTTGGCTATTTGTATTTGTCCATCTTGAAGTAAACGTCTCCTGTCTTGTTGTGTCTAAATTTCTGAATGAAATTCAATATCTATCCTATCTCAACTCTAGTAACTTAGCTTCTTTATCTTGATCTAAAACAATCTTATCCCCTACCCAAGTAAACTTGATTATAAAACTATACTATCTGGCCTTCAATGCCCCTCAAAGACTTGAGAAGGAGTAAAACTTATAATCCTAAATTTCTTTGACAAGTTAACTCCTGACAACACTGAGTTGACCTCAAAGAAGATGATGAGTATTAAAGATCCTCCCTATGGAGATGGCTTCTAATATGACAAACCATCCACTGGGCAAAATGTCCTTGTTCCTGCCACAAACAGAATCTGCCTAAAAATGGACAGCTTAGATGCAGTCAGAGTTGATGGCCATACTCGGCCCAGACAGGGTAAGCAAGTCGTCAATAGTTCCTGCCCTACGAATAAGTCTGGCAGAGATATTGGGCCAGAAATCCAAAGATGAGGCTCCAACATTTTAGAGGGTGTTGGGTGACTGCTCAGGCAGTAAACCCTCTAAGCCAATTTTTATATTTTGGAAGCTGCTAACCCGAACTACTGGTTTACTTATCCTTTTTTATTTATTCTTCCCACAGTTTCCCCCATTCATTCTTGCTCCTTCTCTCTTAGATCAATGTGTCATCCATTTCCCTTCAAAAATCAGCGGTCTTTCTAATTATATCAACTTGTTATGCTCACATGTTCTAATAAGACTAGGCAGAAACCCTCATATCAAGGTTAGATGAGGCAATCTAATAGGACAGGATCACAAGAGTACGCAAAAGAGTCAGAGACACCCTTACTCACACTGCTGAGAGTCCTACATGAACACCAAGCTAAAAACCATAATATATATGCAGATTATTTAGTGAAAACCCATGCAGGCTCTGTGAATGTCTTTCAGTCTCTTTTAGCTAGCCCTATAAGCCTTAATTAGTTGATTGTGTGGGCCATGCTCTCCTGGTCTTCTCTACCACTTTGGCTCCTAAACTCATTCCTGCCTTTCTTCTGCAGTGTTCCCAAATAATGTTTGGCTGTGGGTTTGTGGATCTGCCCACAACATCCTACAATACTTACTCTTCTATCCAAACAAAAGTGTAGCTCTCACACCTCATCAAATAAGCTTTCTTTTCAGCAGATGGAAATCATTACAGAAAACTACAACTAATCAACCCTAATTGACTCATCTACAACAACACAATTTAGCCATGTAAATATCAGGAGACAATTTAGAAAAGGGCAAGGAAGATTGTTAAGATGCAGAGGAATAAGAAATTTGCCTGTAGATAGTATCATCTAGAAATGTCTGAGAAGCTACACTCATGAAATCTCACCAACATGGCTACCCACATATGCTTGAAAATGGAAGACACTATTTGTCATGCTAATGTGGTCTGGGGAAAGCTCATAGGGTCTCATGCCTACACAAAGAACTATAGGCAACTAAGAAATTCCAAGAGGAAGAAAACTAATCTTCCTCAGGTAAGAGCAAACTTATGAAGACAACACCAAATGATAACCCTTGAAAACATTCAAGTAATAGTATACACAGAGAGCAGATATTATTTGCATATTTTACATACAACACACACACACATACACACACACACACACACACACACACATATATATATATATATATATATATATATATATATATATATATATATACATACATATGCAAAAAACCAATAACATTTGTAGAGGTTGCAAATTTGAGAGGGAATGAGGGTCGAAGGAAGGATTATTATTATTAAAATGTTTTAATTGACCTTTTTCCATGTACAATATGCATTAAACACTATACATTTCATCAAACATCTGAATAGTTTAGAATTTTAATCAACATTACAGTTTTATAATTAGATTTTTGCTAATTATATTTTTAATATCTCCACTATGCAAGCATATGCATTTGTAAAGTAGTATTAAATTTAGTAAAATACTTGTATAGCATGTATAAGCCCTGTATTCAATCCCTAGCACTGCAGATAAGAAGAACATCACCAACTACATTGACAATAACTTGGTATAATCTCAGAATTAAAATGTAGTAGAATCAGGATTTTTAAAAAAAAGAAGAAACTTGTTTTATGAGGTAGGTTCTCTGCTACCACAATATTTTATCCAGATTTTGGGCCAAATGCTTTTCCAATAGCAAGATACAAAAATTACAAATAAAAACCAAATAATAGATCATAAATGTTTTGAAGAGCATAGAGGAACATGTGAGGAGTTGGTGCAGCAATTTTTGTTTGTTTAAATATTAGAGTACTCCTGCATGAAAATTTTAAGAACATTACAAAAATAAAATTTTCAAAATAAACACAAAACAGAATAAGCTAAATGAGAGAGTGTTTTTAAAATATTATTAGGCATCTGCTTAATTACCAGAATTGTATAAGTCTTTACATTTTTTATTTAAATACAAATATTAAAGTGGATTGGTGTGCACGTATTTGAGTATATATGGTTGCCGAATGCATCAATTTCACACTGATATTCTTCACTGCAAACATTATAGGTCTCTATAAAAATAAGGAGATACTACTATCTCTTTAACTTCCAAAGTGGATTACACTGTGTGGGACTTCCAGTTAAGAGAGGTAGACATCAACCACCCATAAATCTTTTGAATCAAAATTTGTCTTATCTACAAGAAGTATAGAGATAAGAATGGAGAAGAGATTGAGAGAATGGCAAACCAATGACTGGCCCAACTTGAGACTCTCACCATGGAAAGGATCCAACCCCTGTCACTATTAATGATACACTGCTATGATTGCAGATAGGAACTAGCATAACTGTCTTCTGAGAGGAGTCATTTAGCAGCTGATGGAAGTAGAAGCAGAGACTCACAGCCAAACAGTAGGCTGAGCAAGGGGTCAAGGATAACACACACATACACACACACACACACACACACACACACACACACACACACACACACACACCTACAAAGTAAACTAACCTGGGCCCATGGGTGCTCACAGAGACTGAATCAGCAATGAAAGTGCATGCATGGACTGGGCCTAGACCCCATACACATATGTAGCAGATGTGCAGCGTTTTCATTATGTGGGTCCCCTAACAGTGGCAAGTCGAGGCTGAAAAAAACTGTTCAAATTTGTAATGTACATAAGTATCTCCATTTTCCCTACTTGTCAGCTTAGACACCACAGAGTAAACTGAATAAGGGTGTAGACCAATGGTTGGCTGGATGCTCAACAGACTTTCTCTCAGGACAACTTTCCAAGCCAAAACTGATTATTACTGACAGTGGCTTCCATTGAACTGAGGGTCCAGAATTAAATTGCTGGTGTAGGCAAATGCTGGTAACTTCCTGGTGTGGGATTACACATATTAAGGTAAGCATAGGCTAGAGTTGTTGCCTCAAGCAAGGGCTTTCCACTGGTAGGGGTAAAATTTAGACATACCAAGATAAGAAAGGTATTTTCTTCAAGGTTGTCAAATACAAACAGCCAAAGCACTAAGAACATATTATTTATATAATTCCTGTTTGTGTCATGGTAATTCTTGCTATAGGTACTTTATTGTATATATGTGGATTAATATAAATATATATGTAAAAATAATAAATTTTCAAAAAGAAGGAAAGGACCATGCACAGACACACACACACGCACACTTGATTATGAATTAAGACAGAGTCCAGCATGTAAGTTCCAACAAGCTTCTTCTTATAAGCTTCTCTAACTTTGCATATATACACACATCCATACATGCATTCATACACATATACACACATATTAACATATTGTGTGGATGGAAACGGTTTCCAATAACCTTACACACATACCTATACACATACACACATCTTCATGGATGCAAGAAACTCCAAAGAGTGAGTTCCAACAACTTTACACATATACACATATACACATTTACATATATATATACATTTACATAGATATACACATATACACATTTACATATATATATATTTGGTGGATATAACAAACTCTAAAGAATGAGTTACAGCAATCTTATTCTTTTTCCTATAGCTTATATATCCCAGTAAAATCTTTCAAACAATAAAATATCACAACATAGCTACATTCTATTTTTTTAAGTGAATGATTACAATGAGTATATGTTAGAAAAACATGTTCCTCAATACCTTCATAAGATCAAATATTTAACATATTATGGATGAAAAACACATATGAAAAACAAATTATTCCTAAGAACCCATATACACTTGTAACTAAGGAATTTCTTATATATTAACAAAGTGTGAACAAGCAAGGTAACTTGTCAGCCAATTTTTCTTTACCAGAAGGCTGAAATTTGTGGTTGCAAAGAAAGAAAGATTTGATTATCTTATAAAGTAATCTTTAAAAAAATCTTAAACGAATCACAAACTTAAGCTTTTATAAAAAAAAAAAAACTATCAGCCATTTCTACTTTAAATATTAAGGTGTGTATCTACTCAGTAATATTTTTATTAAATCATATTAGGAATCTGAGGGTAAAAATAGGATAAGAAAATGAATCATTGTCTCAGTCACTGACTAAGTTTGAATGAATCACATCAGCTAGTGCTACTCTGGGCTATTATTCTTGTTTGACAACCTCAAAAAATTCCTAAATTTATTAAGAGTATACTTTTACTTAACTTCAAATTGTTCTAAGATCTTCTGCATCAGAAACACTAGCAAAAACATCTTTACCCAAACTTGATAAACTATTTTTTGAAATTCTTTCTAAGGGTAGTGGTCACTCTTACCAGTCTACATTTGCAGGTTCTTTGCAAAAGTCGTGGTTGAATTATTAATCTGCTCCAGCAGCAATGCCTGAAGGAGATAAGGCATTGTTATTGTGACTTCCAATGATACTGTCCAGTAAGGGGCTGAAAGTCCAATTATAGCACTCACACAATTTATATAATAGGTGGATTAAAAAGAACACAAGAATAGTAAGCAGAGCTATGCTCCATAACAGCATGAAGTCCTGTGGACAAGTAACTCTCTGGGTTTGGCTTTGTCAAGACATGCCCATCCTGAGTATGCTAACCAGTGGGGCACATTCCATGAGTTCTAAAGCTGCTTTGCTATTCCTCCTGCATGGTCCCTGACACCTACTTATTACTGCTTCTTCTACATGTTAAAAATATTTCTTTTTGATTTTTATGTGTTTGAATGTTCTGCCTGCCAGCATGTCTGTATACCATGTTTGTGCCTGGTGCTCATGTAGGAAAGAATGTGTTAAATTTTCAGAAACTAGAATTGCAGATGATTGTGAGCTACCCTGTTGATGTTAGGAATAGAACCTGGGTATTAGAGTGAACTAAGGCTACTGGTCACCCATTCAGTCAATAATATCCATAAAGTTGCCATATGTGTAGTTTTAAAATTCTTGTGTGTGTGTGTGTGTGTGTATGTGTGTGTGTGTATGTGTATAGCATATTTCTAAGTCTTAGAAATAAACACAACATAAAGAAAAAATGTGTTTAAAAGATTTTTAAAAACTTAATAATCTTAACTTAAGAGAAAAATTACTAAATTGATTTCTATTTTTAATATCTATTCGATACCTCAGTTTTTCATATTTAATAACATTTTATGGACCTCAACTGCATTTTCAATCAGCTAATGTGGAACTATGCTAGTATGTTTAATGAAAATATTTGCATATAAATTAAATTAAAAACAAACTGGAAGAGAAAAATGTTAGAAGAGAATGTATCTTCATTCTTCTTTTTTGATCTAATAATCTTCATTTTAGTATTAAAAGGTTTATCTTCAACACCTTAGAGATCTACAAATTCAGCTAGAAGTTGAGGCCAAACCTATACTTGTGCCTATTACTGTGTGATTATTTATATTCAGAATTTTTCAGCAGTTGTATCTTGGGAGATACAGATGCTCTTTTTGTAAGGCACTCGCTAGTAAACTCGGGTTAAAAAATAAATGTGAAGAAACAAAAATTATCATTAAATGTACTATAAGTCCATTATATTCTATTTAACAATTTTTGTGAGATAAGAAGAAAATCAGGACAAATCAGTATTTTGTACTCATACATGTATGTATATGTATGTTCATATGTATAGGAATATACATAGACATATTTTTCTAGTAGTTGAAGTTGCTGTGTTATATGTACTGTGCTACATTTTCTTTAGATAAAATATCTAATAAAAAATTAAAAATGAAAAATTTTGAACTGGTAGTATCACAAATGGACAGGAAAATCACATAATTATTGATGAAGCAAAGTCAATATACACTGAAATCACAATCTATTTTCTCAGTGGACACCACCACAAACACGCAGATAAAGTATCTGATAGTGGAATCCATTAACAATTTTCTCTTTTCCTTTTTTCTGTAAATATGACATGTCTCTAAATTTACAGTTTTTATGCCAAAACCTTTAGTCAGGAATGTCTTGTATTTTAGGAAGGAATTGTTAAATTTCATGAAACCATTTTTTATTGCAACATTCAGGCAATTTAGTTTCCTAATAGTTTCTCTTGTCATATTATTATTATTATGAGAAAGCTGCGTTTAGGTAGTAACAATACTGTTTTTGGCCACAGAAATTGGGCAGCAATAGAGGCCAGTCATATACAGAATTGGAAAAAAAAAACAATGTATTAGTCCCTAATTCTCCCTTCTCAAACACACAGGCACACACACACACACACACACATACACACACACACACACACACACACACACACACACACACACACACACACACACACACTCAATAGTTGAACTAATAACAGTCCTAAAAAGAAGAAGTGTCATTATAGAGGTGTGAATGGATGAACCCGAATCATTGTTTCACTTGAAACTATGTAAGATAGCAACAATGGTGTGTATCCACTAACAGCTAATTTTTTTAAAGCTACTGACATTTTCTTATCTTGCTTTCATCCAAAAGTCTCATGTAAACAACAGAGATATGTGGCAAGTCCTTATAATTATGAGATCAAACATCACAAGAGGTCTGTGACAATGTGAGCCCATGATGCTGCGGCAGAAGTCACATAGCCTCCACAGGCACTAGCACCACAGGCCAATCCCAGTTGGAGCCACATGACAGGATGCTCTTGTCCACACAGGAAAGATCTGAACCAATCAGTCTCTGGACTGTAACATGGGTGACCAGCCATTCCACCCCTGACTATCAATTTACGCCCTCTGTGATTGCTTCTTAGCCCAACCAGTCAAATTAGAAGATAGTACACCCTCTTAGAAATCTCCTAGTTTCCTATAAAAAGGCCTGACAACCTTTGTCTAGGGTCACTGCCATTTTGTATGGATGATGAACCCCTGTATATAGGCTGTTTCTGTAAGATAAATTCTTTGTTTTTACATACTATTTGAGCCTCAGGTCTTTCTTCAGTGATATTCGTACCCTTACAAATGAAGAGGGAATCATTAGAAATGAACAACCAAAAAAAAAAAAAAAAAAAAAAAGAATTCTGCCTAAAATGGGCAAGCTTGGATGAAGGCCAAGACAACTGACTAGCTCTGCCAAGATAGGGTAAGCAAGTCCTTATAATAGCTCTTGTTTCACAAATATGTCTGTCAGATATACTGGACCAGAAGGCTGAACATGATGTTCCAATCTTAGAAAGTGTTCATGTGGCTGTCCAGGGAACAAACCATCTCTGTCATTTTTTTTTTTTTTAATTTCTGGAAGTTGCTAGCCTACACTTCCTGTTTACTCAGGTAAATCATTTTATTCCTTCTCAACTCTCTGACAGGGTTGAGAAATAGATAGTTATAGTGTTACAACTAAGGTTAGGAATTTGCTTAGGAATTAAGATGTTTTAAGGTATAGATAGATGTTTTAACATTTATTGGTGCAGATAGAGAATAATTTAGCTAAAAAACCATAGACTCACCAAGATAGGATAAATAATATTTTCTTGAAATTTGACAAATGCTTTTGAACTATGCATCATGTATGTAGTTCTTCCCTACTGTTTTTATGATTGTTTCATAGTTATTCTTAGTGTATATAATTCAAACTTGGCTTTTTAATTAGAGAGAAAGGAGAGATGTTGGAGGAAAGCCCAATTATGTTTTTTAATTTTTTTAATTTTTAAAATAATTCATTCAAATTACAACCTGATTATTATTCCTTCACTTGTATCTTCCCATTCCCCCTTCCATCCCTCTTTTGACCTATTCTTTGCCCCTAGAATCGTGACAGAAGGGGACCTCCTGCCCCATCATAAGGTCACAGCCTATCAGATCTCATCCTCTTTCTCTGAGTGCCACCAGGACTCCCCACCAGGAGGAAGTGGACAAATAGGGGACACCAGAGTTCATGTCAGAGGCAGTCCCCACTCTCTATACAACTGTGGAGAATGCTCTGTCCATTGGCTAGAACTGAATAGTGGGTCTAAGTTTACTACATGCATTGTCTTTGGTTGGTACAGCAGTTTGTGCAGGGGCCCCTGGGTCCAGATCCACCAGCATTGATGGTCTTCTTATATGGTTCCTGGATGCTCTGGGTCCTTCTATCTCCCCATACTTCCATAACACTCTCACCTGTAGTGCCAATAGGGAGCCCCAGCATCTGTCCCAATTCCCCACTGAGCGAAGAGTTTCAGAGGACATTCATGTTGGGCTAGTATCCACTTATAAGTGAGTATATACCATGTATGTCTTTCTGGGTCTTGGTTACATCACTCATGATGATTATTTCTAGTTCTATTCATTTCCCTGCAAATTTCAAGATTTCCTTGTTTTTGATAGCTGAATAGTATTCCATTGTGTAAATATATCACAGTTTCTTTATCCATTCTTCATCTGAGGGACCATCTAGTTTTTTTCCAGGTTCTGGCTGTTCTGAATAAGGCTTCTATGAACATAGCTCAGCAAATGTAAGTGTTGTGTGGTAAAGCATATTTCAGGCATAGCCAACATCAAATTGAATGGAGATAAACTCAACAAAATTCCACTAAAATCAGGCACTAGACAAGACTGTCCATTATTTTCATATCTCTTCAATACTGTACTTGAAGTTCTTATAGAGCAATAAATAAGACAACAAGAAGAGATCAAGGTGATCCACATCAGAAAGAAGGAAGCCAAATTATCCCTATTCACAGATGATATGATGGTGTACATAAATGACCCCCAAAATTCCAGCAGAGAACTCCTACAGCTGACAAAAACCTTCAGCAAAGTGGCTGGATACAAAATCAACTCAAAAAAGTCAGTAGCCCTGCTGTATACAAATGACGATCATGCTGAGAAAGAAATTAAGGAAACTACGCCCTTCACAATAGGCACAAATAATATAAAGTCTCTGAAGAAGGAAATTGAAGATGACATCAGAAGATGGAAAGATCTCCCTTGTTCCTGGATGGGGAGAATTAACATAGTAAAAATGACCATCTTACCAAAAGCATTTTACAGATCCAATGGAATCCCTATCAAAATACCAAAATATCAACTTCACATGGAAAAAGAAAAAAAACAGAATAGCTAAAACAATCCTGTACAATTAAAGATGCTCCAGAACAATCTCCCTCCCTGATCTCAAGCTGTGCTATAGAGCAACAGTAATTAAAACAGCATGGTACTGGCATAGAAATAAGCTGATTGATCAATGGAATCAAATCAAAGACCCAGAAATAAATCCGCACACCTATGGACACTTGATTTTTGACAAAGAAGCCAAATCCATATAATTGAAAAAGGATAGCGTCTTCAACAAATGGTGCTTGTCTAATTGTATGTCTACATGTAGAAAAATGCAAATAGACTCTTAATTATCACCAGACACAAAACTCAAGTTCAAGTGGATTAAAGACCTCATCATAAAACCAACTGTATTTTCAAATGCTGATTTCAGTGCCTTGAGATCTAGTTACTTCCCTGCCATGGACATTGTTATGAATGTTGAACTATCTCCTGTAACTATGTTATGATTAGGAATGTTTCCCAATTATACATGATTGGATAAATAAATATACTGAAGCATAAGGCTGGATGGAAGAGAGGGAGGCAGAGTTTTGAGTGTCTGGGGTCAAAAGAGGAAGGGGATGCAGAGAAGATAGAGCAGGAGAAGAGGAGCAGGAGGGAGAATCCAGAGAGAAAGAAGTTAGCAAGAGACAAGATGGATGATTGGCATAAGGCTATAAGGACAGAACGATGGATCAGAAGCCTCTCAGAGCCGTCAGATTGGCAAGTGACTGGCTTTTATGTGGGTTTAAAGGTACTAGGATTAGTTAGAGTAGCTCAGAATTGGCCCAGCCTGTGCTTACAGCTTAATAATAATAAAACCAAACAAAGAAATTATTGATTCTTGCTTAACTTACAAACATTCTCAATTAAGTAGCATCTTTTCCATAAATTGTTACCAAGTAGTTGGTAAATATTAACAAATTATCCTTTACTTTTCCCCTTTAAATCATACCTGCAGTATTCTCTCAATAAAAACATGTTTTTACTTCTGCCAGAGTTAGTCATAGGTGTTGCTGTTATTCTTGTCTTGGCACAATTGTAGAAAAGAAAGATTTTCAATTCTAAGATTTTCATAATCAGTAACAGGTAAAGTAATGTCATCATAGATAATAATTTAAGCATAATATAATGATACAAATATATTGCACTTTCATATGCTGTTATCTCTGAGCAAAAGACCTATTCTTTCAAATTTTTCACTACCACATACATACATGTGTTCACCACTTGAACAATAATTATACCAGATATATAAATTCTATTCAAAAAAGTTCTCATTTCTTAATGAATAGTAATACTGAACATTTAGACATCTGAGATTACTCTTTGTAATTTTAAACCTGAGATAACATATGTAAAAAAGCAGAAACTAAATGAAACCAGAGAGAGAGAGAGAGAGAGAGAGAGAGAGAGAGAGAGAGAGAGAGAGAGAGAGAACATAAAACACTTGACTATATGTGAAACTTACAACCAAATATTTTATTTTCCTGCAAATTTGTCAGCTGTGTCTAACACTAAGTTTTTGTCCAAAAGATGAGGATTTTTTTTTGTACTTCAATTATGTATTACAGTTTCAATACTATCAAATGTGAAAATGTTTTTGTCAGCATTCTCTGTCATTTGCTGATGTAAAGTTTTAAGTCCAATTAGTCCCAAAAACTATTAACTGACTTTTAAATCTACAATGAGATTACCACTGATTGAACACTAATAAGAATTGGTGTTTGCTGTTTAGATGTTAAGATATTTTTAGATATTGATTTACATTCAGAATTTTAGAATCACCAAGATAGGAAAGATGTTGCCAAAGGTTGCCAAATACAAATATCTAAAACACTAAAAATATAACACTTACATAATTTCTGATTGTTTCGTGGATCTCATTGCTGTAGGTAGTTTATTATATATGTACAGTAATATAAATGCACATGTAAGAAATAAAAAATATTTAATATAAATCAAAAACAAAATAAAAACAAAAAAAAATTCATGTTTGTCTTTTAAACATGTAAACCTATGTTATTAATTGCTTGGTAATGACTAAGCCTTCTCATAGCCTATTAAATTTGCAGCATTTAATTTACCCACAATAGAATGACATGTATTTATGTTCCTTTTCCTACACACTCCTTGTTATTGTCATTCTCTGTGCTAGAAGTATTAGTATTGATCTCTGATTGAGTCATTAATCAATTATCACTATGTCATTCATTTCATATCTTTTGTATATTTTCATTTCCTTTTCCATCATTATGCTCTGTATTCCAAGGTTGTAGTTCACATTAGTGTTTCTTATTATATTCTGATTTATCTGGTTCTGAATGTTTATCTTCTTACTATCATGATATCAATGAAGCAAAAATGGTTCTTGACTTTCTAATGACATTTTAATTTTTCATTACTTTATTCACAATCTCTATTATAAACTATCTAAGCCTAATTTGTCAGTTTCCAGTATTACCATTTCATTAACCACTCCCTGAAATTTAATCTGCACTTGTTTTGTTCTTTGCGTTTTCTCAGGTTATTACATCTCATTGGAATGGCTTTGTCCCTTTTTTAACTTTCTATGACATAACTATCGTTAAAAATAGTTGATAAGGCTATATACAGCAAGCCAATAGCCAAAATCAAAGTATATTGTGAGATACTCAAGGAAATTCCTCTAAAATCGGGAACAAGGCAAGGCTGCCCACTCTCTCCATATCTCTTCAATATAGTACTCGAAGTTCTAGCCAGAGCAATAAGACAACAAAAGGAGATCAAGGGTATCCAAATGGGAAAGGAGGAAGTCAAATTATCCCTCTTTGCAGATGATATGATAGTGTACATAAGTGACCCTCAAAATTCCACCAGAGAACTCCTAAAGCTGATAAACACCTTCAGCAAATTGGCTGGATAAAAAATTAACTCAAAAAAGTCTGTAGCCTTCCTATACACAAATGACAAGCTTGCAGAGGAAGAAATTAGGAAAACCACACCCTTCACATTAGCCACAAGCAATATAAAATACCTAGGAGTTACCCTAACTAAGCAAGTGAAGGACTTGTATGAAAAAAATTTCAAAACTCTGAAGAAAGAGATTGAAGATGACCTGAGAAGATGGCATGATCTTCCTTGCTCAGGGATCGGGAGAATTAACATAGTAAAAATGGCCATCCTACCAAAAGCAATCTACAGATTCAATGCAGTCCCTATCAAAATACCTACACAATTTTTAAAGACATTGAAAGTTCAATTCTGAACTTCATATGGAAAAACAAAAAACCCAGAATAGCTAAAAGAATCTTGTACAATAAACGGTGCTCCGGAGGAATCTCCATACCTGATCTCAAACTGTACTATAAAGCAATAGTAATTAAAACAGCATGGTACTGGCACAGCAACAGGCTGGTTGATCAGTGGAATCGAATCGAAGACCCAGATATGAATCCACACACATATGGTCACTTGATTTTTGACAAAGAAGCCAAATCCATTCAATGGAAAAAGGATAGCATCTTCAACAAATGGTGCTGGTCTAACTGGAGGTCTATGTGTAAAAAAATGAAACTGGACCCATATTTTTCACCTTGCACAAAACTCAAATCCAAGTGGATTAAAGACCTCAACATAAAACCAGAGACACTAAGCCACTTAGAGGAAAAAGTGGGAAAGAGCCTAGAACATATTGGCACAGGAGACAACTTCCTGAACAGAACACCAACGGCCCAGGCCTTAATGTCAACCATTAATAAGTGGGACCTCATGAGGCTGAGAATCTTCTGTAAGGCAGGAGACACTGTCAAGAGAACAAAGCGACAGCCTACAGACTGGGAAAAAATCTTCACCAACCCTACATCTGTCAAAGGTCTAATATCCAAAATATATAAAGAACTCAAGAAATTAAACACCACCAAACCGAATAACCCAATTGAGAAATGGGGGTTGGAACTAAACAGAGAATTCTCAACAGAGGAGTATCAAATGGCTGAGAAACACTTAAAGAAATGCTCAACCTCCTTAGTCATCAGGGAAATGCAAATCAAAACAACTCTGAGATTCCATCTTACACCCATCAGAATGGCTAAGATCAAAAACTCAAGTGACA
This sequence comes from Acomys russatus, assembly GCF_903995435.1. NCBI lineage: Eukaryota > Metazoa > Chordata > Mammalia > Rodentia > Muridae > Acomys > Acomys russatus. The sequence continues at coordinate 100,430,489 of NC_067169.1, forward strand.
CCACATGCTGGCGAGGATGTGGGGAGAGAGGAACACTCCTTCATTGCTGATGGGAATGCAAACTAGTACAGCCACTTTGGAAATCTATCTGGTGCTATCTCAGAAAAAAGGGAATAGGGCTTCCTCAAGACCCAGCTATTCCACTCCTTGGAATATACCCAGAAGATGCTCCAGCACACAACAAGAAACTTTGCTCAACCATGTTCATAGCAGCCTTATTCATAATAGCCAGAAGATGGAAACAGCCTAAGTGTCCCTCAGTAGAAGAGTGGATAAAGAAACTGTGGTACATATACACTATGGAATACTACTCAGCTATTAAAAACAAAGAATTTCTGAAATTTGTGGATAAATGGATTGAGCTAGAAATGATCATAATGAGTGAGTTAACCCGGAAGCAGAAAGAATCAAATGGTATATACTCACTTATATCTGCATACTAGCCGAGGGGCATGCCCCACGAAAGCCTTTACTTACCAGGAAACTGGGACAGAGGGGAAGGCATCCTATTGGGACTCTAAATGAGAGACGCATGGGAGAATAGCAAAATAAAAGGATACAGAGGGTCCTAGAATCCTACAAGTAGAACAATATGATAGGCAGATTTGGGCCCAGGGGTCCCGCTCAAACTAAGGCACCAGCCAAGGACAATACAGGAGGTAAACTTTAAACCCCTTCCCAGATCTAGCCAATGGTCAGAATATTCTCCACAGTTGAGTGGAGAGTGTGAAAAGACTTTCTCACATACTATGGTGCCTCACATTCGACCATGTCTCCTGGAGGGGGAGACCTGGTGGCACTCAGAGGAAGGACAGCAGGTAGCCAAGAAGAGACTTGATACCCTATGAGAATATACAGGGGGAGGTAATCCCCCTCAGGAACAGTCATAGGGGAGGGGAATAATGGGAAAATGGGGGGGGAGGAATGGGAGGATACAAGGGATGGGATAAACATTGAGATGTAAAAAGAATAAATTAATTTAAAAAAAGGAAAAAAATAGTTGATAAATTATAGTACCACTTAAACTTTCATCCTTGTTTTCAGTTCCTTTATTTTCTTTTGTCATATTGAATGCTATATTTATTTCATATTATCTCTTCATATTTTTGTGCTAATAATTGCTTATAGATTCTCTATTGCTATCTATTGACTTATTTCATCAAGGTTTCATTGCACACCATCTGGTTTCAAAGTTCATTTGCATTCATAAACATATACGTTTATGTGCATGTATGTATATATACATATATGTGCACATATATATGTACAACATATATGCTATGTAAACATATGTTATATATGTATATATACAACAAATATGCTATGTGTACATGTGTTATATATGTGTATGTATATATATGTACATATATACACTAACATATTGAATATCCAAATATATATGCATTTAATTACATTTTCTCATTGACCTTTATGAGATTGTCTTTTCTAAAATCAAACTCAAAGCAAAGGTGCAATTGAGGTTTGCATAGAACAAGCATGTCCATTCTTTGTTCCAAATCATTCAATAATTAAATAATAACATACTTATTTAAAATTTTATATATCCAAATAGCAGCAAAGGTAATTCCATGGACTTTATAGTCATTAAGTGCATAATGTAGTATTATCCATTATTAGTTGGAAAAAGTATGGCATAAAATCTAGAGAAAAGGGAGCAATGTTTCACTTTATCCATTACTAATATATGATTTAGAGTTGAAATTTATGTAAAATGACAGAAGCAAACATCTCTGAAACCAACATAAATTGATGGTTTCTTTTAAAATGAATGAATTTGAGACATGCGTATATGGATAATACAGGAAGTACAAAAATAAAAATTTGAAAAGTAGAGATGCAATAAATGCAATAAAAAGCTGTCATTAGTGTATTCAATGGTATTTACTAACATGATTCAAAAAAATTTAATATGCTAGGTTTGTTCATTGTGGTCATAATACCATCTTTTCAATTTCAAATAGCATGCTAGATCAAAACTCACACTTGTAGGAAGTGCATATCTGTGTCAGCAAAAGAGAGAAATAATTTGAGAAGTAAAGATTTTAACTATTTATTTCCAAAAGACAGAGATAGTTCCATACAAAGTGGAAAAATCAAACATATTTCTAAAGTATTATTGTATTTAAGAAACTAAAAAATTATATCAAAGATGAAGACATGGTCCTGATGTAAAGCTCAAATATTATAACACAGTATCTCCTAGGATTGAACTCAGATAACCCTGTTTGGCAAAAAGTGGTCTTATTTGTTGAACCACCTGGCTGGATCCCAACTTATTTTTAATAAACTTATTTATACAGAAAAACTTTCAATATTTTATTGTATTACTCATATCAATGGGAGTTGCATTTCAGTATAAGATGAGAAGATCCAAATATTTCTCCATAATCTCTCACGACCACAAAAAAATCTGTTTTTAAGCAAGACATTTAATAGATTGTTCCTCTTTCTTTTTAAGCTTATATTCTAATTATAACATTTTCCTTTCCTTTTATCCATCAAGCCCTCCTATATACCCTTACTCACTCTTTCTCAAATTGTTAACTTCTTTTTTCATCAATTGTTACTGCACACATACATGTATTTATATATACATATATGTTCCCACATATAATCTGTCAAGTTCATATAATGTTATGTCTATGTATGTTTTTAAGGCTGACCATTTGTTTCTAGATAACCAATTGTGCTTCTTCCCTGGGGAGGAACAGCTCCTCTGCTCCCAGCTTTGTTCAGCTGCCAGTAAAATTCTTTAGAGTTCAAGCTTCATGTGCTTTTCTTCATACAGTCTGGCATGTTTGTTGGTGTCTTCCTTGTTCAGTTCATATTTGGACAGTCATTGTGGTGAGATTTGATGGATGAAGCTTTAGATGTTACTAGGACACAAAATCACAAATCAAAGTCCCTGAACCTTTGATTCTCACATTCTTCCTAGCCTCTTTTCTGCAATTTCTCCTGAGCTTTAGGTGTGAGAATGTTTTGGAACGAACAGTATCTCATACCTATGATTCCTGGTAACCATATCAGTTACCACAATGGTATCATAACCAGTAATCCTAGAGGTACAGTAGTAGCATGCATACTTTGGTGATAACCACCAACAACAAAAAGGAGCCACTGCCTGATACTAGAACGCTAGCTAACTGCTCATGCCTAATGAAATCACAGTTATTGGAGAAGAAGCTACAGCAAGTAATTTTCTAAACATAATCATCCTTTATAATAATCTATAAACATTTGCTCTTATATTCACAGATATGTATAGTCTCTTATCCTCATCAAGGATCTCTTTGTAGCAGATAGAGACCACTAAATGTAGCAGGTTATAAGATGTAATGAAAAAGAAAACAAAAATCTAAAAGTTGTGTAGATTCCTTTATATATCATAAAGTAAGCTTATTTTAATAATGTCTGAGTACTAAGTCCTTTTTATTTAGACACTGATATAAGCCTCTGCCTCTCATTGATCGGCTAAAATTATCATTAAAATCTTCACAGTGATAAAAAATTAACACTTTATTCCAGGAAAATATATATGTTTGGTCCTGATCAAATTGTCAATTAATATGTAAACTAATGTGGATTATAACATATTAATTGTTACTCACAAGTAAGGATTTTTTTAATTCACTAGTATAGAATTTTGTATATTGATGCAAAATAAATTTAACTTTGATACATTGGTAGAGAATTCAAATTTAAGGTTATTATTCACAAATATTTTATATATATATATATATATTTCTACTCTAATTTAAGTTATTGTACTCATACAACTCAAGTATAATACAAGGTTTACTTCCCATACCTTGAAAATGAAATTGCAGGCCATCTAGTATAATTAAGCAACACAAGCTAATTGTTAGTTGATCAAATCATGATCATGTCAATTACTACTATATTTTTATCACAAGAATATATATATATATATATATATATATATATATATATATATATGCTAGGTTTAACATATAGGGTATGAATCTATAGGCTTTTGAAGACCTTATCTACCTATTTTACCTTATCTATCTATACAGTCACATCTATCTGTTAAACCTAGGGTATATATTCTTGTAATATAAATAGACTAGTAATTGACATGACCATGATTTGATCAACTAACAATTAGCTTGTATTACTTAATTGGCCTAAACAGCCTGAAATACCACTTTCAGGGTAGGGGAAGTACACTTTGTAATATAATTGTGTTATACAGATACACTACTTCATATTAAAGTAGAAATATATATCATGTGTGTGAAGCATAATCTTAAATTTGAATTTTTTACCAATGTATCAAAATTAAACTTATTTTCCATAAATATACAATTAAGTTTAGTTGATTAGGAGTTGATGTTTTTAGATCAAGTTAAATATTCTAAGTTAATAGAGATAAGATATGATAGATATGGATTTTCATTCAGAATTTTAGACTCAACGAGATAGGAAAGATTCTTACTTCAAGATTGCCAAATATGAATAGCCAAATCACTATGAATGTAACAGTTATATAATTCCTGATTGTCCCGTGGTTCTCCCTGTTGTTTGTAGTTTATTTTACTCATATATAATAATATAAATGTATATATATAAAGAAATATAATAAAAATATTCATGTAAAAATAAAATTAAAAATAAAATAAAATAAGCACATCATTGCGTATCCCTTAGCTTTAATTTTCTTTTAACAAAGTTAAAGGTGTATTTCTTCCAAAGGGTGCTTATATTTCTAAAATTATTTTGAACTTACAAATATCTTCTTATAAATATAAACACAGAAATACACATAAATTATTTCTAAAATAGTACCAACCTGGTTCTTCAAGTATAAAACTTAGTTCTTTTGTTTAAAATTCAAATTGATCTTAATATCTCTAATAAATATAAAGTGCTTGTTGATTTAAACATCTGACGGTTTCACCTAATTTTGATATGGTCGTTAGTAAGAAACATGAGATTTCCTTACATTGACATCAATAATCACTGTAATTTATTTTAACAAAAGCCATATATATATATGTGTGTGTATATATAATTATTAAATTATTAGCTCTATAATATACTCAGTTATATAAAGAAATAGGTAACAATTAGAAATCAACTAAAGTCTGTGAACTTCTGCATATTATTTTTGAAACATTGTATAGTCTTTAAGTACTTTCAAATAAAAGTTGGAGGATGGAAATGAGAGAAGGTTTTGATCATTTCATTGTATATCTGTTTAAAATTCTGAATAAAGGAACATTATAATTATAACATTTAGAAATATTACAATATGGTAAGACCAGGCTCAGCAAAGTAAGGTTCATTATTTTATCATAAGTATAAATAAAAATAATCATTAATAATAAGTAAGTGCATATTTCTAAAGATTAATCAAATATAAATATAGATTAGATAGTAAGAAAAATTAAGTTTCCAATTTTGTATTGAACGTTAATTGCTTTGAGGAATATTATAGGAATTAATACAATAAAATTCAGACATATTTCAGGGAAATATTCTAGCTATTATCATAACTAAAAAGATTAATTAATCAGAGAAATGGAAGTTCTAAACAACTGTTGGGATCCATCAATGAAGCCACTCCAGCCTAATCCTCATATAATGAAGAACAATAATCAAGACGCTCCCCAAAATATTCACAGTCCTTTCTTGCAATCAAGGTTTTAAGACCTTCTGCTAACTATGAAAGGTAGATAACTATTAGCTCATAATACAGGAAGATTGAAATACAAGAAATAATGCACTATTAAAAATATTAATGACACACTGCAAAAAAAGATTATTTCACCTAATATACACAAAATAAATGCTAAATGTCAAATTGATATGAAATTGTACATGTATACATGACATACATTCATATATATGTATATATGTATATATATACATATGAAAATTTATGAGCCAATAATAAGTTGAAATAAGGCATAAAGACAGCCTGGTAAACTTGTAATAATGACAAACATACAGGAGCAAATAATAAAATAAGTAATTTAAGAATAATACAAATAATTGGAAATATAGAATTAGGAATGCAAATGAAAGCAAATGAAATTCAAGCCATAGCTAGATAAACATTATTAAAATTTAATAATGAAATTTTGAAATTGTTTCAAATGAGCAATAGATAATATTTACAGCAAGAATAATACAATTATAAGACAAAAGGCAGTAGCTTAAAACCTGAGACAGGATAATTTACATCATAAGACATATGTTCATTATTCTATCCATTGTGACACATAGTAGAATAAAGATTTTTTGAGATACACACAAACTAAAATGTAACTTCTTTTCTGACCCTGTTCTATTGTGGTCCATGAGCATAGTGATGGGGCCTGATGGATTTAGAAAAGATCATAGGGAATAAGTTAACCCAGATACAGAAAGACAAGTACTGCAAGTTTTTTCTCATTTGTAATTGCTAATCCCAAATCCTTAGATATGAATATAAATGATATAACAGCCGAAACTTGGGCAGTATAAAGAGACCATGAATGGTGGTAGGAGACTAGCAAGACATAGGCAATATTTAAGAGAAAATATAAAAATAGAGAGATAACACAGGTTAGGGAAGTGGAAGGAGGTACAGAAATCAATAGAGAAGAAGTAGGAGTACCAAAACCCTAAAGTTGATTGATAAAACCTCGAAGAGACATATTTTGTGTTTATCTAAAATCATACTGTGTATTTGTGTGAACATATATAAACCCATTTAGGTTGATAATGCTCCTCACAAGTATCCTATACTAAGAAAAACCCAAGTATCAGTTTTGAGATTTAGTTTATGAGTGGTTTTTCAGGGCAGTCCAAATCCTTCCCCAAGCAACATAATCTATTGCTCTTGCCCTTGGATACTTCATAGAAGTAAAGAATAAGTCCTTAAAGCTGAAAACCTTACAGCTAAAGACACTGAAAACTTAGAGCATAAGATTCAGATAATTTGAACTGGGTTCAACATGAAAGGCTCCTTCCAGCACTGTAGTTTTCATAGTATCAGAAAATACTAAGCAATCAAAAGAGGAAAGCAGTTAATAGTCCTGAAAATTTGCCAGTATCTTACCTTGCTGATCATTGTTCCATTGGTAAATTTGTAATAATGGTGTACACACATGTTGTTTGTAACCAACAGTGGCTAATTGTACTTAAGACTCACTCAACAAGGGGAAATCATCTCTGGTTCTAGAAACTTAGCCAATTAGCCGGTGCTAGAAAGATCTAAGATCTTAGACAATAGTCTATTATTATCACTTTGCTGGACTAGCCTACTTCCTGACCTCTAGGACAGCGAAGAAATCAAGAAATTATAGACTTTCTAGAATCCATTAAAAATTAAGGCACAATATACCTCAAATTCATGGGAGACAATGAAAGCTGTGCTAAGAGGAATGTTCATAGCACTAAGTACCTTTATAAAGAAATAGGAGTGATCTCATAAAAACAATTTTCTGAAAAATCTAAAACAAAGAAAAAAGGAAACATAAACAACAAAGACCAAACTAAAAAGGGAATTTCAGACAAGTTTCTCTTATAATAATTAAAGCAAAAATATTCAAGAAAATAGTCTCAAACTAAATCCAAGAACACATCAAAAATATGATCAACCATGATCAAGTAGGCTTCATAGCAAGGATGCAGAAAAGGTTCAACATATGAAAATCCATCAATGTAATCCACCTTATAAACAAACTGAAAGAAAAAAAATACATGAACATCTCATTAGATTAAGAAAAAGCCTTTGACAAAATTCAACACCACTTCATGCTAAAAGTTTGGAGAGATCAGAGATACAAGGCATGTACGTTAAAATAATAATAGCAATATACAGTAATCTGATAGCCAACATCAAATTAAATGGAAAGTTAAAGCAATTCCTGTAAAATCACAGACTATATGAGACTGCCCACTTTTTCTGTACCTGCTCAATATAGTAATTGAAGTTCTAGCTAGAGAAATAAGATAATCAAAGGAAAACAAAAGGATAAAAGTTGGAATGGAAGTCAAAATATTCCTAGTCACAGATGATATGATAGCGTACTTAAGTGACCACCAAAATTCTACCAGGAAAAGCCTCCAACTAGAAATACCGTCAGCAAAGTGGCTGGATACAAAATTAACTCAAAAAAATCAGTAGTCCTCCTGTATACAAACAATAAAGTTAAGGAAACAACACCGTTCTCAATAAACACAAATAATGAAAAATGTCTTGGTGTAATTCTAAGTGAAAGACCTGTATGGCAAGAATTTCAAGGCTCTGAAGAAAAAAATGTGAAAAAGATATCAGAAAATGGAAAGATATCCAATAGTCATGGATTGGTAGGATTAGCAGAGTAAAAATGGCCATTTTACCAAAAGCAATCTATAGATTCAATGCAATTCTCATCAGAATGCCAAAACAATTCTATAAAGACATGGAAAGATCAATTCCACAACTTTAAATGGAAAGAGAAAAAAGTCAGGATAGCTAAAATGTTTCTGTACATTAAAAGAGTTTCTGGAGGCATCACCAACCCTGATTTCAAGCTGTACTATACAGTAATAGTAATAAAGGGCACATGGTATTGACATATATACAGACAGGTAGATCAATGAAATAAATCGAATCAAAGACCCAGAAGTAAACACATACATATTTGTGAACACTTGGTTTTTGGCAAAGAAGCCAAACAATAAAATGGAAAAAAAAATCTTCAACAAATTGTGCTGTTCTAATTGGGTATCTGCATGTTGAAGGATGCAAATAGATTCATATCTATCACCCTGCACAACACTCAAGTCCAAGTGGACCAAAGACCTCAACATAAAACATAAAACTGGATACACTAAATCTAATAGAAGAGAAAGTGGGGAAAGGCCTTGAACACATTAGTGCAAAAGATAACTTCATGAACAGAACATGAACAGCTCAGGCATTTAGATCAACAATTAATAAATGGGACCTCTTGAAACTGAAAATCTTTGTAAGACAAATGACATAGTCAATAGGGAAAAAAAAGGCAGCCTACATAGTGGGAAAAGTTCTTCACCATCTTCATATCTGACAGAGGGCTAATGGCTAAATATATATAAAGAACTCATGAAATTAAATACCAACAAACCAAATTGCCCAATTTAAAAAGTGGATAAATGGATTGAGCTAGAAATGATCATAATGAGTGCGTTAACCCAGAAACAGAAAGACTTAAATGGTATATACTCACTTATATCTGCATACTAGCCCAAGGGGCATGTCCCACGAAAGCCTTCACTTACCAGGAAACTGGGACAGAGGGGAGGACATCCTATTGGGACTCCAGATGAGAGAAGCATGCGAGAATGGCAAAGCAGAAGGATCCAGAGGGTCCTAGAAACCTACAAGTAGAACATTATGATAGACAGATTTGGGCCCAGGGGCTCAAACTAAGGCACCAGCCAAGGACAATACAGGTGGTAAACTTTAAACCCCTACCCAGATCTAGCCAATGGTCAGAACATTCTCCACAGTTGAGTGGAGAGTGGGATATGACTTTCTCACGCACTCTGGTGCCTCACATTTGACCACGTCCCCTGGAGGGGGAGACCTGGTGGCACTCAGAGGAAGGACAGCAGGTTACCAAGAAGAGACTTGATACCTATGAGCATATACAAAGGGAGGTTATCCCCCTCAGGAACAGTCATAGGGGAGGGGAATAAGGGGAAAAGGGGAGGGAGGGAAGAATGGGAGGACACAAGGGATGGGATAACCATTGAGATGTAACAAGAATAAATTAATAATAAAAAATTTAAAATAAAATAAAATAAAAATTGGAGTACAGAGCTAAATCGTGAAGTTTCAACACAGGAATCTCTAGTATCCAGGAGACACTTAAAGAAATGTTCAACATCCTTAGTCTTCATTAAAATGCAAATCAAAACAACTCAGAGATTTCATCTTACACCCATTAGAATGGCTAAGATTAAAAAAAAACTTGAATGATAACACATGATGGCAAGGATATGATGCAAAGGGAACACTTTTCCATTGCTGGTGGGAGTGCAAACTTTTGCAAACACTTTAGAAACCAATCTGAAGCTTTTCCATAAATGTAGGAATAGTTCTACCTCAAGACCTAGCTATGCACTCTGGGACATATACCCAAATGATGCCCAAAATACCACAATGACAGTTGCTCAAGTATGTTCATAGCCACTTTATTCATAAGGGCCAGAATCTAGAAACAGCCTATATGTAGCTTAACCAGAAGAATGGATGGAGAAAATATGGCACATTTACAAATTGGAATACTACTCAACTATTAAAACAAGGACATGTTTGAATTTGCAGACATATGGATGGTACTAGAAAAAAACCTTCCTGAGTAATATAACCCAGAACCAGAAAGAATATATATGCATAGTATATGCTCACAAGTCGATATTAGCTATAAAGTACAAAATAACCAGGCTACAATCCACAGACCAAAAGATGCTAATTAACAAGGAGGGCCCAAGAGAGACTACTTGAATCTCACTCAGAAGAAGAAATAAAATAGACATCAGAAATAGAGGGCAGGGACTAGGTAGGAGAGGGATAGGGAGGGTAACAAGAGTGGAGATCAGAGGAATATTGGAGAGGGGAAGACTGGGAGAAAGAACTGAAATCAGTGAGGATGGCATTTCTTGGACAGGCAGAGTCTTTCTGGATTCTATGGTGGTGACCCTAGCTGAAACTTCCACCATAGGGGGATATAGACAATGAAGGGGCAAGTCTTGTATCCAGGTGGGACTTTCAGTGGGATGAGGTTACACCAAACCACCCACAGAAGCTTAGACCCAAAATTTGTCCTGTCTACAAGTAGTGCAGGGATAAAGATGAAGCAGAGATTTAGGGAATGGCAAACCAATGGCTGGCCCTCCTTAAGATCCACCCCATAGGAGAAAGCCAACCTCTGGTGTGATTTGATTTACCAGGTTGGTTGATACCCATGTGGGTGCTCCCATTCTCTGAGGATAAAAAGACTAAGGGAGTGATGTGTCAGGTGGTATGAGGTAGGGACTGGGAAGAGAGGAGAGATAGGAGCTGCAATCAAGCTGTAAGGTGAATTTAAAAAAAAAAAGAAAAGGAAATAATGATATAAAGGGAAATAACCATAGTAATAAAGTAAAACTGAAAAATCAAACTGGGAATGAGGAGATATAGCTCAATGGAAGAAATTTTGCACATTTTTGGAAATCTAGAGTTTGATCCCTAGCAAGTAACAGGAAGAAATGAAAAATGAAAAGATAAATAAGCAAGGGAGTGGTCAGATTCATTATAACTGACCCCTGAATCTCAGCAGCAATTCACTACTAACTACTCATTCTCAATTGTAAATTCTGTCTGTGAAAGATGACATATTTACTTGGTATGTAAAATAGGAGATTATAAAAATTATACTGTTATATTTTCTTTTTTGACATTTATTTCAGATAGCACAACCAAAAACTCAGATTACATAGATTTTTCTCATGTAAATCTTAATTTATTAACTCATCTGATATTTGCATCTCCCTTTCTATATAGTAGATAAAAAATAATTAACAACCACTTGGTCTATATTTTGTGAACAGCACTTTTTTTCTTACTACTTTCTACTTTCTACATATGAGAATTGTTTACATTTAATATTATTCTAGAGCATCATTTTTTTTACTGACAGGATGTAAATTTTTTTAAATGTTGGATTGTATATATACACACACAGCCCTGCATGTGCATGGGCTTTTAGAAAAAAAATTAGTCTTTCCATTATGTAAACAAAATTGGTGGTGCACAAAATTTCCCAGTATAAAAGTAAACCCTTAATATGACACTAATCTTAATTTCAAGGAACAAAGTCCAATGCAGAGGGTATACAATTTTCTAAAGTAATAGACTGTCAAAAAGATGTTTCAATTTAATAAAAAGTGTGAGAAAAAATGGTACATGTCTGGTCAGCAAAGCAACTAGATAACATCAATTTCCTAGCATGTTGCTTTTGGTAAGCACTTTTAGTTAGCATTTTTGGGAAAATAATTACTATCAGCTTTTCATTTACTCCCAGTACAAGGCCCAAAGGAGAGTACAGAGCCTTTGATTAGGCATATGTAGTAAATGGAAAACGATTGTTCTTCTTTACAGAATCATAAATAATTTAAATGTAAACTGCAATCATTAAGAAATCTCTAATAATATCAATATTCCTAGTTCTCAAAGTTGATTACCATTTTGGCAACATTTATGAGAATAAAAAATTAATACTATAGTAAAAAATAATATTTCTTTATTTTTTATTCAGATGGGTGCTGAAAGCCCAGGAGCTCTGTGATGTAGTGTGCTCTTTGTATTTATTAAAGAAAGTAACCCAGATCAATGGATAGATGCAGGGATATAAGACTCAAGTGTGATCACATTACTGTCTTTATTTCCTGAGAAAAAAATCTATTTTATTTCTAAAATAAGAAAATTAAAATTTTTAAATATGTAGTGAGCTTATCTTAGAAGAAGTATATAATAACATTTCAGAGATAGGAATAGCTGACCTTTAAATGATTGGGATTTGAACATTTATTACTTGTTGCCATTAACTACTGAGACAATCCATTAGAAATTAATAATGAAAATATGTAATGAAATATCTGCATCATTACTTCCCACTCAGGTGCTAAGGGTAAAATATTAATCATTTATATATTTTTTTCTTAAAGGATACAATCAAATGACAAATATTATGGTCTTCATAAACTAATATTTTATTCCTCACTTCTATCAATGGAAAAAAGGAAAACCAAGAATATATATATACACACTGCAAAAAGACAAAAACATGTGACTTTTTATACACTATATGTGAAAGTACTGCCTTGAACATACCTCAGTGACTAAAGATTCCTGTCTAATCTGCATTTCCATTCAATATCACAATGGAAAACATCCTTAGCACATAAAGTGGTATTTCTAAATAATATTTTGTAGAAAAAATAAAAGGGAAGGTGAGCTATTAGCAAGCTAAACTGACAGTGTTGCATTTAACAATTGGGTATAGCGACACATTAAGTATATAATGGCAGAATACATAGAAATATGTGGATCCTAGTAATTGAAACTGATTTGTATTCAGTTTTGAGTTACAGCACTGCTACAAAGCAGACTGACTTGACTGTTACTAAAATACTATCAAGATATATGCTTCTCTGGTTCCTATGACATGAAATGTTAGTGGCATTAAATGCAAATAAAGTCAACATTATTTGGAATATTGTCTAAGAATATATCCCATGTTTGATTTATAAAATATATAGTATTAAATACGTTATTTTATTACTATTTCACTTTTTCAATTCTTTGATTTTGAGATGGAGTCTTGTGGCATCTTTTATTGTGTCTTCCCTTTAATAGGGTCAAGTGATCTTCCTGTTCCAGTATGCTAAATAAGTTTATTTTTTATTTTTTACATATATATTTATTTTATTACACATATATACAATAAATTACTTATAGCAAGAAGAAACATGACACAATCAGGACTTATATAAATGTTACATTCTTAGTGTTTCTTTATTTGTATTTGACAGCCTTGAAGAAAACATCTTTCCTCTTTCTTATCTTGGTGCATCTAAAATTCTAAATGTAAATCAATCTCCATCACATCTTGTCACTATCCAGTGACATCTATCCAGACCTAAAAACATCTTAACCTCTAAACAGTAAGCTTCATTGTAAAACTGAGGCACCTGGTCTTCAACTCCATCAGAGACTTGAGCAGGAATAAACATGATTACCTGAATATGCTGGGAGTGCTTTTCAGGAGTAGCTTTCCATATGAGAAGAGACAGAGACAGTTTGTTACCTGAATAGTCACCCAAAACTCTCTATAACGTTGGAGCATCATCTTCAGCCTTCTGGCCCAAAATATCTGAGAGACATATTTGTGAGGCAGGAACTATTAAGGACTTGCTTACCCTGTCTCTTCTAGCTTAAAATTCTCTTGATTATATAAGATAGACAGTTATCTCAGATTGTCTTCTGTATTTCTAGTACAATACAATTAAAGCTTAAATATGTCTCTCAAAATTTTGCATGTTGGAAACTTAATTCAAAATTTAATAAGTTAATGCTTTTTAGAGGGTAGGTATTTGCTAATATATAGTGTTATCTGGTACATTGGGTATCTGAGCTTAATGATAGGACTTAAGACTTTGTAGGAAGAATGGAGATCTGATGTGACACACTTCTTTTCTTTACTCATGTGATGCCTTTATACTGTTTTGATGTATAAAGTTCTCCACGAGATGCAGATCCTACTTTGAGGACTCATTACAGAACTTGACTCAAGAGTAAGATTTAACAATAAAATACATACATACATACATACATACATACATATATACATACAATATTACCAATGATGTATTTTATATAATATATAATATATAATATATATTTAATCTTCATTTTCATGTATGTGCTGACTCTAGTGCATTTTCAATTTCCAATACTCTTTCTTATTAATTGGTAGTTGCATCACTGCCTTTACCACAATGTTTTATGAACCTTTGGAGGGAAGGGTGGTATATGAAATAGATGTCCCTCTTAGGACCAAGTACTCCACAGATATTGATTCTTCACACGTAGATAACTTTTGACTCTCTACCTTAATGTTTGACTAACATTAAAGGAAGATTCATTGGTATAGGCAAGAAGCAATGATAATCTATCAATACTGAGAAGGTAGTTATGTACCATTCCCACTTAGCCAAACAAAAGGCATGGGTCCTTTACATGAGCTTATGAGTTCCACACCCATGGATTCTTGGACAGGTTTATGGTATCAAACATGATCTCCCTTCTGTGGAGCATTATCCAAATGCATGGAGTTTTGGATTTGTTTTCATTTTAATATGTTGCAGAAAATAATATTTATCTTGATAAAAGACAAAGATTATCAACACACACACACACACACACACACACACACACACACACACACGTGACATAATGACATCCATTACATTGCGTAGTAACTTGAATTATTGGTTAAGGGGTTTTGTGAAGATCCCTAAACAACTCAGACTGATGCTAGGACAGAAGGCTGTTCTCATAAAACTGACAGCAGGGTCCCATTGCAGAGGACAAAATCCTCTCACTTTATTGAATGTAAAGATGTAAAGTTGGGGCCTGCATGGAGAATTCATTGATGTTTAGAATTTTGGTCAAAGAAGGTATTCTCCATGCTACCAAAAGAGAATACTAGATACTAGACACAAAACCCTAAATTACAATCTGTTCTGCCTGCAAGATGTGCTAGAGCAATGGTGGTGCAGAAATTGTTGAGTGGCCAATCACTGTCTGGTTTAACTCGAGGTCCATGCCGTGAGAGGCAGTCTATACTCTATACTGCCCGAATGGTCAGAAGCCAGAGACTGGATAGCATAGAGACCTAATATAGAACTAAACATGATTTACAAAAAGCAATATTTTTCCTAAGACTATTCTGTTATAGTCATATTTTGGTAAATTATACAGTCATCATCAGAGAGCCTTTCTCTGGGAACAGATGGGAGTCTATGTAGAGACCCACAGCCAAGTATATTTATATCAGTCAAATCTCATGAAAAACGTTACTAAATCTCATTAGAATCTCAAATATAAAACAATAACATTAAACAAATCTGTTGGGACTAAATTGAGAATCAGTGTGCTTTAACTCACATAACCACTGTACAAAAACTGCTAACTTAGTTAAGTGCCCAATATGTATTTGATACATCAGTCAGTTGTAGCACTAAGCTATTTATTCCTTGCATAAACTTTCATTTTCAACAAGACTTTAATTAATTGCTTTGGGCTTCATTTCGATCTGTCATTACTCATTGGCTATGTGAATGAAGAAAATATCTAAACTTTCTTTATTTCAGGTTTTCTTAGGTTGAAAACAAAGGACATATATTCAATGTTATATACTTTTGTAAAAATTAAGGGTCATACTGCAAATAGAGTGCATAGAATAGTGTCTGATAATAGTGATGAGACATAAAAGTCCAATTCTAGACAAAGGGAATGCCATCCAGCTAAGATATATTTGTGAAAATAATACTATTAATTTTAATTAAATATTATTAAAATGTATAACAAATAGTATAGATGATAATAAAACATTTCAGGAATCTATAATGAGCAGAAAAGATATTAAGAAAATAAAATATATAAATATATGCCAGTAAAATATACAAATTTTATAGTTACCATGACATTTATGTATAACATGAAAATAAAACATTAGGTTTTTTCAATTAAGTAAAATTTCTTCAATAAATCATACTAACAAAATAGATGACAATGCTTCAAATGACAATTATCTTTTAAGAAAGGAAAGTACATTAAAAGTTTACCCTTGTCTACAGATTTCGTTTAAAAAATGCATTTAGGAGGCCTGATAAAAATCAACCTTCAAGGTAAAATTGAAACTGAAAGCATTTTTGCTTCATTTCAATCTTATCTATGAAGGTCATCATTTTTTGTCTAATGCATTTAGCCAGCAACAGAAAAGAGAAAGGGACTCTTCACAATGCTTCTTTAATATATCCTGTGATTCCAATTAATTTGTTTCACCTATACTTATACTTGTAACAAAACTCTCTTCCTTTGGGTCTTTTGACCTAGAAGCCACTCTGAAGGCAAGATGTTTTCTCTAAACTTTTTATGAAAGGAGAAACTTTTGGTAGTATTGTCTAGATTTCTCCTTATCTTAGAAAAATTTGCATTTTGTTTACCGAATAAACTAATATGAATTGAGTGAAGTAAAAAATATTTTTAGAAACATAAAAATTAAGAATGTGATAGCTACAAAAAATGGTTAAAAATGAATAAGTTGAAATTCAGATTAATGTGGTCCATGACTTAGATCCTCAAAAGAAAATGGAATATTCAAATAAGGGCCTGTCAAATAAGATTATATATATTTGTGTGTGTGTGTACTGTATATAATATACATGTAGACACATATATACAATGTATATATATTTTGTGTATTCATATATGTACATATATACACACACACACACAATAGTGTTGGTAGTAAAGACAAGAAAGCTATATTGCTTACCTAGACTAGCAGTAATACAGAAATGTTGGAATACATTTGTATAGTCAATTAAAATACTTCATTTCATTAGCACATATGTATGAAAACACTAGTGAGACAAAGGTAATTGTTTGCAATTTATTGTCAGCTCATGCATTAAAAAACACAAAATAAGAAAGAAGAATGATTTTTAAGGAGAAAAAATATACCACACAACGAGGAAATACAGCAATTAAGGCTCAAATATTAATCTACAGATTTCTTTCTTTCTTTTTTTTTTTTTCAAACCCCTACTTTCTTTAGAGTTCTTAAACAATTTTTCCTCCATTAAAACCCACTAACCCAAGATAGGGGGGAAAGTTGGTTAGTAGGAAAGGGGGTTGTGAACCTGTTTAGATGTAGTTCTTTGGAGTGAGTCCAGTCTTTGTTGTCAGGATAATAGCAGACCAAAAAAACAGCTGTGCCCATGGCACAGCTTCGTACAAACCGCAAGACTCTGCTGAATCAGCATGAGTCAGAGGCAGTAGCAAGGTTCCACCAAAGCAGCACAAGTAAGGAGGAGCTTACAGTAAGACTCAGCCAGAGTGCCAGGAAAAGTTGTCTGGAGCATTTCTCTGAGAAATGAAGTGTACAAAAGTGAAGACCAGCAAGAGATGTGAACTGCTTGCTGCAAGGTGTAGTGATGCAAAAGTGTTGTTTCACTGTCTGTGGGCTTCTATTTATCTCTTCTCAGAGTCCACTCAACGATGTTTTCCAGCTGGCAAAACCCACACCCTTACCATAAGACAGTTTCCCTCAAAATATTGTACATCCTCTCACAAGTCCATTTTCTGCTAATAAAGATCAGGAGTCTGTTTTCAGTAATGGTAAAACATTCCCACATCCCACATTTAGGGCCAAACAGAAAACACATTCATATGACACAACTGAGTTTTTAAAGAAATCAGATTCTTCCACTTCACATGAGACTCCTTTATAAGATCCAACCAATATTTCTTGAATCACTACTGCACACTAACCATGGTTTTAGTCAAATAGGATAATGTAGAATTATTGACATAAGAACCAGTCATGACAGATGTATATTGTGGTTAATGAGATTGAAAGTCAAATATCTGAAAATAAAGACAGTGTGTTTTGAGAATATAAAAATTCAAAGTAAATCCAAAATATATCATCACTGAATTTTTAAAAATGTGATTTAGGAATGTAATTCTAGAATATATATTCAAATGTGAATGCTTTCAAACAGCAGGACCAGGAAAAAATATATTGAAGGAATAGCCATCAAACATTGTTATAGTTCTGTGTTGATTCAATACATTCAGTCAGGATAGATGAGATGGAAAAGATGTTAGGTGATCAGAATATAGAATCCAAGAACAAAAAATACATTTTAATTAATAATTTTATATATAAACAACTAGAGATTAGATAATTTTAATTATATTTTACATATAATTATTATTACATGTTTAAAAATAAACATATAACTATAATTCAAAATATGCATTGGAAACATTGATTTTAAATAGGTATAAAATGAAAATCAAAACTGAAGGCATAACAAGATATAAAATATTTGAAGTTAAAAGATATAATGCAATAAAGCATGTTATGTAAAATTAATGATTTCCTAGGGGACATAAAATGATGCTTTTTTATTATACATGTGTTATAAAACAAAGTATCACCATTAATTTTCTAAAAATAGGTTTTCTTTGCACTCATATCTTATCTAACAGAAACAAAAGGCCTCCATTTCAGAATTTCTTAGTTGTAAAATAGATGAAGAGAGGGAAGAGGGTAGGATAGGAAGTATAGAGGGAAATGATGGTGGGGCTCAAATGTGGGTGCACATGTGATGGAGGTCACATAGCTTGAAGAGATAAGAAAAACTTAAGGTGGGACCATCGCTGAGACAAAACTGGAAACCTACTACAGGGTAGGATCCTGGGAGGGTATGAGGTCAACTCTAGCTAAGACACCTAGTAATGTGGGTCATGCAGACTGAAGACGCCATCTTCTAGCGAGACAGGACTTCCAGTGGAGAGACAGGAACACCCATCCACCCACAAAAACTTCAACCTAAAATTAACTCTGCCTATAAGATGTGCAAGGATAAAATTAGAGCGGAGATTGAGGGAATGCCCAGCTAATGTCAGGCCCAATCAAAGATCCACCCCATGGGAGAGAGTCAATTCCTGGCACTAATAACAACACTCCGCTATGCTTTAGAAAACAACCTAGAGTAGTTATACTCTGAGAGACTCTACCCCACAGCCAATAAAAACAGATGCTGAGACTCAACAGCCAAACATTAGGCAGAGCACAAGGAGCCTTCTGGAAAAGTGGACCGAAGGATAGAAGGACCTGGAAGGGACAGCAGATCAATAAAAAGACCAACAGAGCCAATTAATCAGGGTCCAGGAGGGCTTACAGAGACTTGAGCACCAACCAAGGACCATGTATAGACTGGATATAGGTCTCCCAAACATATGTCGCTGATTGGCAACTTGGTCTTCATGTGGGTGACCTAGGAAGGGGAGCAGGGGCTGTCTCTTACATGGACTCTGTTTCCTGCTTTTCAAATAATTTCCCTCTGGTGGGGCTGACTTGCCCAGCCTCAGTTGGAAGAGGATGCACTCAGTCCTAATGCGACTTGATGTGTAGGGGTGGGTTGGGAGAGTCTCCGATTTTCTTAGGACTAGGGGAGGGAGAATATGGGGAAAAGGGAGGAAAAGTGAGACCTGCAGGAGAGGAGGAAGGGGACTACAATGGGGGTATATAGTGACTAAATATAAAAATAATAATAAAAAGAAAAAAGCTTTAAGATGCCTTATCTTTCTAAGTGTAAGAAAATGTATGATTTATAAATTTTTACTTAAAATAAGAGACATGCTATTGAAGTTAGCCCTTCACACCTTTGTTACAATTGTCTCGAGGAAAACAAAGGGGAAAGTGGAAAGGCAGAACATTTGTAATTTGAATGGATCACCATTTTTGTTTTGTTCTTTTTTAGGTTTTTCAAGACAGGGTTTCTCTGTGTTGTGTTGGCTGTCCTGGATTTCCTTTGCAAACAAGGATGGCCTCACAGAGATCCAACTGCCTCTGCCTCCCTGAGTGAGGAATGGGTTGGGGGGTCATTTATTGATGCTGTTCTAATTTCTCAGAAGAATAAACTAGTAACATTGAAGATGACAGGTCACCATGGCAAATACAATAATGAGGAAAACGTTTTAAATATTGTGACAATTATGAAAATTAAATAGATTTTTCAAATTATTGCCTGTGAAATAAATGTATATATATACACATACACACACAGTGTGAAAAATATACTTCACAAGTGCCATGGGGTCCTTGGGAATAAGAATTCTCGAAGCATCAGTGGGCAAAGTGACAAACAGACCAACTCAGGGGAAAGTTTAAATCTGAATGTATTTTTTGAAACAGGGAGTGTTTTCCGGTTACATATTTTTTCATATAATTCAAAATACAGGATGCAGAGTAATAATGTTGTCATCAATCTTGAATCATCATTCTTAAGTCATAAATTTGGTATCAGTACACATGTGCCCTCTTTATCAAATATCAATGTTCTTTCATTATCACAAACATCTGTGAGTCAAGACAGTTTTTTCTTAGCTCTTTTCGTCACTATCTGGAGCTTTCTTAAACACTTTCTTTGTAAGTAATAATATAAACTATTAACTGGTGATTAATTCTTAGCCATGTTTTTATTTTCAAGTTGAGCAGAACTCGATGGTAAACTAGTCTAAATGAACCTTAGCTGCAGTCCCAAGTTAGGTCGCTTCCTAGCAACAAAGTAACATTTGAAAAGTTCTGATAAGAAAGTAAAAACAAAGGCAGAATGCGCCAAAACAATGAGATAAAAAAAATGGTGCAATCAGTTACTTCTGGCAGGAACATCAGACCCACTCCAGCAGGGTCTCCCTGGGCCGGGGTCATCTCCCCAGGTTGTGCAGTATCATTTGTCACGCAGACTCCACTGGAGGGGTCATGACACACAAGTAAATTCACATGTCCATATTCATAGTTTAGTACAATTCTCAGACATCTAAGACCTTTCTTTGTTCATTGAGAGGTGTAAAAGTAATTCTATTTTCCTGGCCAATTGTTATCTAGGAGGCCAATTGCTTCCTTCTGCTGACCTAGGCCTACTCCTGGAAGGTTCTTGTTTCTGTACAATCTAATCTAGACATAGAATGTTTTCAGCCTTTGAGATTTACTGCTTAATAAGCTCACCCTTTATTATTTTTCTCTGGTCCATGCTGGCTGATTTAACTTAGCTGTTCTGCCTCAAACTCTTCTCCCAGCTGACTTATTTTATCTGACTTCTCTCTTGGCATGCAATTGCTCTGCTTACCCTCAAACTAACTCAGAAATGTTCTAATCTTCTGGTGTCTTCTCATTTTCTGGTTTGTGGCATCTTCACCTGAGTTCTCTTTCTGCAACCCATGTCTCTAGCCTGTCCTGTTAAAACTGCCTCTTCTCTCTGAAAAGCTGTCTCTTAAGTAGTATCCCTTTCCTCTCTCTTCTCCTGAAAATTGGGTGTATCCTATTCTGTTAAATTTTCTCTGAATTGTCACCTTTTCTGCCACTCTATTAAACATCACTTTCAAACATGTGTGCTTCCTTCTACAGACTATCTTTACCTTGCTTTGGGATTAAGGCAATATATCTTCATACCTGGATTTAAGATTTTATTTGCCTGACACTTGCTCTATACCAGGCTGGCCTTGAATTAAAATTAAGGTCTGTTTGCCTCTGTCTCCTGGATTAAAGGTGTGTTTGTCTTCCATCCATATCACAGAGACCTAGAAAATCTTTGGAAGTTTTATCCTTCCAGCCAGATCACATAGACCTAGAAGGTCTTTGGATGTGATCTCCTCCCAGAACAATCATTTCCCAAATTAACATTCCTCTACAGAAAAGTTATTGATAAAGAAAATAAGAATTTTGAGATCCAAGATGGCGGCACCAATCACAAACTGCATCTGATTAGCAGGAAAACCATGACTGCCCAATGACCTAAAAACCAAACAGAAATACAAAGCACTGATTTCCAGATAGCAACCACATTGGAGGAACTTCTAGGCCTGCTAACACCATAGACAACCAGATGCCTAGAGGACAATTCAAGAAGACTAGTAACAAAACTCATAGCCGTATAACACCACCAGAAACCAGTGATCCTAACACAGCAAACCCTGGAGATATGAACACCCATGAAGCCCAAGGTGAGGACTTTAAAATCTGAGGTGACGAAAATGATAGAAGCTTTGAAAGAGGAAAATAAATCACTCAAAGAAATACAGGAAAATACATTCAAACAGATGAATCAATTGAATAAATCCTATGAAGAATTATAAGAAAAATACATCCAAACAGTGTCTTGCTTTCCTAACCTCCACAATTGGAAATATCTTTCACTGATTGTCTCCTCTGAACCTTTGATCATCCAAGGACCATCACTAACTCAATTAGAGATTGTCATGTAGAGAATTTTTCTTTATTTCAGTCATCAAGAGTAGCTCAGCTTTTAATGATACATACTTTCTCCACTAGCATCACTTAAATCATATAGTATAACAAAAAATGAGATTTCTCTGTACCGCTGACCTGTATGATGGGATTACAACTGTTTCATCAAAACTCACAAATAAAATTGAAATCTAAGAGCTGTTGTCTTGTTCTGAGGATAGGACTATAGATGTTTCATTTGAATTATTTCTGAAAACAGCTCCAGATATTCTATTCATTGCTGGCAAAATGTGTAGCTTTGGCTGTTTTGTTTGTTTCTCTGAATTATGCCACATATTTATTTCTTTTTTAATTAATTGTTTTACAACAAATTGTGAGAGTTGGTTTTCCAATTGTAGGAAATGCTCTATAAACATAGTAGGAAATGAGTTTAAAAGGGCTAAGGTATTTGAATGATATTTGACAATAGGAAATTTAATTGAAACTGTTTCAAGAGAAAAAATAAATACATTCTATTGGTAATCAATTAATTCAGCATAAGTATATGAAATTATTCACATACATGTATAAAATTAGATATGCTATATATTTGAAGCAAGCATTGACAAGAGTTGCATGATGGAAGGTACATTACAATTATGATAGTTGGAAAACGCATTGTTCTACTTTCTATACTCTATATAACAACTATTTATAAAAAGTGTAAATAAATGATTTGAAGTACTCAATAAAGCCTGAAGTATTACAAATACACAAAGTTCCATTAGACCATATAAGACTTACAGATACTTATGTAACTTATACATCAAAATACTATAGAAAATATCATATTCTGCCACATAAAGAGAAGTATTAAAATAAAAGATCAAAAACATAATCATTCAAAGTATATATTTCTAATCAAAGTTATATGAAATTGTGTAAATGTAAAAATGTTCAAAGAAAGAAAGACATTTTTAAATGAGGCAAATTTAAATGTATCTTGATATAAATCTAAATGAAAATATAACACATCAAAGGCTGTAGTTTGCTAGAAAAGTACTAGAAAGATTTAAAAATATTCCTAAATTATTACATAAAGAAAATTTTAAATGGAAATTCAATTTTGGGTGAAGCAGCAGTGTAGGTTAGGAACTTCCAAAATGAACAAAATGATTGAGACAGTTTACTGCCTGAACAGTCACCCAACAATCTCTATAAAGTTGGAGCATCATCTTCAGCCTTCTGGCCCAATATTTCTGTCAGATTTATTCACAAAGCAGGAACTATTGAGGACTTGCTCACCCTGTCTTGGCTACAGTCAAGTTTAGTTGGTTTGTGGATAAGATCTTTTTAGATCAAGATAAAGAAGTTAAATTAACAGAGATGAGATAGGATAGATTTTGAATTTCATTCAGAAATTTAGACCCAACAACACAGGAAAGATGTTTACTTTAAGTTTGACAAATACAGCCAAATCACTATGAATGTAACATTTATAGAACTCATGATTGTCACATGGTTTTCCCTGCTGTATGTAATTTGTTTTATGCATGTGTAATAAAATAAATAAATAAACAATTCAATTTTGGACAGGCAATGTGCCTAAATTGGTATGAGTTCTTGCCACCAGCCTGAAAATCTGAGTTCAACTTCTTGATACTATTGTAGCAGAAGAATAGATTGACTTCCAAAAGATTTACTTTGATCTCCACACTGTATATTATGGCATTGTTTGCCATATACACAAAACAAATAAGTTCCTGGGAAAAAAACTAAATTCACTCTTTTAAGAATTATATAAATGCAGATCAAATATATCCCAAAAATAGAAAAAGACAATATTTTAAAATATCAGAACAAAGATAAACATTGCACTGAAAAAAGGTAGAAAATAGTAACCGAGCATAATTTTTATTATTTGATAAATTTGCAATTGTTTTATTAGACTGACACTAAAAAGGAAGACATTCAAACGTGAAAACTCAGCAATTGAAATTATAATAATCTAATAAAGAGTAAGTAATAGTGAACAATTGAGGGAATTACACAGATTTCTGAGCCAGGAACACCGAGGTCTGAACATCACGGCAGCGGGAGTGCTCCACGGTTCGGAGGGACCAGGGTGCGGAGGACCTGCGTGCCCTTGCACATGGGAGGAGCATGGATTTTTTCTGATCGGAGCGGCAGCGGCAGAGGCAGCAGCTTGGTGGAGCGCTCAGTTCCATCCTAGGCACCACCTCAGCTCAGCAGCAGCTCCCCTGCAGTGACACAGTCTGGGCGGAGCACTTGGTTCCACCATTGGCGCTAACTCAGAGCAGTCGCAGTTCTCCTGCTGTGGCCCAGGCTTGGTGAAGTGCTCAGTTCCATCCTAGGCACCACCTCAGTGGCAGCTCCCCTGTGGTGACACAGTCTGGGCGGGGCACTTGGTTCCACCACCAGCGCTAACTCAGAGCAGCCGCAGTTCTCCTGCTGTGGCGCAGTCTTGGTGAAGTGCTCAGTTCCATCCTAGGCACCACCTCAGCTAGGCAGCAGCTCCCCCGCAGTGACACAGTCTGGGCAGAGCACTTGGTTCCACCATTGGTGCTAACTCAGAGCAGCCGCAGTTCTGCTGTGGCGCAGCCTTGGAAGAGCACTCAATTCCATGCTAGGCACCACCTCAGCTCAGCGGCAGCTCCCCTGCGGTGACACAGTCTGGGCTGAGCGCTCAGTTCCACCACCCTCTGCCGCAGTTCTCTTGCTGTGTTGCAGCCTGGGCAGAGGGCTCAGTTCCAACACCAGTGCTGACTCAGTGCAGTCGCAGTTCTCCTGCTGTGGCACAGGCTGGACAGAGTGCTCAGTTCCACCAGCTCTAAGACTCTGGTTGGACACAGTGTGCAGTTTGACTCCAGAATTCCTGACTGAGATTGGTGGACACTTCGGGCCCTGAGTCAATAACTGACCACAGCACGCACTTTGGGCCAAAAGGCCCTAGCGGAGCTTGGTGCGTAGTCCCAGCCCAAAAATTCTGGCTGGACCCTGTGTGCATATTGGGCCCAGAATCCCTAGCTGAGCTTGGCAGACGGTTCAGGCCCTGAGAATCTAGCTGAGTTCAGGCCATGGTTTGGGCCCAGTGTTCCTGGCTGGACTTGGCAGGGAACACAGAAGGCTGTGGATACCTTGGCCTGACCCAACGCTCATTCAGAGACCCAGAACAATTGCAGGACCCACACCACAGGGGGACTGAAGATCACTGGCTGTGAGAGACCAGAACAAAAGGGCTAACATCCTAACATCCACACCAGTGAAGCTTTGAGCTCCCAGCCTAGGGAAATTGTGAGAAAACAAGTGAATCTATCATCAGACTCCCTCCATCCAACTCTGGAAGCTACCCAACAAAAACAAAGACGGCAAGATGTCTAAAGGACAGCAAAAAAGCATATGCAAAAAACCCCAAAACAACATGGTGACTCCAGTTCCCAGCTATCCCAAAGAAAACAACCCAGAGAATTCAAATACAACGGAAATACAAGAAAACGACCTCAAATCCTTAGTAATGAGGATGATAATGGAGGAAACAAATAAAATTTGTAATCAAATGCTGGAAGATGCAGACAAACAGGTGAGAGACATAAAAGAAGCACATAGAGTGGAACTGGAAAAATTGCAGGAAAATGCAAACAACCAGATGAAAGAAATAAATAAAACGGTTCAAGCTCTGAAGAGCTATAAAGAGGCAATGGAAGAAACTCAGGAATATACAAAAAATCAGATGAAGGAAATCAAAAAAATCAGTTCAAGATCTGAAAATGAAAATGGATTCAATGATAAACACACAGACAGAAGAAAAACGGGAATGTGAGACCTCAGAGAAGAAGGCGAGCAACACAGAGGTGAGCTTTTCTAACAGAATCCAAGAGATGGAAGAACGAATCTCAGGTCTAGAAGATACAATCACAGATCTTGAATCAACCATTAAAGAAAATGCCAAATCTGGAAAACTCCTGACACAAAACATCCAAGAAATTAAGGACACCATGAAAAGAAGAAATCTGCAGATAATAGGCATTGAAGAAAGAGAAGACATCAGACTCCAGGGCCCAGAAACTATTCTCAACAAAATCATAGAAGAAAAATTCCCCAATCTAAAGAAAGAGATGCCTATAAACATACAAGAGGCCTACAGAACACCAAATAGAATTGACCAGAAAAGAAAAACTGCCCGCCACATAATAATCAAAACACAAAACATGCAGAACAAAGAAAAAATATTAAAAGCTGCAAGGGAAAAGGGCCAAATAACATTTAATGGTAAACCTATCAGAATTACACCCGACTTCTCAGCAGAGACCATAAAAGCAAGAAGGGCCTGGACAGAGATCCTGCAAACCCTAAGAGACCACAGATGCCAGGCCAGACTACTTTACCCAGCAAAATTATCAATAACCATTGATGGAGAAAACAAAATATTCCAGGACAAAAACAAATTCAAACAGTACCTATCCACAAATCCAGCTTTATAGAAGGTACTAGAAGGAAAGCTCCATCCCAAAGGGTCAAGCTACAACCAAAACTACCCAGGAAATAGATAACTATCCCATGGCAAAAACACAACTACACAAACGCTCGACTGGAAACAACATCAAAATTAGGACTCTTAACAGTCACTGGTCATTAATATCTCTCAACATCAATGGCCTCAATTCTCCAATAAAAAGACACAGACTAATTGAATAGGTGCATAAACAAGATCCAACATTCTTCTGCATTCAAGAAACACATCTCACCCATAATGAAAGGCATTGCCTCAGGGTAAAAGGTTGGAAAAAAATATTCCAAGCAAATGGTCACAAGAAGCAAGCAGGCATAGCCATTTTAGTATCGAACAAAATAGACTTTCAACCAAAATTAATCAAAAAGGATGAGGAAGGACACTTCATACTCATCAAAGGTAAAGTCAACCAAGATGACATCACAATTCTGAACATCTATGCTCCCAATACAAGGGCACCCACATTTGTAAAAGATCTCCTAAAAAAGCTTAAACCACACATCGATCCCCACACAATAATAGTGGGAGACTTCAACACCCTACTCTCACTGAAGGATAAGTCATTAAAACAGAAACTAAGCCAAGAAATAACATCACTAACCATTGCCATGGGTCAAATGGATCTAACAGATATCTATAGAACCTTTCACCCAAACAAGAAAGAATACACCTTCTTCTCTGCACCCCATGGAACCTTCTCCAAAATTGATCACATCTTAAGTCACAAAGCAAGCCTCAATATATACAAGAGGATTGAAATAATACCTTGTATCCTATCAGATCACCATGCTCTTAGGCTGCAATTCAACAACAACAGAAATAACAAAAAGCCTACACGTATGTGGAAACTAAACAACTCTCTGCTAAATGACACCTGGGTCAGGGAAGAAATAAAGAAAGAAATCAAGGAGTTTCTGAAATTCAATGAAAATGAAGAAACAACATACCCAAATTTGTGGGATACATTGAAAGCAGTGCTAAGAGGAAAATTCATAGCACTAAGCACCTTGAAAAAGAAATTGGAAACATCGCACATAAGCATCTTAACAACACAACTGGAAGCCCTAGAAAAAAAAAGAAGCAGAAACACCCAAGAGGAGTAGATGTTTGGAAACAATCAAAGTCAGGGCTGAAATTAACAAATTAGAAACTAAAAAAACAGTCCAAAGAATCAAGAAAACCAAAAGCTGGTTCTTTGAAAAAATCAACAAGATAGATAGACCATTAGCCAAATTAACTAAAAGGCAGAGAGACAGTATTGAAATCAACAAAATCAGAAATGAAAAGGGAGACATAAAAACAGACACTGAAGAAATTGAAAGAATCATAAGATCCTACTTTGAAGGCATATACGCCACAAAATTTGAAAACCTAAGGGAAATGGACGATTTTCTTGATCAATTTCACTTGCCAAAGTTGAATGAAGAACAGATAAACAAGCTAAATAGTCCCATTTCCCCTACAGAAATAGAAGCAATCATCGATGATCTCCCAACCAAAAAAAAGCCCAGGGCCAGATGGTTTCAGTGCAGAATTCTACCAGACTTTAAGGGTGAGCAATACCAATAATCTTCAAGCTACTCCAAAAGATAGAAATGGATGGAACATTACCAAATTCATTCTATGAGGCCATAGTCTCATTGATACCTAAACCTCACAAAGACTCAACAAAGAAAGAGAATTTCAGACCAATTTCTCTTATGAACATAGATGCAAAAATACTAAATAAAATACTTGCAAAACGAATACAGGAACACATCAAAGATATCATTCATCATGACCAAGTAGGCTTCATTCCAGGCATGCAGGGATGGTTTAATATATGGAAATCCATCAATGTAATCCACCATATAAACAAATTGAAAATAAAAAAACACATGATCATCTCCTTGGATGCAGAGAAAGCATTTGATAAAATTCAACACTCATTCATGTTTAAAGTTTTAGAGAGATTGGGGATACAAGGCACTTTCCTCAACATAATAAAGGCTATATACAGCAAGCCAATAGCCAAAATCAAAGTAAATGGTGAGATACTCAAGGAAATTCCTCTAAAATCGGGAACAAGGCAAGGCTGCCCACTCTCTCCATATCTCTTCAATATAATACTCGAAGTTCTAGCCAGAGCAATAAGACAACAAAAGGAGATCAAGGGTATCCAAATGGGAAAGGAGGAAGTCAAATTATCCCTCTTTGCAGATGATATGATAGTGTACATAAGTGACCCTCAAAATTCCACCAGAGAACTCCTAAAGCTGATAAACACCTTCAGCAAATTGGCTGGATACAAAATTAACTCAAAAAAGTCTGTAGCCTTCCTATACACAAATGACAAGCTTGCAGAGGAAGAAATTAGGAAAACCACACCCTTCACATTAGCCACAAACAGTATAAAATATCTAGGAGTTACCCTAACTAAGCAAGTGAAGGATTTGTATGAAAAAAATTTCAAAACTCTGAAGAAAGAGATTGAAGATGACCTGAGAAGATGGAATGATCTTCCTTGCTCATGGATCGGGAGAATTAACATAGTAAAAATGGCCATCCTACCAAAAGCAATCTACAGATTCAATGCAATCCCTATCAAAATACCTACACAATTTTTAAAGACATTGAAAGTTCAATTCTGAACTTCATATGGAAAAACAAAAAACCCAGAATAGCTAAAAGAATCTTGTACAATAAAAGGTGCTCCGGAGGAATCTCCATACCTGATCTCAAACTGTACTATAAAGCAATAGTAATTAAAACAGCATGGTACTGGCACAGCAACAGGCTGGTTGATCAGTGGAATCGAATCGAAGACCCAGATATGAATCCACACACATATGGTCACTTGATTTTTGACAAAGAAGCCAAATCCATTCAATGGAAAAAGGATAGCATCTTCAACAAATGGTGCTGGTCTAACTGGAGGTCTATGTGTAAAAAAATGAAACTGGACCCATATTTGTCACCTTGCACAAAACTCAAATACAAGTGGATTAAAGACCTCAACATAAAACCAGAGACACTAAGCCACTTAGAGGAAAAAGTGGGAAAGAGCCTGGAACATATTGGCACAGGAGACAACTTCCTGAACAGAACACCAACGGCCCAGGCCTTAAGGTCAACCATTAATAAATGGGACCTCATGAGGCTGAGAATCTTCTGTAAGGCAGGAGACACTGTCAAGAGAACAAAGCGACAGCCTACAGACTGGGAAAAAATCTTCACCAACCCTACATCTGACAAAGGTCTAATATCCAAAATATATAAAGAACTCAAGAAGCTAAACACCACCAAAACAAATAACCCAATTGATAAATGGGACTTGGAAGTAAACAGAGAATTCTCAACAGAGGAGTATCAAATGGCTGAGAAACACTTAAAGAAATGCCAAACCTCCTTAGTCATCAGGGGAATGCAAATCAAAGTAACTCTGAGATTCCGTCTTACACCCATCAGAATGGCTAAGATCAAAAACTCAAGGGACACCACATGCTGGCGAGGATGTGGGGAGAGAGGAACACTCCTTCATTGCTGGTGGGAATGCAAACTAGTACAGCCACTTTGGAAATCTATCTGGTGCTATCTCAGAAAAATGGGAATAGGGCTTCCTCAAGACCCAGCTATTCCACTCCTTGGAATATACCCAGAAGATGCTCCAGCACACAACAAGAAAATTTGCTAAACCATGTTCATAGCAGCCTTATTCATAATAGTCAGAACATGGAAACAGCCTAAGTGTCCCTCAGTAGAAGAGTGGATAAAGAAACTGTGGTACATATACACTATGGAATACTACTCAGCTATTAAAAACAAGGAATTTCCGAAAATTGTGGATAAATGGATTGAGCTAGAAATGATCATAATGAGTGAGTTAACCCGGAAGCAGAAAGAATCAAACGGTATATACTCACTTATATCTGCATAATAGCCCAAGGGGCATGTTCCATGAAAGTCTTCACTTACCAGGAAACTGGGACAGAGGGGAGGGCATCCTTTTGGGACTCTAAATGAGAGAAGCATGGGAGAATAGCAAAATAAAAGGATACAGAGGGTCCTAGAAACCTACAAGTAGAACAATATGATAGGCAGATCTGGGCCCAGGGGTCCCGCTCAAACTAAGGCACCAGCCAAGGACAATACAGGAGGTAAACTTTAAACCCCTTCCCAGATCTAGCCAATGGTCAGAATATTCTCCACAGTTGAGTGGAGAGTGGGGTATGACTTTCTCACGTACTCTGGTGCCTCACATTTGACCATGTCCCCTGGAGGGCGATACCTGGTGGCACTCAGAAGAAGGACAGCAGGTTGCCAAGAAGAGACTTGATACCCTATGAGAATATACAGGGGGAGGTAATCCCCCTCAGGAACAGTCATAGGGGAGGGGAATAATGGGAAAAGGGGGGGGGAGGGAGGAATGGGAGGATACAAGGGATGGGATAAACATTGAGATATAACAAGAATAAATCAATTAAAAAAAAAAAAAGAAATAGCTCCACAGTTAAAAGCACTGGCTATTATTCCAGAGGAAAGAAGAGCAATTACCAGTACTCATGTACAAGTTCATAACTGTCAATAATTTTAGTCCAAGGAGATTAAATGTACTCTTCTAGACATTGTTGGTATTAGGCATTTATATAGTACATGGGCATACATAAAAGCAAAACACTACCACATATTAAAGTAATAAAATAATAAGAAATATGAATAACTTAATGTCAGTAGTCAGTAATATAAATAAAATAAAAGTTTATAATAAAATATTATTAAAATTTATTAAATTAATAATTTTATAAGAAGCATGCTATTGAATTTACAATAAAAGGTTAACAACAAGGTCTAGTAATATACATTTTTAATGATGAGTTCTATCACTCATTTAAAGCATTAATACAAATCTTTATAAACAACTCCAAATTATAGAAAAGAACAGTTTTTCATTATAAGCATTATATTTAATCTATGGTCAGATTCATAATACATAACAAACAGACATTAATTTTCACTTTGTGTAAATATGCAAAATTTTTGTTGTAAACACCAGAAAAAAATGAGTCCAAACATTGTAATTTGCAGTTGTTAATGAATTTCCTGTGAAGAAATCTTATAGTATATCACAGTTTTAAGCACTTTAAAAATCTTTTCAATTAAAATTTTCTGCCAATTAAACAGTTATTTTTAAGTTTCATTTCATCTTGTTTATTTCAATTTAAGTTAAATTGCTTTTTAAGAAGCTAAAATTTATGACAATCAAATAGTAAATTCTCCTACCTCCTTATAGTGTGTAACACCACCATGAGGACTCACAAGCCATTCTTAATTTAATAATCACTAGCCCTACAGTTAGGACCTCAGTAATTATGGTACATTTACATAGCTTTCATTCTAAGGAAAATGTAAGTCTTCATAAATACAGAAATGTAATCAGTGAAAAGAAATGAAGAGATCAGTGTGATGGTGCATGCCTTTAATCCCAGCACTTTGGGAGACAGATGCAGGCAGACCTCTTTAAAGTCAAGGCTGGCCTGGTCTACAGAGCAATTCCAGGACAGCCAAGGCTACACAGAGAAACCCAGTCTCAAAATAAAATAAAATAAATAAAAAATAAAAAAACAAAAAGAAGAAAATAAATGAACAACATGACTTCCATTGAAGATATCCCCCTCAGTCACAGTCATAGGGGAGGGGAGTAAGGGGACAATGGGAGAGAGGGAGGAATGGAAGGATACAAGGGGTGGGATAACCATTGAGATGTAATAAGAATAAATAAATAAAATAAAATTTTAAAAAAGATATCCAACAAATGGTAGGGTAATAAAACTAACAAAATATGAAGTCACATGGAAAGCCATTCACTGCATATACTAATTAAAACATTAAAAAGTATTTTATGGAGGTATTATGCATGAATGGATATTGCAGTTCCCAGAAACCATGGGTTATTAAACAAAATTTCCAGTGCTGAGTGTGGGACACTTTCCTATGAATTGTTCAAAAAAGTTCCAGTGACCCTTAAAACTTAACAGGTTATGGCCATTTGCATTGTACTCTTATAAATGTATGGCAAACTCTTATTGTTGAAGACATCACATATCATGTTTGCACAGTACATAGGAAACTTGGTGAACTGAGCATGAAGCTTCCTTCTTGATTGCTTGCCTTCAGAGTATCAAAAGTTGCTGCATAGGCATCTAAAGGAAAAAGTAAAGAATGATCTTCCTGGCATTCAACTTTGCATGATTCAAGACAAACTATTGATAGGCAATAGTAGAAACTGGTACAGTAGTATGACAACATGTATGGAGTAAACAAAAGATTCATGATTGCCTTTGAGGATGTGCTTTCAATCTCAGTATTGTGGATTTGGTCAAAGAACCATGGCTAGGAAGGTCATAGACACTAAGTGTAAACTTACTACTTTTTTTTTTATTTTTGCTAAATAGACATGCTGTTAAAACAGTCTTCTTAGCCGCTACATTCATAACCAAATAATTGTGTTATCCTTCACCTTTTATCTAGGAAGCTTCTTTTTGCAGTGAACGGTAGTTACTGCAGAGACTTATGTATGATGAAGGTATTGAAAACAAGTGACAGTTGAGCGTTCAACATTAAAAGGGGCAGATACATCACCCCTTCCCATGTTCAGAGAACACAACAGATGGGGAAGGATGTAAGATCTCTGTAATAAGATGGTAGGGGAAGGACGGTAAGGTTCTAGCTCATGAGCATCATATGACTAAGGTACTCTGGAATTAAAACAGTTGCCTGTATTATTCTGATGAGGAACAACAGCTGAAACACTTGGTACAGGAACATGAAGGATGCACGATGTCTGCACCCAGCATGTTGAGAGAAATGAATCCTGTCAGGTCTTATTCAATATCAGTGTCTAGTTCGTTTGTTCTGAAAACATATGATTTCTCATAAGCCTTATAGTGTTCTAAAATTATAAATCTATAAAGTGTACATTATGCACAGAACAATTAAGGCTGTTTTTCTTCTCTTTTTATGAGCAGAATAAAAGATCTGTAACTCTTCATTTATGCCATATGGAGAATGGCATCTACTAGTAAT